>NC_082711.1:73497577-73804642 GCF_030144855.1 Hypanus sabinus | reverse complement strand
GCAATAACCTGAATTATTTCATTTATTCAACAAATATTTCACAGGAAGACAACAGCATTTCAAAGCAATTATCAAATTTTAATTTCACTCACATAGTTGTGTTGTGGTGTAGAAACAAACTACTGACATCCAATGAAAGTAATATCGAGCTTTATTTAAACTCTGATCTAAAAAGGGAAGATTCAGCCACCTTGCACAGTATGTCAAGACATCAGGTGATCAAACTCAGTCAGATCTCTGTTTGCTTGAGTCCCGGACTCAGTAACTCTCCATTCCAGGATACAGAAGGGCACAGATCAGCTGGAAAGTTGGGCTCAGCAGAGGCAGATGCAATTTAACACAGACAAGTGTGAGCTGTTTTATTTAATTTTTTATGTTTTATTTAATATTGGCTGGACATATATCATAAACAACATGCACACTAGAAGCTTTGGTGTGTAGAGGGACCGTGGAGTGATTGAAAATGTCAAGCAACACAGATGATAGGATAGTGAAGAAGGGATTTACCTAATTGACTTCATAGGCAGGGGTATAGAATTTAAGAGTTGGGGCATCCTGTCACAGCTGTACAAGCTGTTGCTTAGTACACATTTGGAATATTGCATGCCATCCTGGATACCACACTATAGAAAGGATGAGGTAGTGATAGAAAGAGTGTAGAACATATTCACCATGATATTGCCTGAAATGGAAGGTTTCAATTACAAGGTGGCTAGGAGTGTTCTCACTGGTATATAAAATTATGAGGGGCATAGGTAGGGTCGATAGTCACAGTCATTCTCCAAGGGTAGGGGAGTCCAAAACAGGAAGACATAAGTTTAAGGTGAGAAGGAATATATTGAAAAGTAAAGTGAGGGGCAAGTTTTTCACACAGAGGAGGGGCATTAAATGGAATGAGCTGGAAGCTGCCAGAAGAGATGGTAAAGGCAAGTAAATAGATAGGAATGCATTAGATATCTATGAGGTAATCTCTATTGAATCCAGCAAGTGTGAAGTAATGCATTTTGGATTGTCTAATACTGGAATGTACAATAAACAACAGGAGACTTAAAAGTATTGATGTACAGAGGGACCTTGGGGTGGGCAACTCGGTGTGCACTGATAAGTTGGGCTGAAGGACCTGTTTCTCTACTGTATGATTCTCTGACTGTATGATTGTAGGTCTCCAGTCACTGTGATCCCAAGTGCTTTTGCTGTTCCAGATTTTGGTAAAGAGTTTAATCATATTTCCAAGACCTATCTCCCTCCTATTCCTCTGTTACCCTTCATTGAGACTGTGTCATGTTGATAGTCCAGTCCAGGTCCAACCCACTTTGTTACAGCTGGACTTCTGTGTGTTGCACTATCACCTTCAATTTCCACTTCACTAATTGTACTGAACCAGTCAGTTACAGAACAACATGCAATTGATTGCTTCTGGCAGTTCTTTAAGGACCTCACCCTCCAGATAGTCCTTATTAGTTAGATATCTCCCTGGACCTCTAATTAACTTTGTTTCATTAGCAACAACCAACTCTTCTGTCAGTTGCTGAGGTCCTAAATGATGTCACAGATGGTGCTGAGTGCACCCATTGTCTGTTATCTCCAGCCTGCTGGTCACTTGCTGATTTATTTGGCCTATGAGACCTGAGATCATATGGAAACAAACCAACAACCCAACTTATGGGCGTTGTTTAGTGAAGCTCAGAGAATGTTACTTTGGGTATTGTTTCTTGTCTCATGTCAATTAGGTTCCAGCAGCCTTAATTATCACTTCTCAAATCAATCCCTTATTCAAAATCCTGTTTTGGATCAATCCAGAAGAGTCATTTCTTCAATTAATTCATTATTTTTCTCCTTACTTACGTTTCCTTAACTTTGTCAGAATCATTAATTCAATTTACTCCTTTCACAGAAACCCAGCTATGAGATACAAAGCAGACATTTTTGTCCATTGTCTTTTGTCACGCAAAATTAAAAAAATCTCTCAGAAAATAATATACTGCAGATGGTGGAAATCTGAAATAAACCAAACTGTTCTGCTGTTGTTGTGGTGGTGCTTGTTGTGTTTTGATTTGTTGTATTGTGTATTGTTGCTTTGAGCATTGTGGTACGTCAGAATGAGTATCAACACTTGTGGGCTGACCCCCCCCCCCCCCCACCATCACCTCATTAGGTTGTGTTAGTTGTTAATGCAAATGGCACATTTCCCTGTATGCAACCATGAACTCTGCTCTGGGATCTGTGCACCAGCATACAAGGGCTACAGAAGGGGTTTAGCAATCACTGGTGAGTGTATGCTTATTCTTCACCTCCCCTCCTCTTCTTTCAGTCTTGTCAATAATTGACCAAAAGCAGAGCAAAGTCAGGCTTCCTGCTTACCTTTGCCCTGGTTTCGGGAAAGAAGACTTCCATTTAGACTGATGCTGTTAAGGAGAAGTATTTATTAATATTAAGCTAATACTGTACTGCCCAGCCATTGTATCATAGTTAGCTCTAGTTTGAAAGTTCTAGTTATTGGCCCTGTTGGTTAATTGTTTGTCCTTTATTTTTGCACAGTTCCTACTAGAAGTCAGGGAGCTGTGGACCAGCTTCAGTATTTCTCTCTCCCTCTTTCCTTCTCCAAACATTCTTGTCAGCAAGTCTCCACCAAAACAATGGAGCCAAGAGAGAGTGTGAGTGAGTGTGAGAGAGTGACAGAGAGTGAGAGTGAGAAAGTGAGAGTTCATAGACTTCAGTTTAGCATTCAACACAATCATTCCTCAGAAACTGATTGGAAAGCTGAGCCTACTGGGCTTGAACACCTCCCTCTGCAACTGGATCCTAGACTTCCTGACTGGGAGATCTCAGTCAGTTCAGATCGGAGGCAGCATCTCCAATACCATCACACTGAGCACGGGGCCTCCCCAGGGCTGTGTGCTCAGTCCACTGCTGTTCACTCTGCTGACCCATGATTGTGCTGCAACACACAGCTCAAACTACATCATCAAGTTCGCCGATGACACAACTGTGGTGGGACAGCAAGAACGATGAGTCAGCAGACAAAGAGAAGGTGCAACAGCCAACAGACTGGTGCAAAGCCAGCAACTTGTCTCTGAATGTGAACAAAACAAAAGAGATGGTTGTTGATTTCAGGAGGGCACGGAGCAACCACTCCTTGCTGAACATAGACAGCAACTCAGTGGAGATCATTAAGAGCACCAAATTTCCTGGCAGAGAATCTCACCTGGTCCCTCAACACCAGCTCCATATCAAAGAAAGCCCAGCAGCGTCTCTACTTTCTGCAAAGGCTGAGGAAACTCCATCTCCCACCCCCCCCCTCCAGCTTCATCACATTCTACAGGGGTTGTATTGAGAGCATCCTGACCAGCTGCATTACTACCTGGTTCAGAAATTGCACCATCTCAGATCGCAAGATCCTGCAGCGGATAGTGAGGTCAGTTGAGAAGATCATCAGGGTCTCTCTTCCCACCATTACATTCATTTACACTACACACTGCATCCATAAGGCAAACTGCATTATGAGGGACCCCAAGCACCCCTCATACAGACTCTTCTCCCTCCTGCCATCTGGGAAAAGGCACTGAAGCATTTGGGCTCTCACGACCAGACTATGTAACAATTTCAGGTTTTCAGAAAGGATCGCTCAAATTTGTAAACAGAAACAGCGTCACATTTTCATGATCCTGATTGGCTTGCAACCTTGGCATTTTCTGTGGACTTTACATTTTATTTAAATAACTTGAATTTACAACTTCAAGGAAAAAAATCATCTGACACATGAGATGTATGGTCATATTGTGGCTTTCAAAAGAAAGCTGCAATTGTGGGAGTACCAGCTTCAAAGGAAATTGTGCGCATTTTCCCACTTTTCAAAAAAGTAAATCACAAGATCCAGGTATTTTTGTGAATATGGTCCAAGAATTGAGAAAAGAGTTTTCATTTTGTTTTGCTGATTTTCGCTTGCATGCAAATAAGTTCAAGCTGTTTGCTACTTCATTTATAGACAATAGACAATAGGTGCAGAAGTAGACCATTCAGCCCTTGGAGCCTGCACCGCCATTCTGAGATCATGGCTGATCATCTACTATCAGTACCCGGTTCCTGCCTTGTCCCCATATCCCTTGATTCCCCTATTCATAAGATACCTATCTAGCTCCTTCTTGAAAGCATCCAGAGAAATGGCCTCCACTGCCTTCCAAGGCAGTGCATTCCAGACCGCCACAACTCTCTGGGAGAAGAATTTTCCTTAACTCTGTCCTAAATGACCTATCCCTTATTCTCAAACCATGCCCTCTGGTACTGGACTCTCCCAGCATCTGGAACATATTTCCTGCCTCTATCTTGTCCAATCCCTTAATAATCTTATATGTTGCAATCAGATCCCCTCTTAATCTCCTTAATTCCAGCATGTACAAGCCCAGTCTCTCTAACCTCTCTGCGTAAGACAGTCCTGACATCCCAGGAATTAACCTTGTGAATCTACTCTGCACTTCCTCTACAGCCAGGATGTCCTTCCTTAACCCTGGAGACCAAAACTGTACACAATACTCCAGGTGTGGTCTCACCAGGGCCCTGTACAAATGCAAAAGGATTTCCTTGCTCTTGTACTCAATTCCCTTTGTAATAAAGGCCAACATTCCATTAGCCTTCTTCACTGCCACTTGCTCATTCACCTTCAGTGACTGATGAACAAGGACTCCTAGATCTCTTTGTATTTCTCCCTTACCTAACTCTACACTGTTCAGATAATAATCTGCCTTCCTGTTCTTACTCTCAAAGTGGATAACTTCACACTTATTCACATTAAATGTCATCTGCCAAGTATCTGCCCACTCACCCAGCCTATCCAAGTCACCCTGAATTCTCCTAACATCCTCATCACATGTCACACTGCCACCCAGCTTAGTATCATCAGCAAACTTGCTGATATTATTCTCAATGCCTTCATCTAAATCATTGATGTAAATCGTAAACAGCTGTGGTCCCAATACTGAGCCCTGTGGCACCCCACTAGTCACCACCTGCCATTCTGAGAAACACCCATTCACCGTTACCCTTTGCTTTCTATCTGCCAACCAGTTTTCTATCCATGCCAATATCTTCCCCCCAATGCCATGAGCTCTGATTTTACCCACCAATCTCCTGTGTGGGACCTTATCAAATGCCTTCTGAAAATTGAGGTACATTACATCCACTGGATCTCCCCCGTCTAACTTCCTGGTTACATCCTCGAAAAACTCCAATAGATTAGTCAAGCATGATTTGCCCTTGGTAAATCCATGCTGGCTCGGCCCAATCCTATCACTGCTATCTAGATATGCCACTATTTCATCTTTAATAATGGACTCTAGCATCTTCCCCACTACTGATGTTAGGCTGACAGGATTGTAGTTCTCTGTTTTCTCCCTCCCTCCTTTCTGAAAAAGTGAGATAACATTAGCCATTCTCCAATCCTCAGGAACTGATCCTGAATCTAAGGAACATTGGAAAATGATTACCAATGCATCTGCAATTTCCAGAGCCACCTCCTTTAGTACCCTTCGATGCAGACCATTTGATGTGGAAGTGGACACTGCATCAGCAATTTTTCAAATGGAATTGGTTGAGATGCAGTGTGACGACATATTGAGATCAAAATTTCATTCTGAAGATGTGTCAGTGCTTGACTTCTATAGAAAATATATACATCCAAGTGGGAAGTATCCTAACTTAGTGGACCACGCAAAAAAGATGGCATCATTGTTTGGCAGCACTTATCTGTGTGAGCAATTATTTTCAAAGATGAAGTACACCAAGAACCATTTGAGAACTGATGCCCATCTGGATAATGTCTTGCTTTTGGCATCAACAAGTCTGATACCCAATATTGAGAAGCTTTCAAGCAACAAACAGCATCAAGTTTCACCTTGTTTTATCAACTGCATTAAAATTTTCTTTTTAATATACCACCATTCAATGCATCATGTTCATACATTTTATTTTTAAAGATTCTTTGTGTCCTTTTAATAGATTCAAAAAATGTCTTGATTGAAATAAATTGCAACTAAACTGAGTTCTTTAATTACTAATTGGCATCCTAGTTTAAGCACAAATGATTTTCTAGCTTGCATTATTCATTAATTTGAGGCAAAATATAACTAGATGTATTTAAATGGATAATTCCCATATTTCAAGCTTTTTACAGCATTTATCTGGCCCACCATCCGCTCATTGATACTCAATCCAGCCCACAGAGGCAAAAAAGTTGCCAACCCCTGTTGCAAGCTGAGTCGGATTAGTTCAGTAATGATGCACAGAAATTGACATACGTGGTGAATCTTATATGGATCCCAACTCAGCCTGTTCAACACTCTATGGGAACAAGGCTCCCCAGCAGCCCAGTCATTTTGACAATTTGTTGTCAAGTTCAAGGGAGCTTTTGATCATCTATTATAGGGTCAGAAGGCTGCCCAGCGATTTCTGGACCTGAGCCGAGGCAGCGGAACAGTGAGAGACGACACATTAAAGTTCTGCATGCTTGCAGTGGAAACAGGTTTGAATGAGAGATCCCTTGTCACTGTCCTCCAGTTGGGACTGAGTGCAGAGGTCCGGCATGAGATCATAGCATGTAATAAGTGGACAACCTGAATGACTTGATTAATCTGGCCATCCAAATTGACAAATGGGCAACTGAGTGGTGCAGAGAAAGAATGCCCTAGCCACCTATTCCATTGATCACAGTTTTTCTCCTGCATCACTCAGTGCACAGTCCACAGAGTAGCCTATGCAGATGCACCCATCTCAGGAGGAATGAAATCTGCTTAAGAAAATAGGTCCCTGCCAGACGTGTGTGAGTTCAAAAAAGAAACATGAATCATTTTGTTGGACTATATCCTCACCAAATATTCAGGCAGTCACAGAATGATCCAAACCCTCTACAGTCAAACAGGGGCGGTGCTTCATGGGATTAAGGACTTAAGGTTTTATGGGTTTGCGAACTTTTATTGCTGCTTTATCAGAAACTTCAGTTCCATCACAATCCTCAGAAATACACTCACCAAGAAGATCCCTGCAGGATTCCTGTGGACAAGTGAAGCAGACCAAGCATTCTCAGGACTAAAGTGACGCTTCACCACTGCCCCAGTACTGCAACACTTAGACCCATTCCATCCATTCGTCATCGAGGTGAATGGATCAGACAATGGCATTGGAGTGTTCTCCACCCTCCTAGCGTTCTTCTGCAGATAACCTGCCACACCCCTGTGCTTTTCTGTCCCATCGCTTGACTTCTGCCACATGTAACTACAATGTCAGGAACTGAGAACTTCCAGCTGTCAAAGGAAGCCCTGGAAGCATGACGACACCGGTTGGATGGGAAGAGCTCCATTTCTTGGTATGGAAAGATCACAAGAACTCCGCTTATATTCTTACATTCAGGACACCAAGTGACTCAACTCACATTAAGCCCATTGGGCTTCCTTCATCTCCTGGTTTAATTTCACCCGCACCTACCATCCCAGCAGCAAGAAAACCAAGGTCGATGCTCTCTCCTGGCAGTTCGAGGTGTATGAGTACTACGCTTTCCTTGACCATGCATTGTTGCTCCTGCAACTTGGGGAAGAGAGGCAGAGGTGAGAGCCGCCCAACAGTCAGATCCAGGCCTCCCAACTAGCTGTTTGTCCCTGCCACAGTGCATTCCAGAGTGTTGGAATGGGGGTCAGTCCTCCTATCTGGTTGGACATATCAATGGACACTGGAATTTAGCAAGAGATGATTTTGGAGTCCACCTGTGTCACGGGATGTCCACACCTAGAAGAAGACATCATGTCAGTGCCCTGCAGGTACGCTCTGTCTGCCGCTTGTGCCACACCGCCCCAGTCCCACCTCACAGTGGATTTCGTCACTGGCCTGTCCCCGTCTGATGGAAACACTATTATTCTGGCGGTTGTTATCCGATTCTACAATACTGCCTGCTTCATTGCTCTCCCTATGCTCCCATCAGCTTGTGTTCCACACACGTTCAGGCTGTATGGCTTCTCTCAGAACATAGTTCCCATCAAGGACAACCATTCATTTTCCATTCATGGAATACCTCTGTTTCTTGTGGAGACACAGTCAGCCTTTCATCTGGTTTCCACCCTCAATCTAACAGCCAGACTGGGAATGTGAATCAGGAGCTGGACACAACCCTGCACTGCCTTGACTCTTCCAACCTAATGTCCTGGATCTCAATTGGTTTTGATAGAGATTGCCCAAAATAACCCCCAGCATTTGAATGCCAAAAGGGATTCCAGTCCCCACTCTTCCCTGACCAAGAGATTGATGTGAGAGTTCTTGCTGCTAAACAGTTGCTCCAATGCTACAAGCACACGTGGAGGTGGACCAAGGCTTCTTTGTTGTTCACTCATTAACAACATGCCCACTGACAGCTGTGGCCTCTCAAGCCAGGGGAGAAAGTCTAGGGATCTTCACTTGAAAGTCAAGAGTCACGTTGGTCCCACATTACATGAGACTATTCATAGTTGAGAAGGCTATCAACAAGGCTTCATGTAGATTGCGCTTAACATCATCAATGAAGATCCACCCAGTATTCCATATTTCTCAGCTCAAGCCAGTTACTACCTCACCCTCCCTAGTTCCAGACACCCTCTCCCACCCCTCTCCCCAACATGGTGGGTGGATTCCTGGTCTATTCTGTACGGTGTGTCCTGGCATCTTGCCTGGTGCAGGGCAGGGTCCAGTATCTCATGGATTCAGGAACATTTTTACGTTTCGGCCCATGACGTCCTAAAAAGCCTCTAATTCAATCTGGCCCCTCCAGCAGTCACAGGTCTCTGGTGCCTCGGAAGCTCCACCTAGGGAGGAGGGCTCTGACACAACCATAGACTCTGCCACAGAGTCTGCATGCCCTCACAAACAGGCTACAGAACAGGTTCGGAAATCACACGCGTGAGTATGCATGTTCCGTCCAATTAGTGTTTATCTGTGGTGGTATTTAACTCCCTTCCTCTCATTTCCGTCCTGTCAAGACTTGAAAAAAATCAGAGCAACGTCAACGCTCCCTACTTAACATTGCCCTGGTTACCGGAAAGAAGACTACTGTTTATACTGATGGAGTTAAGGAGTGGCACTTATTAGTATTAAGCTACTACTGCCGAGCTGCTGTATTGGTGTTAACCAGAATGAAAGTTCTAGCTAACAGCCTTGTTGAGCTAGCATTTATTGTGTTTCCGTTATTTCTGCACAGTTCCAAGTAAAAGTCAATGAACTTTTGATTGGTTTCAGTGTCTCTTTTAGTACTTGGGTCATAACAGCACATTCTCATCAGTTTTGATGTACATGTGATAAATGAATCTAAATCTGAATCTGTTTTCTAAATGGTACCTGTGCAAAATGATATTAAATGATACGTACAAATAATTTTGAATGGTGCCATCTTGAGTTAGGCTAAAAATCCCAGGGCAACTCACACAAAATGCTGGAGGAATGCAGCAGGTCAGGCAGCATTTGCTGTATGGAAAGGAATAAACAGTTGACATTTCAGGCTGAGACGCTTCGTCAGCACTCTTCAGCAGTCCCGATGAAGGATCTCAGCCTGAAATGTCAACTGTTTATCCCTTTCCATAGATGCTGCCTGACCTGCTGAGTTTTTCCTGCATTTTGTGCATGTTGCCTTGGATTTACAGCATCTGCAGATTTTCTTCTGTTAGAACTTCCAGGGTTGGTTTCCTGAGGTAGAACTGAGGCAAACAACTATTTCCCACTGCCTTACAGAGGTAGCCCTGATCCAACAGCGGAAGAATAATTTACTACATAGTATTGCCCATCGATAGGCCAAATTTAGTAAAGGATCAGACTTTTCATTACAAAATTGAAACAGACCTGATGGCTGGATGGCCTAATTCTGCTCCTGTGTCTTATGGTCTAAAATTGTCTTCATCATATTCACACTTCAGATCTTAATGAAGATTCTTTCAAACCAACCAAATGTTATCCTTTGGCTCCTCACATTTCCTTCAAACGAAAGGTGTAGCCATGGGCACTCGCATTGGTCTCAGCTATGCCTGCCTGTTCGTCAGCTAAGTGGAACACTCCATGTTCCAAGTCTACACTGGTGTCACTCCCCAATTTTTCCTACTCAGTATCTATGACTGCATTGGTGCTGAGCTTGTCAACTTCATCAACTTTGCCTCCAACTTCCACCCTTCCCTCAAATTTACCTGATCCATTTCCAACACCTCCATCTCCTTTATCAATCTCTCTGTCTCTGTCTTTGGAGACACCTTATTTACTGATGTTTATTGACTCTCACAGCTACCTGGGCTATACCTCTTCCAACCCTGTTACTTGTAAAATTGCCATCACCTTCTCTCAATTCTTTCATCTCTGCTGAATCTGCTCTCAGGAAGAGGCTTTTCATTACAGAACTAAGGAGATGGCCTCTTTCTTCGAAGAAAGGCCCTTCCCTTCGTCCACCATCAACTCTGCCCTCAAATGCATCTCTTCCATTTCATGCACATCTGCCCTCACCCCATCCTTCTGCCACCCCAACAGGGATAAGGTTTCTCTTGTCCTCACCTACCACCCCACCACCCTCCACATCCAGTATTTAATTCTCTGTAACTCCGCCATCTCCAACAGGATCCCACTACCAAGCACACCTTTCCCTCCCATCCCTCCCCACCCGCACTTTCTGCTTTCTGCAAAGATTGCTCCCTATGTGCCTCTCTTGTTCTTTCGTCCCTCCCCACTGTTAAACTTTCTAGTACTTATTGTATTCTTGCAAGCAGAACAAGTGCCACACCTGCCCCAGCACCTCCTCCCTCACTACCATTCAGTGCCCCAAACAGTCCTTCCAGGTGAGGTGACACTTCACCTGTGTACCTGTTGGCATTACCTACTGTATCTGATGCTCCCTGTGTGCCCTCCTGTATATCAGTTTGACCGGACGTAAATTGGGAGACCGTTTTGCCGAGCACCTACACTCAGAATGCCAGAAAATGCGGGATCTCCCAGTGCACCAATTTTAGTTCCACTTCACCTTCCCATTCCAACTTGTGAGCCCATGGCTTCGTCTACTTTTGCAATGAGGCCACACTCAGGTTGAAGGAGCAACACTTTATATTCCGTCTGGGTGGCCTCCTACCTGATGTCATGAACGTTGATTTCTCAAACCTCTGGAAATGCAATTCCCTCCCTTCAACATTCCCCATTCCCATTTCCCGCTCTCACATTAGTTCCTTATCTGCCTTTCACCTCCCTCCAATACTTCACCTCCAGTGTTCTGTGTGTGTTGCTTCGATTGCCAGCATCTACAGATTTTCTCTTATAAATGTTATCACTCAGTGTTTTTCATGATGTCTGAGGAAATGGGCACTCCACAGTGTACACTCTAAATTTGATACACTGCTCAGGCACTGTTAAGTTCTTTCCTCCAACGAACCTAGAGAGAAAGACTATTTCTAAATAGCAATGCCACTGTTTCCCTTCACCTACTCACCATGTTGTGAAGTTTATCCTAAGAATGGAAGCTGCTGCTCCTGCTGTTGTTCTTCTTTTATTGTCAGGCACCAGCCCTTCAGTAACCTGACTTACTGTTGAAGGAAAGACACGGAGTCAACGGGAGCACATTCTACTGCTGCTTTGTCTGTTCTTGATTTCTTCATTGCAGCTTGCATTTTGAATTCAATCAAGATCATCACTTGGTTTCTGTTACCTACATTGTCACTCAAGGTGAAAGATAGGGAATATATGTTTCCTGGACTGTGTGGGGATGACGCAGAAAATTCAAAGTTCCAAAGTTCAAAGTAAATTTATTATCAAACTACATATATGTCACCATATACAACCCCGAGGTTTGTTTACTTGCAGTTACTCAGTTAATCCGAGCACCATAATAGAATCAATGAAAGACTGCACCCAACAGGGCAGACAAACAACCAGTGTGCAAAAGACGATAAACTGTGCAAATACAAAAGAAAAAATAATAATAAATAGGCAATAAACATCGAGAACATGTGGTGAACAGTCCTTGAAAGTGAGTCCACATGTTGTGGGAACATTTCAGTGATGGGGCAAATGAAGTTAAATGAAATTATTCCCACTGGTTCAAGAACCTGGTTATTGAGGGTAATAACTGTTTCTGAACTTGGTGCTGTGAGTCCTGATGGCAGCAGTGAGAAGAGAACATGACCTGGATGGCAGGGGTACCTGAAAATAGATGCTGCTTTCCAGCAACAGGGCTCCATGTAAACGTGCTCACTGGAGGGGAGGGCTTTACCCATGATGACATGGGATCAAAATTATTACTTACTGAGAAGCCTTGAGATGTCATAAGGCTTTTATTTCTATCTAACCTACCTAAACATAAACCTATGTTTTCCCCAAACATATAATAACTTTGGTGTAGGTTCCAAGCTTCTAGAGTAAAAATGGACATAATCAACACCATGCAATAGTCCATAAGTGAAACACAAGGAGTAACATCAATCTCTATAGTTAACCTTTTTAAATTTCACTAAAGACTTTGACTCCATCATATAAGAGGAACTATCGAACTCTCTCCTCAAATTTGTCTGCCTGCAGCAATTTGGTACCATGCAACATTTGTCTCATGATTGCATGTAAGACAAAATGCTAACCAATAGTTTCACAACAGAAGCCATCTCAATGCAAACCAATGTCAAGTAAAATGGCATAATTACCCAACACTTTTCTCAATCATTCCTGCTACAAAGCTGCACTGCATGTCCAACAAGCTTCCCAATGAAGTGGAACTAATCTGCAGAACCCATGGGAAATTGTTCAGTTTATACCACCTCCATTCAAGAACAAGAGTCGCCCTAATGCCTTGTGGCTGAGCTACAATATAGAGATGGCAAATGTGTTTGTATAGGCTTGGAGTTATTGCTCCTAGTCATTATCAACTTATTTATTGAAAGGGATGAAAGATTACAGTTACACAAAATGCAGGTCTTTAACCTAGCTGCCCCCATGTACAATATCATCCTCCAACTATAAGGATTCATGACAAGACCCTGGAAAATGTGGACAATTTTCCATATCTCAGGACCTCCCTCTCAGTGGACATAGGCATTGATGACGTAATTCATCATTGTCCTGAATGCACCAGCATCTCCCTTGTCTGACTGAGGAAAGGTGTGCTTGAAGATCAAGAATTCAGACCTGGAACATATCTTACGGTCTACGGAGCAACAGTGATCCTTTTTTTTTTGTACATTCTCTTCAGAATTTGACATTTCAACACATTGGAGAGATCCCAACAATACTGTCTCCATGAAATCCTCTAAATCCAGGTTAAGATAACCAATGTCAGCATCCTCTCCCAAGTTAGCATTACCAATATTGGACCCTAATTTTATTTAGAAGACTAAATTGGGCAGGTCACTTCATTCACATGCCCAACACAATACTCCTTCAACAGAGACTTTGTTCTGCACTTGTTCTGCATTCAGTCATAAGAAGAGGTTACCAGGTTGGTAATGGAAAAAATCATAGAGTGTCTCAGTGCGACAGTCCTACTGACTCAAGGTTTTCCCCTGCCTACAAGCACCATAATGTGAAGAAGGACAATTCAGGATGGCATCAAGAATGTTGGGAGCTATCAGGAGCACACAGAATAAACAACAGAATGAGTGCAGCACCTCTCAAAACTACCCATCCACCCATTCCCTTACTTATCTCCTGCCTTTCTGCAGCGGAGTTTCAGATTCCCACATCTGATTTATCATTCACCTCAGAGTCCACAAAATACTTTTCAAGCGAGTTATCCGCAACCTAAGAAACAGCGTAACAATTGAAAGTTAACGAATTGAGCTATATGAAGCAGATTTAGAAGTTTAAGATAGACTTGAATTGTAAGTTATGACAAAGAAAAGTTAAGTGTATTTGGGTTGATGTTACTGATTGATTTATTCCATGTCCAAAGTCGTTTTGGTGATATTCCATGTGACAGAAGAGCAGGCGTAAAAAAAAAGTGCAATTTCGCAAAGGACTTTAGTTCAAATCTATTTGTGGCGAACTAATCAAATGGTTGGTAAATGCATTGAAGGGCTAAAATGTCTGCTCTAGAAACTGCCAAAATAGTCACAGGGTTCCATAGCTGCCTTTTGTCAGATTAGACAAAATCATGTCAGGTAAGACGTTTCAAGTTATCTAATATCATTAGTGGAATTTCAATAAGTACAACTAATCTGTAAAATCTGTTAGGAGTAAAAGCTTATAGGAACTTCATTTCTACCTTTACAAAGAAAGTATGTTATTACCAAACATAGTAATAAAAAACACAGATGCCTTAATGAGAAAGATAAAGTAACTTATTATTCAAATTTGATGAAACTATAAATTTAATTTTCTCACTTAGCCACACTACTATTTTTATATACTGGAAAGATACTTATTATACTCACTTCAGTAAAAATGGAACAGTTTGAAAAGGAAGAAGAGGTGGACAGCTGCCAGTAGTAAGGAAAAAACTCAAGATTGTTAACGTCTGGGAAACATGTCAAGAGTCCAGTCTCAACAATTCTCTTACAATGCTAATGCACACCACACCAATTCCTCCAATGAGGCCAAAAATGGATAGTATGGAATATATTGAATGAGTGATG
Organism: Hypanus sabinus; assembly: GCF_030144855.1. Lineage (NCBI taxonomy): Eukaryota > Metazoa > Chordata > Chondrichthyes > Myliobatiformes > Dasyatidae > Hypanus > Hypanus sabinus. The sequence goes on along the minus strand of NC_082711.1, from coordinate 73,790,051 downwards.
GAATAAAACGTGCTCCCTCGATTACATTTGTTAACAACACTTTATGTGAAGACCACACTAACTCTCTAGGAACAGTGTATAGAATGTTGATAAAATTATAGCATAACTTTACAGATATTTAAGTGTTGATTACAAATACTTCCTTCTTTAGTATCTTAGTTGTTTTACTTTTAATTTCCTCTCATAAATTCTTACAATTTGCTCATAATAAACAAAGGGATTTAACTGATCTTCAACATAGCACTAGCTGAGAGTAGCAGATCACAAGCCTATTACCCATCCTGACGCATTTTTGTAGTCATTCATAGCAATGGAAGATCAGGTAAGCTACATAACGAGTAACACACACAAAATGCTGGAGGACCTCAGCAGGTCAGGCTGCATCGATGCAAAGGAATAAAGAGCCAACATTTCAGGCCAAACCCTTCATCCTCGGCCAAAAAATTTCTTTATTCCTCTTCATAGATGCTGCCTGACCTGCTGAGTTACTCCAGCATTGTGAGTGTATTGCTCTGGATTTCCACTATCTACAGAATCTCTTGTGTTTACAGAGTGAGGTGTGACTTCTGTTCTGCTCATTTTCACATCTTACCAGGCTATTTTGAATATGTCCTCCCTTTGTGCCTAGAAGTAATCATGTCACAGTTAAACCTGATCACCTGTGGTGATCCTCTCATTTCTCAATTATGAGTCTCTCAACTCAATCTGTAGTGCAAAGAAACTCCAAAGAATTAATCCTCCACTTCCCAACCTAGTTTAAATGTGCCCTTTCAATAATAATACAAAATGTTTCTGATACAAAAATGAAGAAAAATACCTCTTCAAAACAGGAAATGAATTACATTTATAAAAAAGTCCGATTGCCCTTGTCACCCAGGTCCAAGTCAAATTAATATTACACATGATCGTGGCTTATTAAATGAAACAGTGTTTTAACATTGCTGGTTGCAGTGTAATCACATGAATGATAACATTCCTTCCTGTTTTTTGTGTACTTTAAAAGGAGAATTGAAATAAATAAAATTGCAATGGGTAAGAAAATGAGGAACATCCACGAGAGTAACTTCTGCTTTATTAATTTTGGTTTATTTACCTATAAAGTTTACACAGACGAGCCAAGATGTGGGTGAAGGTTTGAAGTGGAGTTTAACGTGAATGGAAACTTGGATTAAAAGCCAGTGTTGTAAATTCGAGAGCAAGAGGCTATGATGAGGAAGACAGAAGCAGGAAACAGTTAATGTTCCACACTTGCACAGTTAGGCCCTTCAAAGCACCAGTGCCAAACCATGTCCAGATGCTGACAAAACAAATTCTCTTGGGACACACTCATCAGTGAGAAGATTTCTCCATTTACTTAACATTTAAGTTCAGTTCCCAGCAAATTACAGCTAATATTTCATATTGCCATCCACAAAAGTGGCATCAAAGAAGAGTCATTTATGCTCAGAAGAAACAGAGATACAAAGTACAGGTACTGGTAGTGAATCTCCAATACATGTTCATAAGAATCCATTTTGCTCCATTTTTGTCACGACATTTGATCAAATAAAAAGCCAATTGGATTAATGATCAGACTGCAAAGTACAATCCCTGCAGCATTCAGTGATTCTGTGATCTCTGTTTTGGAGGGGATGTCAGGACTTCTTTCAAAAAGGCGAACCCTTGCAAGGCTTCAGGCCCTGATGGTGTACCTGGTGGGGTGTGTGTCAACCGGCTGGCAGGAGTGTTCAAGGACACCTTCAAACTCTCACTGCTGCAGTCTGTGGTCCCCACCTACTTCAAAAGGGTAACAATCATACCCAAGAAGAACAGAACTCTCCCAGTTGCAATCACATCTACCGTGATGAAGTTCTTTGGTAATTTGGTCACGGCCAGAATCAGCTCCTACCTCAGCAAGGAGGTAAACCTGCTGCAATTTACTGACAACCACGACAGGTCAACAGCAGGTGTTATTGCACTGGCTCTCCACTTGACCTTGGACTTCCTGGACAACAGCAATGCCTATGTCAGCTGTTGTTTATTGATTACAACTCAAAGTTCAACACCATCAAAGCCTCGGTACTAATCAACGAGTTTCAAAACCTGGGCCTTTGTACCTCCCTCTGCAACTGGACCCTTAAGTTTCTCGTAAATATTCAGTGCAGACTCTGCTGCTCACTGAATCAATACCGGTACATCTCCGGGATGCATTCTTTGCCCACTCTACACCCATAACTGTCTGGCTAGGCACAGCTCAAATGCCATCTATGAGTTTGCAAAGGACGCAGCTGTTGTTAGCAGAATCTCAAATGGTGACATGAAAGTGCACAGGAATGAGATCAGTGTATTGACTTGTGTCACAACAACAACCTTCCACTCAACGTCAGAAAGACCGACAGATTGATAGTGGACTTCAAGAAGGATCTGTTCTGGGACCCCTTCTCTTTGCGATTTTTATAAATGACCTGGATGAGAAAGTGGAGGGATGGGTTAGTAAATTTGCTGATGACACAAAGGTTGTGGGTGTTGTGGATAGTGTGGAGGGCTGTCAGAGGTTACAGCAGGACATTGATAGGATGCAAAACTGAGCTGAGAAGTGGCAGATGGAGTTCAACCCAGATAAGTGTGAGGTGGTTCATTTTGGTAGGTCAAATATGTTGGCAGAATATAGTATTAATGGTAAGATTCTTGGCAGTGTGGAGGATCAGAGGGATCTTGGGGTCCGAGTCCATAGGACACTCAAAGCTGCTGTGCAGGTTGACTCTGTGGTTAAGAAGGCGTACAGTGCATTGGCCTTCTTCAACTGTAGGATTGAGTTTAAGAGCCAAGAACTAATGTTACAGCCATATATGACCCTGATCAGACCCCACTTGGAGTACTGTGCTCAGTTCTGGTCACCTCACTACAGAAAGGATGTGTAAACTATAGAAAGGATGCAGAAGAGATTTACAAGGATGTTGCCTGGATTGGGGAGCATGCCTTATGAGAATAGGTTGAGTGAATTCAGCCTTTTTTCCCTGGCGTGGCAGAGGATGAGAGGTGACCTGATAGAGGTGTATAAGATAATGAGAGGCATTGATCACATGGATAGTCAGAGGCTTTTTCCCAGGGTTGAAATGGCTAACACAAGAGGGCACATTTTTAAGGTACAGAGATGTCAGGAGTAAGTTTTTTTACACAGAGAGTGGTGAGTGTGTGGAATGGGCTGCCGGCGATGGTGGTAGAGGCGGATACAATAGGGTCTTTTAAGAGACTCTTGGATAGGTACATGGAGCTTAGAAAAAAATAGAGGGCTATGGGTAACGCTAGGTAATTTCTAAAGTACATGTTTGGCACAGCATTGTGGGCCAAAGGGCCTGTATTGTACTGTAGGTTTTCTATTTTGCTATGTCTATGTTTTAATATCTCTGAAGACCTATCCTGGTCCCAACATATTAATGCAATTACAAAGAAGGTTTGAGAAGATTTGACACGTTACCAAAGACTCCAGCAAATTTCTGCAGATGTACCATGGAGAGCACTCTAACTGGCTGCATCAGTCTCTGGTATGGACTGGCATCTGCACCAAATTGGAAAAACCTGAAGCAAGTTGCAAACTTCCGAGCTCCATTATGAGCTTGAGCCTTCCCAGCATCGAGGACATCTTCAAAGGGTGATGCCTCAAAAAGACAGATCCTTTGTCAAAGGAGTTCCTTATTATTTGTCAATAAATACCTTTGTAGCTCAGCATCACATTTTACCAACATTAGTGGATATCTGATGTTGTTGATGTAATGACAACCTGCCGTGGATCATTCTAAATTGATGGCATATATTCACTTATTCTAATAAAATCATAAACAGATGTAAGTTTCCAGTTCAGTCAAAAGCAAGGAAACAGTACTTCACACATGAAATATTTGATTATTGTTCTCCTTTAACAACTTTCTTCTTGAGTGTTGATAATGTAGTAAAATAAATTTTCATTCAATGTGATGTATGTTTCAGCTGCTGCAGCTAGATTAGTGAGGAGAAGGTCACTTAGAGTCATTCTTCACAGTGGTCATTTGCTACCATACCATGTACTTCAGGTCATGTGAGATTCTGAGGGGGAATGACAAAGCAAACAGATGAGGATGTTTCCCTTGATGGGTATCATTTATTTTAGATATCTCCTCCTTCCTCTAACTTACAGATATTAGCACCTTTGTCATAGCAATGGCATATGCAAATTGGACTCAAAAACTGCAAAACTGATTTTGCATTCATTTCAAGTTAACTTGATACTTGCAGCTTTGACATCAGTGTAAATTAAAGTTCCATCTTAAGCCTGAATTTCTAACACAACAGCAGAATGTAACTATTCAAAGACACCTGCTTTTTGAATACCTGCCTGCATGTTGGAAATTATAGCAATTTATGCTGAAAATAGTTTCATTGTTTTATCAAATATTTTAATGCTTATCTCAGAACCAACAAGTCAAAAGTAAGTAAACTGGCATGAAATCTCCTTCACATTTGCTGCCAGAGTCCGGCATATTTAGTGAGTAAAACAAGTATCTCTGCATAAGACTGAACAAGAGACTAAAAACTGAATTGTGCACATGATTACATCCAACACAGCTTGTCTCAATATTTTGTCCCTATCTTTCATTCTCTTCAATTGTCTCTATGCTCATTATAATGCTTTTACTCCAGTCTAAAGAGCCTTGGATGCAAAATAATCAGATCAAATGGATGTAAAATTCTACCCAAAATTATAGGTGCAGCAGGAAACAATGTCCTTTCTCCTGGTATTTCAGTGCAATTTTCTAAGCAATTTTTTATATCTTAACTAAAGTCTATACAGTACTTACTGTATGTTTAAGATAACTTCAATTAAGTCATATTAAAAATTTAAGTGCTTCTACTGCAAGAACTTACATCATATGTTTAGCTTAAAATACATGATATATTCTGCTGCTTTCCATGGGCTCTAACAATTTACGTCAAAGTGAATAGGCAGGATATTGTTATTGGCAAAATGGACACATGAAAATGTATAATTTCAAAGTTCAAAGTAAAGTTATCAAAGTACATGTATGTCTCCGACCTTGAGATTTATTTACTTGCAGGCATACTCAATAAATCCATAATCGAATAATGGAATCAATGAAAGACTGCACTAACAGGGCAGACATCCAGTGGGCAAAAACAACAAACTGTGTAAATACAAAAAGAAATAATAATAATAAGTTTAACTCAATCTAATTACTTACACAGGCACAATCAAGTCCCAAACATCATTGACCAATAATTTGCTTTAAAATACAAACTCATGAAAGACATCATAGCAAACTATAAATACAAGCCTGGTCCAGTTTTAGAGTTAGAGTCCTATAACTTACATTATGATGAATCCACTAATACATATAGGAAAATCTATAAAAACTGCCTGGATATAATAATTCAGGAAAAAACAAGCGAGAACAACTTACTTTACAGGTATCACGATTCCAAACTACATAACGTACAGAAAGCAATAAGTAAAAAACATGTTAAGTGAAAAACATCAGAAATATGCTAAATTAAAAGAGGAAATTGAAAGACATTGAACATGAACTGGGTATACATTGTCTCAACAATAATATCTACATCTGGTATCATTCCAAAGTCACTTCACAATAGCATTAAACAATGAATCTTACACAGCAAAATTGATGTAAATCTTCAGAAAGCAACAATATTAAACACCACTAGAATGGTACGAAATTGTCCTAGCAACTGTAAATTGAATGTGCTTGGCTATGCCCATACCTTAGGTTTTACCAGCTTGAACTGAGAGAAATAAAAATAATAATAACAGTAATTAAAAATTTGTTCAAAATCTGATGAAGCATTAGTGTACTATTATCATCCTATCTATTAACAACCAAAAAAAAACTACTGTTATCAAAATAAACCAAGGCATTTTCGAGGGTGACCTCTAAGCCCACTATAGTTCTGTCTAGCTTTAAACCTGCTCTCCAATTTACTGAATTGGACAAAAAGTGGGTACCAAATCAGAAACAAATAATGCATTTTACCTTGACACACCTTCTATATGTAGACAATTTGAAATTATATGCACCTTCATCAGTAAAGCTAAAGCAATTAATTCAAATAGAAGAATGATTTTCAATAGAAGAAAGATATAAAAAGATTGACTTTGGACTAGATATATGCAGAATATTAAACATAAAGAATGGTGCAGCCAAGCTATTAGAATACAAATCATAGCAGCAAGGTACAATAAAAACTGATGGATGACTTTGAAACATATATCAGTTCTGTTAAGTATCTGGAATGTCAACAAGCAAAGAAAATAAATCATAGTGAGATAAAGAGAAAACCTTCTACTGAATTTTCTTCCAAACTTAAGAAAATCTGCCAAAGAGAACTGAACAGTAAAAATATAACAAAGGCAATTAAAACTTCTGCTATACTCATATTCATGCATTCTTTTGGTATAATATCTTGGTCCAAAATCAATCTGGAAAATTTACAAAGAAAAATAAGAACTGAAATGACAAATTTTAGAAAACACTATGCACACTCAAGCGTGCTTAGGTTAACACAACCTCAGACAGAAGAAGGAAGAGGAATAATAGACATAAAAAATTTACAAAACAGTCAGATAAAACTTCTAAGGATATACTTACATCGATGAAATCTGGATTCAGCATTCCATGCAAGCATATGCCATTCTGATAAGAAGTACACACCACTAAACTTAAATGAAAGTACAACCCAGACAAATGAGGAAATTATTACAATAGAAGAAAAGTTAACCAATGGAGGAGCATGAACCTCTGTGGAAGGAATCCTCATGGTCTGAGTAGATTAGGTGTCGACAAGTAAGCATCGAATACCGGGTTCAGAGTTGGAGACCTCTTCCCACAAACAGAAGGGTTCCATGTGGCAGTACCAGACCAGGTGGTTAACACAAAAAATTTATCAAAAATACATCATAAAAGATCAAAAAGTTCAAGATGATAAATGCAGAAACTGCGGAGAAACCAAAGACTATCCAACACATTACAGAACCCTGCAGCAGCTTAACTCAATCTGATTACTTACACAATCAGGTGCCAAACATCATTCACCAAAATCTTGCTTTGAAATACAAACTCAGGAAAGACACCATACCTTACTATAAATATGAGCCTGATCCAGTTTTAGTGTCAGAGACCCACAAATTATGCTACAACCCATCAGTTATTACAGATAGAACAGCCCATAATAACCATCTGGATATACTATTACACTGGATAAACCAGCAAGAACGACTTACTTAATAGATGTAGCCATTCCAAACACACATAGCAGACAGAAATCAATAAGTGAAAAACACCAGAAATATGCTGAATTATAAGAGGAAATTTAAAGACTATGGAACATGAACAGGGTATATACATTGCCCCAGTACCTACAATGAATATCAATGTCACTACAAAATAGCATTAAATAATTAGTGCTACACAGCAATATTTAAGTAAATTTTGAGAAAACCACAACACTAAACACCACTAAAATAGACCGAAATTTCCTGGCAATTGAGAAATTATTGCGCTTGGCCATGCCCTTACCTCAGGTTTTACCAGCTTGAACAGATAATAAATATTTTAGATATAATAATAATAAATAAATAAGCAATAAATACTGAGAACATGAGATGAAGAGCACCTGAAAGTGAGTCTATAGGTTGTGAGATTTAATTTGAGTACAAATTCACAATTATAATTTCAACCAAAAAATATTTGAATAGAAGAAAACTCTCTCTCCAGTCTCCCTATCACTGAAGCTTCAGTTGCTCAGGCTGTGTCTGTCAAAATCAGTATATTCATTTAAGCCAGAACCCTCAAAGGCTGGAAGATTGATCTGAGTTAAATGAATTGAGCCAATGCTCTGACCTAGATGACCTGGCCAAGTTTATGTCCAGTTTATGGATGAGTCCAGTTTATGGTGGAGGGGCAGGTAGTGTTGAGGAAGCAGGGAGTCTGCAGCAAGACTTGGATAGATTAGAAGAACAGGCAAAGAGGTGGCAGATGGAATAAAGTGTGGGGAAGGGTACTCTCATATTTTCCTCACAGCACAGAGGATATTCAGCTCATCAAATTTATGCCAGCTCTCAGAGCAATCTCATCAAAGCCATTCCACCACAATTTTTCCTTGTAACCTATCTCTCTCATGTTCCTACTTAGATTCCCACGAAAGGGACAATTTACAATGGCCAACTGATCCATGAACCAGCAGGTCTTTGGGCTGTAACAGGAAACAAAAGCACCCAGAAGGAATTCATGTAATCATAAAGAAAATCTACAAACTCCACACAGACCCATACACCAGGGCTGAACACAGACTTATGGAGATATGAGGCAGAAGCAATGCTGCTGTGTTATAGTCAAAGCAACAAAACCACAAAAACTGCCGGAAATGTCAAAACACAGTAAAGGTATCTATAAGTTCATCACTCTTTAATCTCAGCAGTCCTTTGTTACTAAGGATGAGTTTTTTCCATTCTTCTTCTAAGTAGTGGAAGATAGCTGTGTATGAATTTTATTAACATTAAGTCTAACTGCTTGGCAGCACCACAGTGGTCTTGGCCCAATGACAAGGAAAAACGAGATCAGTTGAAGACCAGGATCCATGTACAGGCCAAGCAAATAATGGACACACACACACACACAATGAGATACAGACATGACACAAGTACTTTTCTCTGCACTCTCTTCTTCCCGTTGCCAGTGTTCATTCCTCTTCCCCTAACTGTCCTCCATAAACTCCCTCCATCTCTATTCACCTATTCCCCCTTTCAGTCAACCTCACCTTTATCACAGTTCCCTTCACTCACCTTCACTTTCATGTTCTGTCCTTTAGCTTCCTTTCTTTCTCTTATTTCTGCTTTTGCTCTATCACCCTCCAACTAATGAGTTAGATTCACCAGGTTATCAGAGACAGGTAGAAGTTTGCCAGCTTAGTCCTGGGTCCACAGTTACTATGAAGGTTTTCTAGGTTCATTCTCAAGCCCAAAGTCCACCACAACTGTGAACACCCCTCAGGATCGCCAATAATGCGATCTTAACCTTAATTTTGCTGAGGTGCAAGTAAAATCCTACAGATCTAACAAATCTGCAATTTCACCCTTCTTCATGTAAAGTTTCTGGACCATTTGTGGCGTTAAAATCAAATTCATGACCCGTACAAATTATTCTGAGTGGCATTTAAATATTTGATGTTGTGCATGCAACTGATTAATTCTCTTCACCCAGAAAGAGTAGTATGCTTTTAATGTCTATTTTTCTTCTTCATGAGCTACAGACTTTTGTAAAGGTTCTTGGGCTTTTCTTATAAGAAATAGAAGCAGTTGCATTAAGGTAAATGGCCCTTCAGGTACTTTGAATAGACCATAGTCAATGTGATTATAGTTATTCTTATATCTCACCCACTTTATCTGTCAGTCCTCGCATTACTTGATTCGTGTTCAAACATCTTGACCTAGACGACTGGCTGAGCATCTACAATCATTCAAGAGAATTTAAAAATTGGAAAACTCTCTGACAAAACAATATGCCCCAACTCAATTGGTGTCAGTACCTCCAGTTGAACTCTTTCTTTTTGCGTGTTTCCCCCAGCTGTCAGTCTGTGGTTTTGTATTGCCACATGCTCCTGCCTCTCTGTTTATTGCTCAGTGTATTTCAGTCCTGTGTTTTCACCTGTTGCCAGATTGTGCCAGTGAACTTTCCTGACCCTTTCCAGCATGGCTGTCTGTGTCTTCCAATTCTGGTTTTTGGATTTTTCTGGATGTTTTGATCTCTGCCTGAACTTTGACACTGACTTTACTTGCACCTCAGGATTTGTTACTCAATTAATATCACTGTGTGCAGTACTGGGTCTGAGATTGGATCCCTGCTCCAGTCCTGACAGTTGGAATGACTGACTTATTACACTGAGACTATATGTTCTGGTTCTAGCCACTCATGCAGGAGAAAACAGCCTTATATCTTCCCAGCCAATCTTTACTGGAGTCTTTAATTCTACACTGACATCCTCTCTCATTCTTCAAACCCTCATTGAGAGTAGACCAATTCCACACAAAGACAGGCTACACCTACCAAGACTCAATGTAGTGGAATTATACTGACTCTCTATCTCCTCTTTGAATGTGTTTTTTTTTTCTTTAATTAACATATTCTATACCTTTTTAAAATTCTTTTCAGCTACTGACTTCTGTCAATCCTACCTCAGTCTGCATACTGAGAGATCCTGACTCATTCTCTCCATTTACAAACAAGTATTTGCTTAATTGAGCAACAGTCTATGATGCTAGGCCTCATCCTGCTTCTTTGCTAAAAGCATCCACTATCACCCAGAGCGTGGACTCCTACCGATAGCCAAGGGGTCCATGGACCCCAGCTTGGGAACCCCTGAACCAGAAGAACAAAAATAAGTCACAGCTTCAGTTAACGCACACTGTGAGTCTGGTATTGGTAATTCCAATCTGAGCTACAGACTTGTAGATGTTTATCCTACTTCATTATAAATATACAAATAAAAATTCAGGCAGACATTTCACTGCTACACAGTCAGAAACACTGAGCTTTTGGTTTTGATATTCAACCAAGGTCACATCTTCCATCTTGGACAGACATAGGTGCAATGGCACAGGTTCAAAAAAAATGGGATGTCTGCCAGTGCTCTAAGTGATTTAATCACTCTTACAACATCACAAAAAATATCTCATATTGTTGTTTGGGGCAGCTTGCTTTGAGCTAATAGGCTACTGTGCTTTTCACTTTATCACAGTGATTACTTCAAGAGCACTTAATTGACAGTAGAGTATTTGTGAGAGCCTGAAATTGTGAAAATAGCTTTTGAAATGTAAAAACTTTTCTTTTTAAACCTTCCTTATTAAAATGTTGCCACACCTGAAAATTATATCAATCACTTGGCACCAACTGTATACTAAAGTCTAGGTACAACCTACAGAGGACTAATATAAGAGCAAAAAAAAACAACTCCAAATGAAGTTAGAAATGGAATCAGCTGCACGCCAGCTCTGGCATGATTTGCAGGCCATTACGTTCTAAAAAGCAAAGCCCAAAGTCATGAGTGACTGTGATGCTTCCTCCCTAATGAGTTAAATGCCTTTCATGCACACTTTGAAAGGGAGAATAAAACTACACATGGTGACCCTGAGATCTCTGTCTCGGAGGCCAAAGTCAGAACATCCTTCATGAGGGTGAACCCTCACAAAGCATCAGGCCCCAACAGGACAGCTGGTAGAGCATTGAAAGCCTGTGCCAACCAACAGGTGGGAGTGTTCAAAACTTCTTCAATCTCTCACTGATGCACTTGGAGTTTCCCACCTGCTTCAAAAGGGTGACAATTATAGCCTTGTCACAATTATAGTGACAATTATTTAGATGATGGAATAGATGGCTTTGTTGTCAAGTTAACAGATGATACAAAGATTGGTGGAGGGGCAGGTAGTGTTGAAGAAACAGGAAGGCTGCAGAAGGACTCGGGCAAATTAGGAGAATGGGCAAGAAAGTGGCAAATGAAATACAATGTTGGAAAATGCATGGTCATGCACTTTGGTAAAATAAATAAATATGCAGACTATTTTCTAAATGGGGAGAAAATCCAAACATCTAAGTTGCAAAGGGAGTTGGAAATCCTTGTGCAGAACGCCCTAAAGATTAACTTGCAGGTTGGGTCAGTAGTGAGGAAGGCAAGTGCAATGTCAGCATTCATTTCAAGAGGTCTAGCATACAAAATTAGGGATGTGATGCTGAGACTTTATAAGGCACTTGTGAGGGCTCACCCTGAGTATTGTGAACAGTTTTGGGCTCCTCATCTAGGAAAAGATGTACTGGCGTTGGAGAGGGTTCAGAGGAGGTTCACACAGATGATCAGGAATGAAAGGGTTATCATATGAAGAACATTTGGTGGCTCTGGGCATGTACTCACTGGAATTTAGGAGGATGAGGGGGGATCTCACTGAAACCTTTTGAATGTTGAAAGGCCTAGACAGAGTGGATGTGAAAAGGATGTTTCCAATGATGGGGGAGGTCTAGAACAAGAGGGTACAGCGTCAGGATAGAGGGGTACCCTTTCAATACAGAGGTGCAGGGAAATTTCTTTAGCCAGAGGTGGTGAATTTGTAGCAGCTGTGGAAGCCAGGTTGCTGGGTGTACTTAAGGCAGAGATTGATAGGATCTTGATTGGCCAAAGGTTTCGGGCAGAGGGCCGGGGAATGGGGCTGGGGGGGTGGGGAAAGGAAAAAGGATCAGCCTTGACTGAATGACAGGGCAGACTCTATGGATCAAATGGCCTAATTCTGCTCCAATGTCTTACGATCTTATGGTTTATGAGCAAGGTTAACCACCTCAACAACCATCTCTCAATTGCACTCACTGAGATAAAGTGTTTTGAGAGGTTGGTTGTAGCCAGAATCAATGCCTTCCTAAGCAAAGACTTGAACCTGCTGCAACTTGCCTCCACAGCAGAATAAATCTCACTGGCTCTGAGCTCAGCCTTGGATCTCCTGGACAACAACACAGCCTACGACTGGCTGCTTTTTATTGATTACGCTCAGCACTTAACACCATCGTACCCTCAGTACTAATCAACTAATCAGTGGGCCTCTGTACCTCCCTCTGCATCTGGATACCTTTCTTCTTTATCAGGACACCACAGTCAGTGCCAATTGGAAATACCAACTCATCCTCTCCGGCTATCAACACTGATGCACCTCAGGACTGTGTGCTTAGCCCACTGTTCTAATCTTTCTACACTCACGACTGTATGGCTACACACACTTCAAACATCATCTGTAAATTTTCTGATGACACCACTATTGCTTGCAGAATCTCAAGTGGTGACAAGGAGGTGTATAGGGGTGAGATAGATCAGCTGGTTGAGTGGTGTCACAACAAACTTGCACTCAACATCATTAAGGCCAAGGAATTGATTGATTTACTCTCTTTTTGCAATGTACTGCTGTCACAAAACAACATATTTTACAAGATATGCCAATGATATTAAACCTGATTCTGACTCTGAAATAACTCAAACAAAATAACTCTATTTAAATTAAATATGCTTATCTGAATTGTAGGTAGGTAGAAGCGTGAGTCTGCAAGTAATTAAGTATGGTTGTTACCATATCCTTTCCATTACATCATATTGATATTAAATGTTTTCATTGGTAAACATACTGCATCAGTTTCTTTAACAGAATCCTGCTTTTTACAGCTTATTACTGCAGATCTCATATTTGCCGTTTCCATTCCTATCTTACGTCCCCAGCTTCTAGTTCTTCATTCCTCCAGAAGTCTAAGTATCTGTGCACAGCTCAATCCTGCATGACCACTTTCTATCTATTCCCTCATCATCCTTCACACTCTGTTCTGTCACCACACAGATGTCACTGATTTTCCACAGAGTGTAATTCATGCATATCACCCACATTAACTGATCATTTAGTTTAGTACCAGGGTTTACTTGGTTTCTCTATTCAGCCACACCAACAGTAGTATGTGGACAATTTCTACCATGTGGACCCTTCTGAAGTATCAGAAGTGAATTGTTTAAGACGATGAACCTATTTTACTTCAAAACTTAAGGCCAAAAATTTTTTAACCTCTCCTGAATACTTTGTAAGCATTTCATTGAAAGAACAATACAGTTAAATACCTTGACATTTGTCAAAGATTAACAAGCCTGTGTTAGTCTCTGCAAGCAACCTATGAATCAAGAATGAGGCTTATTTGAGTGAATTAGCACACTCCTCTTTTGTGACTTCAAAGAAGTCAGACAAATTAGGAAATAAATTGAACAGCAGATCTTATACGACATTAATTCAGCAATTACTCCCAATGTCACATCCAGTGACCAAGAATATTAAGACAAGGGAGGTAAGCATGGCAGATTTTAAACCAACATGGCTGTGGAGAGATACAAAAAAAAACTGAAGGAACAAAAATGATAATGGCTTGAGAGAAATGAGAAATAAGTGAAAATATTTAAATTCAAATACAAGTGAAGCTTCATTTAAGTTATATATGAAAAGCATTTTGAATATTAATAGCTTAAAAGCATAAATTGCTAATAAGTGCAATCTAACAAAGACATTTAGGAGAACAGTGGAATAAAATGCCTTTAGAATGTTATCTGAAGAAACTCATCCTAGAATTTAGTGCAAAATGATTAACTGTTTTCAGAGATCTGTTTTGCATTATTGTCAAATGAAATTTCACTCAGATGAAGTATAAAATAAGTTCTTGATTTTTCATTTCTTATTCGGTAACACCACCCAAGGAGCATATCAACCAAATTATGAATTTGTTGAAATCGAGGCAAGGGATAAAAATGAAACCCTTACATTTCAGATCTTGTTACAGAATAAAGAAGAGTGAAAGTGCAATGACAGAAGAAACATGTAAATAATTTCTTCAATTGTGCATTCAGTCAGAATGTATTTTCAATTAGTATACATTCAAATTCAATTGCAGTCAGAAAAACAGATGCCAGTAATCAAAAATGAACTGTGAGAAAAACGGGACAGGGTTCCTTAACACACCCAGGAGTACTTCCAGGATAGAATTTTTATAACCTGAAAGGAAGGCAGTGTCCATTATTAAGGACCTCCATCACCCAGGGCATGCCCTTTTCTCACAGTTACCATCAGCTAGGAGGTACAGAAGCCTGAAGGCACACACTCAGCAATTCAGGAACAGCCTCTTCCCCTCTGCCATCCGATTCCTCAATGGACATTGAATCTTTGAACACTACCTCACTTCTGTTAAAATATACAGTGTTTCTGTTTTTCTATGTTTTTTAATCTATTCAATATACATAATTGATTTACTTACTTATTTATTATTATTACTTTTATTTTTTTCTCTGCTAGATTATGTATTGCATTGAATTGCTAAGTTAACACATTTCACGTCACATGTCAGTGATAATAAACCCGATTCTGAAGAAGATATTGACAGGTTGAGTTCTAAGTATGGAATAAGGCATGAGGATAATACAAAGGTACCAAAATATATGAGAAACATCGATCATGACATAAGTGAAAGAAAAATTGCCAAATAAGGCTGTGAACAAATAATGTAAGCAAGAAATTGGGTACAAAGTCAGCCTAAATTTGAAAAACAAACAAGAAAATATAGAGAAATTAGAAGGGAAATTAGCTTGAATACAGAGAATTTAACAAACCTTGAAGACTAGTATTATAACAAAAAAGGAATCAGGTAAGAAGAAAATAATGTGGAGAAAGTGACTGTTTAAATAGAATCAGAGATGTTTAGAAAATTTACATTGCTGAAGGAGACCATCAAATCATTCCTGTCTTTACCCAGTAAAAGAGAACTATCTAGACTAATCCCACCATCCAGCATCAAATCTATAGCAGATCATGCTCTTCAAGTGCATATCATGCACTTCTTAAAAATGGCAGGTATGACATTGTGGTCATCACTGAAATGCGGCTGAAAGAAAATCATAGTTGGGAACACCTTGAATCAAAAGAACAGCCAGGTAGACAGAAGGGGTGGGCTGGCTCCAATGGTAAAAGATCCTTAGAAAGAAATGACATAGATGTAGAATCCTTGTGGATAGAGTTAAGAAACTGCAAGGGTAACAAGAACCTGATGAGATTTATATACAGCCCAACAAACAGTAGCCAGGGTTTGGGATATAAATTTCAATGGGAAATAGAAAAGGCATGTAATAAGGGCATTATTATGATAGTCACAGGAGATTTCAATAAGCAGTTACGTTGGAAAAATCAGGTTGGTGCTGGATCACAAAATAGGGAATTTGTAAAATGTCTATGAAATGATTTTTAGAGCAGCTTGTGGTTGTGTCCACTAGGGGGAATGGGAATTATGTAATGAATCAGATTTGATTAGGGAGCTTAAGGTAAAGGAACCTTTGGGAGGAGGCGATTACAATATGACAGAATTCACCATTCAGTTTAAGTGCGTGAAGATAAAGTCAGATATATGGGTATATATAAGTCAGATATATGGGTATTACGGTGGAGTAAAGGGGATTATAGAAGCATTAGAGAGGAGCCAGCCAAAGTCGGAGGGGATAACAGCAAGGGAGATTGCAGAACAGCAATGGCTGGAGTTTCTGGGGAAAATTGGGACAGTGCAGGGTAGATGCATCCTAAATATGAAGAAGTATTCTGAAGGAAGGATGAGGAAACTATGACTAACAAGGAAAGAGAAAAATGCAAAAAAGAGAGCATATACTATAGCAAAAATTAGTGGGAAGTTAGAGAGAGGCATGGGAAGCTTTTAAAAACCAACAAAAGGCAACTAAAAAACATCAGGAGAAAAAAGATGAAATATGAAGATAAGCCAGCTGATAATATAAAAGAGGATATTAAAAGTATTTTTTTCAGAAATGAGTAAATGAGAGATGAGAGTAGATACTGGACCTCTGGAAAAGGACATTGGAGAGGTGGTATGGGGGGGCAAAGCAATGGTGGACGAACATAATAATTATTTTGTGTCAGTCTTCACTGTGAGAAACACAAGCAGTATGCCTTAAATTCATAAGTGTCAGATGGCAGAAGTGAATGTAGTTACTATTACTAAGGAGGAAGTGCTTAGGTAGCTGAAAGGTCTGAAGGTAAATAAGTCACCTGGTCCAGATGGAGTACACCCCAAGGTTTTGAAAGCGGTAGCTGAAAAGATTGTGGATGCATTAGTAATGATGTACCAAGAATCACTAGGTTCTAGAATGGTGCCAGTGCACTGGAAAATTGGAAATATCACTCCATCCTTAAGAAGGGATAGTGGCAGAAAAAAGGAAATTATTGCCCAGTTATCCTGACCTCCATGGTCGGGAAGATGTTGGAGTCCATTATTAAGCATGAGGATACAGTGTACTTGGTGGCACATGATAGAGTAGACCAAATTCAGGATGGTTTCCTTAAGAGGAAATCATACCTGACCAATCTTTTGGAATTTTTTGAGGAAATAGCAAGCAGGATAGAAAAGGGAGAGTCAGGATATGGTGATTATTTGGATTTTCAGAAAGCCTTTGGCAAGGTGGCACTCATGAGGCTGCTTAACAAGATAACGGACCATGTTCTTACAGGAAACATACTAGCATGGACACAAGATTGGCTGAAGAGGGGCTATTCTGGGTGGCTACCTGTGACAAGTGGTGTTCTGCAGGGGTTGGTATTGGGACTGCTTCTTTTTATGTCATATGTCAAAGATGTGGATGACTAAACTGATGGCTTTGTGACCAAATTTGCAAATGTACGAAGAGAGGTGGAGGGACAGGTTGTGTTGAGGAAGTGGGGAGTCTGCTTAAGGATCTAGATAGATTGGGAGAATGGGCAAAGGAGCGGCAGATGGAATGTAGTGTAGGAAGGTATATGGTCATGCAATTTGGTAGAAGGATTAAAAGTGTAGACTATTTTCTAAACGGGAAGAAAATTCAATAATTGGAGGTGCAAAGGGCCTTGGGAGTCCTTGTGCAGGATTCCCTGATGCTTAACTTTCAGGATGAGTCAGTGGTAAGGAAGGCAAATGCATGTTAGCATTAATTTCAAGAGGACTAGAATATTAGAGCAAGTAAGCAATGCTGAGGCTTTATAAGACATTGGTCAGACAGCACTTGGAATATTGCGAGCTGTTCGGGGTTCTTTAGATGAGAAAAAATGAGCTGGCATTAAAGAGGGTCCAGAGGAGGTTCACAAAACTAATTCTGGAAATGAAAGGGTTAATAGCTCTCGGTGGCTCTAGGTCTGTACTCTGCAATTTAGACGAATGAGGGGGATCTCACTGAAACCTATTGAATAATGAAAGGCCTGGACACAGTGGATATGGAGAGGATGTTTCCTATAGTGGGTTAGAGTAATGCCATGGGGCACAGCCTCAAAATAGAGGGACATCCATTTAGAAGGAATTTCTTTAGCCAGAGATCAGTGGAAGTCGGAGGTCAGTGACCAGTGTTGTTCCATAGGGATCTATTATGGTACCCATTCTCTTTGTGATTTTTATAAACGACCTGGATGAAGAAGCAGAAGGGTGGGTTAGTAAGTTTGCTGATGACAAAGATTGGGAGTGTTGTGAATAGTCTGGAGGACTGTCAGAGGTTACAACAGGACATTGATAGGATGCAAAACTGGGCTGAGAAGTGGCAGATGGACTTCAACCCAGTTAAGTCTGAAGTGATTCATTTTGGCAGGTCCAATTTGAAGACAGAATATAATATAAATGGTAAGACTCTTGGCAGCGTGGAGGATCTGAGAGATCTTGGGGTCTGTGTCCATAGAACACTCAAAGGCACTGCACAGGTTGACAATGTTGTTAAGAAGCTATATGCTGTGTTGGCATTAATCAACCATGGGATTGAGTTCAAGAGCCATGAGGTAATGTTACAACTATATAAGACCTTGGTCAGACTCCACTTGGAGTATTGTGTTCAGTTCTTGACACCTCACTACAGGAAGGATGTGGATACTATAGAGAAAGTGCAGAGGAGATCTACAAGGATGCTACCTGGTTTGGAGAGCATATCTTATAAGAATATGTTGTGTGTACTTGGCCTTTTCTACTTGGCGTGACGAGGATGAGAGCTGACGTGATGGAGGTGTATAAGTTGATGAGGGGCATTGATCATGTGGATAATCAGAGGCTTTTTCCCAGGGCTGAAATCACTAACATGAGGGGGCAAAGTTTTAAGGTGCTTAGAAATATGTACCAAGGGGATGTTAGGTGTAAGTTTTTCCACACAGAGAGTGGTGGGTGCTTGGAGGGTACTGCTGGTGGTGATGGTGAAAGTGGAGACAGTAGGGTCTTTTAAGAGCCTCTTAGATAGGTACATAGAGGTTAGAAAAATAGAGAGCCGTACACTAGGGAAATTCTCAGCAGCCTCTAGAGTAAGTTACATGATCGGCACAACATTGTGGGCTGAAAGGCCTGTGATGCGCTGTAAATTTCTATGTTCAAAGGGTGGTGGATCTGTGGAATTCATTGCCACAGACAACTGTGGAGGCCATGTCTTTGAGTATATTTAAAGCAGAGGTTGATATGTTTTTTTTAGTCAGGGTATCAAAGATTATTGGCAAAAGGCAGTAGTATCGGGTTGAGAGGGAAAATAAATCAGCCATGATGGAATAGTGGGGCAGACTCGATGGGCCAAGAGGTCTAACACCTCTCCTCTGTCTTATGTTCTCATGGTCTTTCTGCTTCTGCTGTCCTTTTGAGCAATGAGTTGCCAGAACCCTTCCATCCTCAGGATGGAGAAACATCTCTTCATTTCCTCTCTAATCCTTTGACCAATTCCATTGAATAGTTTCGACCCTGCTGCTATGCAAAACATCTCTTTTCATTTTATTCCATCCAGAGCCTTTATAAATTTACACACCATAACTTAACTTTAAAAAATAAAGTTAATAAATAAAATAAAATCGTAAAGAAATTGTGCAGTTCCATAAATCGAGCTTAAGAATCCATAGAAACAAAAATAACCTTAAATGGTTGATAAATAAATGGCAGCACAATTAAATGAAAAGATTGGGATTAGTATTCAGATGTGAAGGGCAACTGTGAGTTTTCCTCGTAGCATTGATTTGAAACTTGAACAACCTTAGTTCTGGCCTTCACTTAATTCTGACATTGGTCAGCCAAAGGTTGAAACTGCACAGAAAAGCTGCAGCACAGAGTGATAAGGAAGTAAAGATATAATTACTGGTAGACAGAGATTACCAGTTCATACTAGGAAACCAATGGGCGGAGTATCATGTCACTCTCAACACAATCATAAGCATGGGATTTAATCATATCATATTATCTTGGTTAGCAGAATTTTTCCTACAATTTGCAACAGTACACGCAAATATAGTTCATCGTGTTAGGCGCTCTGGAGCATCATGAAGTCTGATAAATTATTATGGGCAACTTAAAGTAGACAATAACTGTTAGCCTTTGCTACCAATGTCAGCGTTGAGAAATTAATTTTTTAATTTATTGCTATTTTCGATGTTCCAGTTTGACTGATAAGATGACCTGCCTTCACCTTGCCCTGCTGGTCAGCAGGAAGCAACAACTCAAATGTCAGAGTACTAGGAACTGATTAACAGGCCTTATCTTCCTGTGCTGTGCTGCTGAAGCCAAAAGGCATTGTCACTTGAAAGATGATAACAGGCTCCTATTAAATTGGAGAGTATGCAGCAGCACAAACAACCTTTCATTAGCAAGAGCCCACGATTAGTATTCTATTTACTGACCCAGCTGGTCTTTTCGCATTCTAGCTTTTCTTAAATTCATGGAAAATCACCATCATTGGCAACAGCAAATAGTAAGCCACTCTACATAATGCTATTACTGATCTTCCATAATCATCAACAATTAAATGATTTAGCTGTTCATCTGGCCACTGTGCTAAAAATGAAATGATCTTGAGGACTGGAGCAAATCTCCACGCTTCCAAGCAAAGTTGGTTAGGGCTAGAATCAACTCCTGCCGAAGGAGGGCCCTGGACCCGGACCTGGACCTGCAGTTTTCCTATGGCCATGACAGGCCTAGAGCAGAAGCAATCACACTAGTTCTCCAGTTGGCCTTGGATCACCTGAACAAAGGTAAAGCCTACATAAGACTGCTGTTTATTAATTACAGCTCAGTGTACAACACCATCATATCCTCAGTAAGACCATAACACCATAAGATATAGGAGGAGAATTAGGTCATTTGGCCCATCGCATATGCACTTCTATTTCATCATGACTGATCCAATTTTCCTCTCAGCCCCAATCTCCTGCCTTCTTCCCTACCCCTTCATGCCCTGACCAATCAAGAATCTATCAACCTCTGCCTTAAATATACATAAAGCCATGGCCCCATCCTGCCTGTGGCAAAAAATTCCACATATTCGCCACTCTCCAGCTGAAGAAAATCTTCCTCATCTCCATTCTAAAAGGACACCCCTTTATTCTGAGGCTGTGTCCTCTGGTCATAGGACTCATCTCTCCACATCCATTCTGTCAAGGTCTTTCAGAATTTAATGGGTTTCAATGAGGTCACCTCTTATTCTTCTGAATATTTTTGAATACAGGCCCGGAGCCATCAGATGTTCTTCATATGACAACCATTCAATCCTGGATTCATTTTTGTGAATTCCTTTGAAACCTCTCCAGCTTCAGCACATCCTTTCTAGGATAAGGAGACCAAACCAGCTCACAATACTCCAAGTGAGGTCTCACCTGTGCTTTGTAAAGTCTCAACTCTACATCCTTGCTTTTATATTCTTGTCCTCTTGAAATGAATACTAACATTGAATTTTCCTTCCTCACCACAAACACAATCTGCAAATTAACCTTTAGGGAGTCCTGCACAAGGATTCCCAAGTCCCTTTGCAAGTCAGTTTTTTATATATTTCTCCAATTAGAAAATAGTTAGCCCTTTCATTTCTTCTACTAAACTGCATACACTTCTCAACACTGTATTCCATCTGCCATTTCTTTGCCCATTCTCCTAATCTGTCTGTCCTTTTGTAGCCTCAATACTCCTCAAAGCTTCCTGCCCCTCCACCTATCATCATATCATCTGCAAACTTTCCAACAAAGCCATCAATTCCATCATCCAAATCATTGACATATAATGTAAAAAGAATCAGTCCCAACACAGACCCCTGTGGAATTCTTATCACTCTTTGCCTCCTGCCAGTCACCTTTATCCACAGTAGAATAATTTCTGTAATATCATGGGCTGGTAGCTTGTTAAGCACTCTCATGTGTGGCACCTTGTCAAAGACCTTCAGAAAGTCCAAGCACACAACATCAACTGACTCTCTTTTGTCTTTCCTATTTGTTACTTCCTCAAAGAATTATAACAGATTTGTCAGGCAAGGTTTTCCCTTGTAGAAACCATGCAGACTATGTATGGCCTATTTTATGATGTGCCTCAAAGTACTGTGAGTCCTCATCCTTAATAATTGACTCCAGCACCTTCCCAGTCACTGAGGTCAGGCTAACTGGCCTATAGTTTCTTTTCTTCCCTCTCTCTCTCCCCCCCCCCCCACTTCTTGATGAGTGGAGTGGCATTTGCAATTTTCCAGTCTTTCAGAAACATTCCAGAATCTAGTGATTCTTGAAAAATCATTACTAATGCCTCCATGATCACTTCAGCCACCTCTTTCAGAAATCTGGGGTGTTCACCATCTAGTCCAGGTGACTTATCTACCTTCAAACCTTTCAGTTTAGCAAGAACTTTCTCTCTAGTTATGGTAACTTCACACATTTCATGCCCCCTGACACCTGGAACTTCCATCATACAGCTAGTGTCTTCCTCAGTGAAGTACTAGGTTTTAAGCTCTGAAACCTGACCCTCCGTACCTCCTTCTACAACTGGATCCTCGACTTCCTCATCAGGAAACCACTGTCAGTGTGGATTAGAAATAACATCTCCTCCTTTCTGACAATCAACACAGGCACACTTCAAAGATACATGCTTAGACCACTTCCCTACTCTCTCTTAACCCACAAATACATGTCTAGGCACAACTCAAATGCCATTGATAAATTTGCCAATGACACAACTATTGATTGTAGAATTTCAGGTGGTGATGTGGAGACACAAATGTGAGGTAGAACAGTTGGTTGAGTGGTGTCGCAGCAACAACCTCACACTCAACATCAGTAAGACTAAGGAATTGACTGTGACTTCAAAAAGAGGACGCCAAGGGAACACACACTAACCCTCATCGAGGGATCAGCATTGAAAGAGTGAGCAGTTTCAAGTTCTTGGTTGTCAACATCTCTGAAGATCTGTCCTGGGCCATCATATTAATATGATTACAAAGAAAGCAAACAGCTATATTTCATTAAGAGTTTGAGGAGACTTCGTATGTCACCAAAGACTCTTGCTAATTTCTACAGACGTACTGTGGAGAACAATCTAACTAGTTGCATCACCGTATGGTGTGGTGGGGCCACTGCATGGAATTAGAAAAAGAGGCAGGAAGTTGCAAATCTCAGCCAGCTCCATCATGGGCATTAGCCTGCCCAACGTCGAGGGCATCTTCAAAAGGTGATGCCTCAAAAGGGTAGCATCCATCACCCAGGACATGCCCCATTCTCATTGCTATCATCACAAGGAAGGTACAGAAGCCTGAAGACACACATTCAATGTCTCAGGAACAACTTCGTCCTCTCCACTATCAGATTTCTGAATGAACAATGAATCCATGAACACTACCTCACTATTACATTTCATTTTCCATTTGATTTGCTCCCTTTTACACTACTGATTTATGTTATACATCTGTTGTTATTATTATTATGCACCACACTGTATTGTTGCCACAAAAGAGCAAATTTCATGCCAGGTGACAGTGATATTAAACTTGATTCTGATTATGTTTTTGATTAGTAAGAGCATCAAATGTTACAGATAGGAGGCAGGACACGGAAAATAAATCAGCCATGTTTGAATGGCAAAAGAGACTGAATTGGACAAATGGTCTTATTCCGTTCTTATGGTCTTAACCATTATTCTTGTAGTTGTAGCAATCATTGGATTGACAAAAAAAGCTCCGAGGGCAATCTGCTTTCAAGATAAATATTGCGATTTGCAATACAATTAATATGGGACAATTTCAGCATTGTATTTTCCCAGCTCTACTCTGCCTTTCATATGACCTTTTCGCCATTCAAATTCAGTGGCTCAGACTTCTTATGCTTAAAATGTAGCTGGACTCTTTCATAGTTTTTACTTTAATCTCTAAGGTCTTGGCTGGAACAACTCCAAAGAGTAATCTCCCCTTTTGGAAATTTATACCTTCAGAATTGTCAGGGGCTACTTAAATTGAATGTCTAAGAAGAATTTAGGAGCTTTCTTAGGAGTTAAAAATCCAACAAGTGGTGTTCTCCTTTTCCAGAGTGACTGAATACCAAGGAACAAATGGATAAGACCAGCCACTTAAACACGTCGCTTCCCTCTTCCACCCCATGTTCATTCACATCCAGCTCGTCCAGTACAGATGTTTGGGTTCTGGGCCTCTCATTCGCAGAAACAATTAAGACATGCCAATGTTTCTTGGAATGGAAGGCCGAGGACCCACACATCTGGATCCAGTGTATTGTTGACGCACTGCCCATGGAATGTTCTGGGGGTTCTTGCCAAGTAAGACTGGGGGTAAAACTCACTTCCTACCCAAAGGTGTGATGCGTTGCTGAAACTGTTCAATGTCTCTGACAGTCAGAGGCATTGAAAAATCATTAACATTTTTTTTAAATATCAAAAATAAAGGAATCAAAATCACATTAAAATGTAATAAATATTGTAAAGCATTAAGATCATTAAAACAAGCATAGAAAAAGATAATGAAATTTATTTTCTTGCTCAGGAATCTCCTTTCAGATGAATGGGGATTCTAATCCCACAGTAGGTCCAGTCTGCACAAGGAATCACAGGGCATCTGGATTCCACTGATTCCAACAATGGAGTAAATGTGTTGAAAAAGCTTATCAAGTCAGAGGCCAAATATTTGCAGATGAGACTAGCTTGGACAGGGTGCATTTGTCATCAGGGATTAGTTGGGCTGAAGGACTTGTCCCCATGCTGTGTAAGCTCTATATTCCAATGGGCTCAATTGACAGAATTATGTAAGGTCATGTAATTAAATAACTTATGCTGATGGTTCACTTTGGAGCCATTGGCACTGAGGTTAATCCATAATGTCCAATTTCACCAGAATCTGAATATTTTATACAAAGTAAATTATTGTAGAGGCTGTAATTCTGCAATAAGCAAGAACACTGAAAATATTCAGTCTGGCAGCAGAAGTTTCTGATAAGATTATACAGTCATTGAGCAATAACTGAACAGAAACAGGCTCCACGGCCCAACCCATCCATGACCTACCTGAACTAATCCCACTTACCTGCATCTGGCTCGTCTCCCTTTAAAACTTCCCTATCCACATACAGTATCTTTCTTTATTTCCAGTGCTCCTAAAATGTCCTCCATTGAACAAAAAACAGCCTTCAGACACAGATTAGCAAGAGGCAATAAAGAACAATCAAGTGACCATGGATCTATATCCAAACATATCTTCTTTTGAGAAGTAAACAGGTAATTCATTCAAGCTCAGTCAACATTGATCACTCAGCTATGATGCACATTATCTATAAAACTCAGCAGTTCAGGCAATAATTATGGAGGAAGAAATAGTTAATTTTTTGACCTAAATATTAACTCTGAATGGTAATTGTGTGGGTTTTTTTCTTGTTTTGTGTGATGACTAATACACTCGAGGATGATTCCAAGAAAAACAGTCGAATTGTAAGGAAGAGACTAATCCTCAGGGAGATATCAGCAAACTGACTTTGAAGGCTGAGGCATAAACATAAAAGTTGAGGAAGGCTAAAAATATACAAAACGATAACCATATCTTTATATTGCATCCTGAGCAATGTTCTGGCCAATACAATTGAAGGTTGAGACATCACTAGAGAGGGTGCTGAGATGACTTGTAAGGAAGGAGAATTGTAATTGGAGAATTTTTCTCTGGAAAAAATTGTTCCAAAGATGTTTTCTCTGGAACAAGTGAGGTGGAAGGAAAATATAACCAATTTAATCACGTCACAAATGATTATGAGAGGCTTAGTCGTGACTATGAACTGAGAACTGGGAAGTAGGATTGCTGGTTGACGTAGATACAAGGGGATGAATGGCCCATTCATGTGTGATAAGTATGTGACTCTACGATTATATTCTTTATTTGCTTTACAATTATTACTTCTTGGAATTAATTATCTGAATAACCTCAGACCCACATACTGAGCACCCAAGGTACTCTGATAGTTCTGATACATGGTTTGGGGTCTGAAATGACCACTGTTTCTCATTTAATTGATGCTGCTTGACCTGCTGAGTGCTTCTATAGTTTTCTGTTTCACCCAAATGATACAGCTGCACACAGCCATAATCATTTTCATTTGTTTGCCTTAAAGGCAGATGCTCAGAAGACGCCAACCTTACTTCTTCCTCCTACTCAGATAAGAGTTAATAAAACACATGCGTTCTGCAGATTCATTAAAGGGAAGCACTGAAAAAAAAAACCAGTCAGGACAGCATTCTTATATAAAATTTAAAATAATCAGAAACCTTGTCACTTTTCTCTAGTCACCTGTGGAAGGGTGAAAAATCATCCTGTATTATGTTAAACTATCCAGCATTTCTGCTTGGGTGGGAGGCAGCAACAGAAAGAGTAAGCAAGAGCCAGCAGAGAGTTGCACTATTTGTGTCAATCCAGTACTGGCACTCCGAATGAAAAGTGATCAATAAACTATGGTATGTTCACCACTACAAATAACATCTGATCACTTTGTGGACCAAAAGGCAATACAGGCCCACACAATTTTCTACCCTTTAATTCAGTGTTCTGACCTGAAATAGGAGTTGAAAAGTCTCCCACTAAACACACTAAATGGCTGACCAATATAGAGTAATATTCTTCAACAGAAGATTTCTTCAACATTCTTCCAGTTCCCAGTGCTAAGGTAATTGAGGGGAACCACATTTTGACTATGCATGAAACCGATGGAGATCAATGTTTTGGTGAGGATGTTGATACACATGAAGATGGAAATTATTAAGAGGAGAAGTAGAATACACAGGGATATAAACCCATTATCTGAGTGAGCAAAGAGCTGGCAAATGGAATACAACAAAGGAAAAAGTGAAATTGAAAATTTTGTGAAGAAAAGAATAGCTAAGTGGTGAAAGTTTGTTGTGCTCTAAGATGCAGGAGATCTGGATATCCAAGATCACAAAAGGCCAGTTTGCAATTACAGGAGGTAATTAAGAAAGTTAACAGAGTATTTGTTGCTAATGGAAATTAATTGAAAATTACATAAGTTATACTGCTGTTATAGAGGGAAGTGCTGAGGAGACATTCAGATTAGTATGTACACTTTCAGTCCCTTTCTTTTATGAAAGGACCTCACTCCAGTGGAAACAGTTCAGAGATTTACTGGTTTAATACCTGAAATGACCAGGTTGTCTTTGGAGGAAAGGCTGGTTAGGCTAGGTTTGTATACATTGGAGCTCAGAAGTGTGAAAGAATTGTCTGAAACACAAAGGATTCTGAACCTAGAGAAATATTTCCTTTTGTGAGAAAATCTAAAAGTAGGAGTTGCAGTTTACAAATAAGGGTGTACATGTTTAAGATGGAGATGAGGCAGTTGCTTTTATTTTTCTCCCAGAGGACTAAGAATCACCTGGAGGAAGTATTTGTTAAATATTTTAAAGTCAGATAAGAGATCGATTTTTGATACGAAGTTGAAAGAATACCATGTGTGGATGGCGTTGCTGGTGTTAAAAACTCACCATCTTGATACTTACATTTGACAAATCCTGTGGGATCTTCTGAGGTTGTAACTAGCAGAATAAATAATGGCAAACAGATTGAGTTGATGTATTTGTACTTTCAGGAAGGCTTTATATATAAAACACTCGTAAGAATAGTTAGAGACACAGTATTGAGCATAATATAGATAAATTGAGGTTTGGTTAATGGATAGAAAATGAAGTAGAAACAAATGTAATTTTGGAAAGGGTTTGGATCGGGGGGCTCCAACACCTGGACTACCAAAGTGATTAATAGCCCCAGCTATTCATAATCAACATTGGTGTTTTAGATGAGATGACCAGGTCTAATATATCTAAGTTTGCTGGTGATACAGTACTGGACTCTGAAAAGATTGCAAAGGTGCTTCAGAAAGGTATCAACAGATTTAGTGAAGGGCAGAAATGTGTCTGAGAGAATATAATGTGGAAAATGCAAATGTGGAAGAGTGATCACTTAGACAGAAAAAAATAGAAAGGCAGAATACTTTTAAAACAGTGAGAGTTTGAGAGGTATTGGTTTCAGAAGGACCTTGCACACAAAGCATTTAAAGTTAATATGCATGTACAACCAGCAATTAAGAAGGCAAACATTATACTGCCCTTTAGTGCAAAAGAGTTGGATGACAAGAATATAAATAACTTACTTCAACTACAGAGGGCTTGGCAATACTGAATCTGGAATACTTTGGGGTTCTAGCATTTAACTGTCATTTATTCTTTGGGGCATTCCTCTGTTTTTGTGGGTGTTTGCAAAGAAAAAAGAATTTCAGGATGTATATTGTATACATTTCTCTGACATTAAATGTATCTTTTAAACCTATTGAAAATCTGGTATTCCTGCCTAAAGAAGGATATACTTGCTATTGGAAAACTGTTGTGAAAGTTCACCAGAATAATTTTTTGGGATAGAGGACAGAATAAACAAGTCAAGTCAAGACAAGTTTATTGCCATTTAACTATATAATGTATATAACATATATAACCATATAACGTATATAGAAATGAGACAACGTTTCTTCAAACCAGGGTGTAAAACATGATAACTTATGAAGGTAAGGATAAAATCTACAAATGAATCACACATAAATACCAAACTAAAGTGCACTAATATTAAATATTGTAAGGTATGGAACAGATTAACCAGTAACACCACAAATGTGGTGCAGCAGGGAGTTCAGAAGCCTAATGGCCTGAGGGAAGAAACTGTTTCTCATTGTAAATGTTCTTGCATTGTAGTCTCCTGCCTGATGGTAGAAAGTCAGAGAGGATGCTGGATGGATGACCGGGATCCTTAATAATACTGAAGTCCCTGCGTTAGCAGCACTCCTGAAAAATGTCCCTGATGGTTGGTCAGGTGACCCCTATGATCCTCTCAGTTGATCTCACAGTCCTTTGTAGGGACTTCTGGTCCGATGCTCGACTGCTCCCATACCAGATGGAGATGCAAATTGTCAGCACACTCTCAATGGTGCTCCTGTAAAACACAGTTAAGATGGGGTTGGGGAGAATGAGGGTTGCCTTGCTTGCCTCAATCTTCTTAGGAAGTAGAGGCACTGCCGAGCTTTCTTGTTCAGGGAGGTGATATTAAGGGACCAGGTGAGGTCATCCGTGATGTGAACTCCCGGGAACTTGGTGCGCTTAACTCTCTCTATGGAGGAGCCATGTATTCACAGAGGGGGATGGTTCGCCTCCGCCATCCTGAAGTCCACAATGATTTCCTCAGTCTTGTGGCGCACACTCAGGCTCAGGTTGTTCTTCTCACACCAATCCACCAGCCGCTTCACTTCCTTTCTATACTCTGTCTCGTCATCGTTCTTGATAAGATCAACCACTGTTGTGTCATCCGCAAACCTGTTGTATCAGTTTGAGCTGGATCCTGGGCCACAGTCATGCATGAGCAATGTGAACAGCTGCAGGCTGAGCACACAGCCTTGGGGAGCACTGGAGATCAGTGTAATGGGACGACAGACATTGCTGCCCACGTGGACTGACCGTGGCCTTACTGTTAAGATGTCCAGTATCCAATTGCAGAGGGTGGTGTTCAGACCCAGCGAGGACAGTTTCCCCACCATGGGGTATGATGGTGTTGAATGCCGTACTGCAGTCTGGCATATGAGACCGCATTTTTCAGGTGGAACAGGACAGAGCGGAAGGCCGAGGCTATTGCATCATCAGTGGATCGATTTGACTAACCAGGGCTGTACATTTGAATTTAGAAGACTGAGAAACAGTCATATCTAAACTTTCAAACAAATTTACAGGGTTTCACAAAGTGCAGATTTAATATTTATGCTCAATGTGTAACAAGTGGTGTCACAACAACAATCTTGCACTCAACGACAGTAAGATCAAGGAACTGATTGCAGCATTCAGGAAGTGGAGATTGGGGGGAACACAAAACAGTCCTCATCGAGTGATCAGCAATGGAAAAGGTCAGCAGTTTCAAGTTCCTGGATGTCAATATCTCTAAAGATCTATCCAGGGCCTAACATATCAATGTAACTATGAAGAAGGCATGCCAGCAGCTATATTTCATTAGGAATTTGAAGAGATTCAGTATGTCACCAAAGACTGTAGCAAATTTCGACAGAGGTACTGCTGAGAGCATTCTAACTGGATGTATCACTGGCTGGTGTGGAGGGGCCACTGCACAAAATCAGAAAAAGCTGCAGAGGGTTACAACCACAGCCAGCTACATCATGGGTATATGTTTCCATAGCATCAAGGACATCACAAAAAGTTATCCATCATGAAGGACCCCCATCACCCAGGACATCTTATTACTACTATCATAGCATAGCTGAAGCCACTCACTCAACATCTTAGGAACAGCATCTTTCCCTCTGTCATCAGATTTCTGAATGGACAATGAACCAATGCATGAACACCAAGAATGAATACTAAGATGGTGCCAGTCAACCATTGTGACATTCTGCGCACTACATACAATTTTTCTAAGATTACCTCATTTGAACTACTCTCACTGCAATTTGCAGCATGTAATTTCCTTTTAATCAAAGTATATAAATCAACTTAATGATCACGATCTTATGAAGGACTCAGCAGACCAAGTATGTATGGCAGTTCAGTTCATTCTGTGAATTGAGAAGTCTTCGGTCTGATCACCGTATCTGGCATGCTGGGAAAAAAAAACTACAACTCATTCAAACACAGAACATGTAGTATCTTTAAGCGGAGGAAAGTTCATCGCCATGGCTGGAAGCAAGACAGTGGAGGGGAGCTCCAAGCCAGGCTGAAATGTAGAGGGATGAGGCCTCCTCTACCCAGCATCTTGTCAGCCAATGTGCAGTCACTGGAGAACAAAACTGAGGACCAGAGGGCAGGATTACTGTATCAGATGGAAATAAGGAATTATTGTGTTCTATGTTTAAATGAGACGTTGTTTTCTCCCAGCACACCAGATATGGCGATCAGACCCAAAGGCTTCTTGATTCATAGAATGTACCAAATTGCTGATTCAGAAAAGCCAAAAGGTGGAGGTGTGTGTTTCATACTAGACTATCAATGGTGCTCCAATATGGCGGTTTTATCAATCTCATGTTCCTCCTACCTTGAACACCTAATGGTCAAACACCATCCATTTAATTTACCTATGGAATTCTCATCATTAAATGTAACCACAGCTTAGATACCACCAGTAGCCAACTATAATCAAGTGCTTGAGATATTGCAAGATGTCATCTCCAAACAAGAAACAGTCCATCCCAATTCATTTCAAATCATAGCCAGGAACTTCAATCAGATTTGTTTGAAAAAAACCCTGCCTAATTACTATCAGCATATTTTCACTTTTAAATTACTTTTTAGTGCACATTTTGTATTCTTTTTCGTATCTCAGTGTTTACATTTTGTACTTTGGAGTACATGTTTCTGCCTGAGCAACCTTGCAGCAATAACTTCCTTCAGGATAAATAAAATTTTATTTTATCTTATCTTAACCTTCAGCACCAGAGGTGTCAACACACTAGACCACTGGTATGCCAAGAAAAGGAATGCCTCCTGCTCCTTGCCCAAACCACATTTCAGTAATCTGATCACTTGACCTTCTTTCTTCTACCTGTATACAGGCAGAGGCTAAAGAGCAAAGCTCCAGAAATTAGGACAACAAAGAAGTGGCTAAGTGCAGCAGAGAAGTGACTACGGGATTGCTTTGAGTTAGTTGACTGGGCCATGTTCAAGGACTCATCTGTGGATCTGAACAAATACACCATGCTTGTCATAGGCTTTATTAAAACAGCTGTAGATGAGTGTGTCACCACAAAACATTCAGAGTCTTCCCCAACCAGGAGTCCTGAATGACCAGTGAGATCCATAATCTGCTGAGGGCCAGATCAGAGGCATTCAAGTCTGGTGACCAATAAAGTTAAAAAGGTCTAGGTACAATCTCTGGAAAGCCATCTCACAGGTGGTAGCAATTCCGAACTAAACTTGAACCAATGAAGGAAGCTTGACAGCTGTGGCAGGGCTTGAATGTCATCATCTGTCATAAAGTTAAACCAAGCTACAAAGCAACAACAGAGCTTAACTTCCAGATGAGTTCAATGCCTTCTTTGCTCGATTTGACCATCAAAACATGGAGGAATCATTACGAACTCCCACTATCCCCAATGATCCTGTGATTTCAGTCTCTGAGGCCGACATGCAAGCAGCTTTCAGGAGGGTGAACCCATGGCAAACATCTGGCCCAGATGGGGTTCCTGGCCAAGTACTAAAGAGCTGGGCTGATCAGTTGGCTGGAGTGTTTGGAGTGTTCACTGAGATCTTTAACCTCACACTTCGGGAGTCTGAGGTACCCACTTGATCCAAGCAGGTTTGAAATATACCGATGTCTAAGAAGAACATGGTATCCTGCCTCAATGACTATTGTCCAGATGCACTTACATTCACAGTGATGAAGTGTTTTGAGAGATTGGTGATGAAACATATCAACTCCTGCCTGAGAAGTGACTTGGATCAGCTCCAATTTGCCTACTAGAGCAACAGGTTTAAAGCAGATGCCTTTTCATAGATGTAGCGGAGACGGAGGAACTGGGAATAGGGAATAGCATTTTTGCATTTGGCAGGGTGGAAGAGATTTAATCAAGGTTGTTATGGAACTCAGTGGGTTTATAGAAGATGTCAGTGGACAGTCTGTCTCCAGAGATGGAGACCAAGAGATTGAGAAAGGGGAGAGAAGTGTCCGAGGTGGACCAAGTGAATTTGAGGGCTGGGTGAAAGTTAGAGGCAAAGTCAATGAAATTGACGAGCTCAGCATGGGTGCAGGAAGCAGCACCAATGTAGTCGTCAATGTAGCGAAGGAAAAGTTGGGGAGTGGTGCCAGTATAGATTTGGAGCATAGACTGTTCCACATAACCCACAAAGAGGCAGGGATAGCTGGGGCCCATGCGAGTGCCCATAGCTACACCCTTGGTCTGGAGAAAGTGGGAAGAGCTGAAAGAGAAGTTATTAAGTGTGAGTACCAGTTCCGCCAACCTGAGGGGTGTGGTGGTGTTGGGGAACTGGTGAGGTCTATTGTCCAGAAAGTATCGAAGGGCTTTGAGGCCTTCTGGATGGGGAATTGAAGTGCATAAGGATTGGACATCCATTATGAAAATGAAGCAGTCGGGACAAGGGAACTGGAGATGGAGGGCATGGGATTTATCCAAGATGTAGGTAGGGAGAGACTGAACTATGGGTGACAAAATGGAGTCAAGGTAGGCAGATACAAGTTTGGTGGGGCAGGAGCAGGCTGAAACTATAGGCCTACCTGGACAGTCAGGCTTATGGACCTTGGGGAGGAGGTAAAAGCGAGCAGTGCGGTTTGTGGAAGTTATGAGTTTTTTGGCTGAGGATGGAAGGTCTCTGGAGTTGATAAGGGCAGTGACGGTATGGGAGACAATGGTTTGATGTTTTTTGGTGGGGTCCTGTTCCAGGGGTAAGTAAGAGGAGGTGTCGGAGAGCTGCCGTTTGGCCTCACTGAGGTAGAGGTCTGTCTGCACGACCACCACGGCATCACCTTTGTCTGCAGGTTTGATGGTGAGGTTAGGATTAGTGCGGAGAGAGTGGAGGGCAGTGTGTTCAGAGGGAGTGAGGTTGAAACAGGAGAGAGGAGTGGTGAAGTTGAGTCGGTTGATGTCTCGGTGACAGTTGGAGATGAAAAGATCGAGTGCAGGTCGAAGGCCCAGCGGGGGTGTCCAGGAGGAGGAAGAGGGTTGAAGACGGGAGAAGGGGTCATCAATAGGGGGAGGGGAATCCTTGTTGAAGTAGTAGGCTCGGTGACATAAGCGACGGAAGAAGAGTTCAGCGTCATGCCGGGTGTGGACGGAGGGGCACAAAAGTGAGGCTCTTGCTGAGCACAGAATGCTCTGCCTCAGAGAGGGGAAGGTCAGAGGGGATGGTGAATACATGGCAAGGGTTGGGGCTGGGGTCATTGGAGAGTAAAGAGTGGGAGGTCTCAGGAGGGAGAGGGGGGTTGGGATGTTCAGGGAGAGCGGGCTGAGGGGAGGATGAGGGATCAGAGGAATGGAGGGGGGAAGAGGGGTGGAGGGAAGGTTGGGAGTTGCGGGGAGGATAGGGGGTAGTAGAGGAATAAGACGAATGGTAGGACCCAGCGGCAGTAAGAGCAGTCCCGGTCTGGAGAGGGTCAGGATCTCGGACCGAGCTGGATCTGGAGCTGGGGGTGTTGGAGCCTGTGGCCTGCAGGCACCAGAACTGAGATCCGAATCAGAAGCAGGTGAGTCCATGGCACGCTGGGGGCTGATGCCCATGTCTGGGAGGCCGTGGTTTCAGTCGGTGTTAGAGTCCACGGTGGATGGGTCTTCGGCCTGCTGGAGGCCTGAGAAGTCGACGTC
Organism: Hypanus sabinus; assembly: GCF_030144855.1. Taxonomy (NCBI): domain Eukaryota; kingdom Metazoa; phylum Chordata; class Chondrichthyes; order Myliobatiformes; family Dasyatidae; genus Hypanus; species Hypanus sabinus. The sequence goes on along the minus strand of NC_082711.1, from coordinate 73,755,829 downwards.
CATGAGGTTGGTGTCCGGGCTGCAGGCGGGCGAGCTTGTGATCCTTCTTGGACGCAAGGAAGGAGAAGAAACGGCGGTTGAAGGCATAGGTCCGGCGGAGAATGAAGTGTAGGAGAGGTCCATGGCAGACAGTTGAGAGCGAGGCCCGCAGTGGTGGCAGAGAGAGAGACAGGTTCCGTAGGTATCTCTGCATGATGGTGAGCGTGGCTCAGAGAATCTGGTGCGAACAGCGGAGCAACGGTCAATAAAATGGTGGTACCAGGGATCCTTGCTGGGCCCGAACTGGGAAGCCTGGAACCAGAGCTGGAATCCCTGCAGTACGAGATGGCAGCGGAGACACATTCTCAAAAACCAGATGTAGCTGTGGTACCGTGTCTGTGTCAGGACATGATCAAAGAGTCGAAGAGAGTCATGTGTACTTAGCGCCCTAAGGATGTGTACTTAGCGCCCTGCTCTACTCACTTTACACTTATGGTTGTGTGTCTAAGCATAGTGCCAATGCCATATTCAAGATGGCTGATGACACCACTGTCATAGACCAGATCAAAAGTGGTGATGAATCAGCATGTAGGAGGGAGATTGAAAATCTGCCTGAATGCTGCAATAACAACAACCTCTTACTCAATGTCAGCAAGACCAAGGAGCAGATTATTGACTTCAAGAGGAGGAAACCAATGGTCCATGAGCCAGTCTTCATTGGAAGATCAGAGGTGGAGAGGATCAGCAACTTTAAATTCCTCAGTGTTATTATTTCAGAGGACCTATCATGGGGCTAGCATATAAGGGCAATTATGAAGAAAGAATCGCAGTGCCATCTACTCCCTTAGGAGTTTGTGAAGATTTGGGATGACATCTAAGACCTTGACAAACTTCTATAGATGTGTAGTGGAGAGTATATTGACTGACTGCATCACAGCCTGACAGGAAAACATTAACGTCCTTGAACAGAAAATTCTACAGATATGATCCAGCCCATCATTGGTAAAGCTCTCCCTACCATTGAGCACATCTACATGAAGCATTGTTGCAGGAAACCTGCATCCATTATCAGGACCACATCACCCAAGATGTGCTCTCTTCTCACTGCTGCCATCAGGAAGAAGGTGCAGGAGCTTCAGGACTCAGACTATTAGGTTTATGAACAGTTATTACCCTGTCAACCATCAGACTCTTGAACCAAAGGGGATAACTTCAGTCAACATCACTTTCCCCGCCATTTAAATGCTCACATAACCTATGAATTCATATGGACTCACTTTCAAGGATTATTATTATTATTATTAATTTCAGTATTTGCACAATTTCTTGTCTCTTACACATTGGTTGAATGCTCAAGTTAGTGCCACCTTTCATTGGTTCTATTATGGGTACTATGACTGCAAAAATACAAATCTCAGGGTCATGTATGGTGACATATATGTACTTCAATAATAAGTTTACTTTGAACTTTGAACACTACCTCACTATATTTGCTCGCTTTTTGCACTATTTATTTAATTGTTAAATTTATATTTTATTGTAATTTATAGCTTATTATGCAGTGCACTGTACTGCTGCTGAAAAACAGCAAACTTCACAACATATTGTATGTCACTGATACTAAACCTGATTCTGAGCAGAGATCATCATCTCAAAATAAAGTTTAAGATGTTTAGTATAGAGAAGAAACTTCTTCGCCAAGATGATATTCACTGCCCAAGAGGGTTGTAGGTGATCAATTGCTGATTACATTCAAGTACTCCGAGATCAATGGATTTTAGACCATAAAGGCATAAGACATAGGAGAAGAATTAGGCCATTTGGCCATCGCGACTGCTCCAGCATTCCACCCTAGCTGATTATTATCCCTCTCAACCCAACTCTCCTGCCTTCTCCCCGGAACCTTCGTTGTGTTTACTAATCAAGGAACTATCAACTTCTGCTTTAAATATATCAAATGACTTGGCCTCCAATGCCTTCTGTGCCAATGAATTCCACAAATTCACTCTGGCAGATTTTTAGCATTAAAGGACATCAATTTCAGGAAAGAGCACTGAAGTAAAAGATCTTAATGAATGGCAAAGGGGCTGATCTTCTACTTCCAATTCTCACATGATTCTTGAATAAACAGCTGTTTCATTGTACACCCAATCTATTGCTTTCTGCATTGCTGTTTTCTACCTTCTCCTAAAGCTTCACTTCAAGGTAATTTTGTAGGGTAAAATATTGTAGCAAATATTAATGGTCAGATGAATTTGTGTTTGCTTTTCTAATCCTCTTTCACAAGCAGTGGCCCATTAGGATAATGCCAGCTTCTGATTCAGACCATGGACAATGCAGTTGCCTTGGCTAATATGGACAAAATGCTGTCAGAGTAACCACAGCAAGGAACAATGAAATTGTTAATAGCTGGAACAATGAAAAAAAAACAATGCTGTCATTTGTCTAATGTGCAGCTAAGACACATCTAAATCAATTTAAGGAACAGAAGCATTTTATGGCCAATTCTGCTGTTTATATCACCTATTGAGTCATGTGCTGAATTTTGTCTATGGGCCTCCCTAACTACCTTTGAATCTTTAGTGAGGTTAATGAACTCCTGGTCTGCAGTACACTAAGTAAATCAGATCCTGAGGAAGGACCAGCAGCATGGGTTGCCAGCATTCAGTGCAGACTGTTCCTGCAGAGCATTTTGTTATTGGCATCAATTCTGTATTCCTTTTCCAAAGTGGACAAAGCCACACATTCACAAAACTGCAGTGGCTCATATTTATATCTGCAGCAGAATTATTTTAACCTGGCTGTTATTACTTATTATGATGCATTAGACAAAATCGGCATCTATTTAAGGCACTCATGATAAAAGGCACTCTTATTAGCAACAACTAAGATCATATTATCGGTGACAGTTGTCATGAAATTTGACGCTTTGTGGAAGGAGTACAGTGCAAGTGTAACAAATGACTGCAAGAAACAATAATAAGTAAATAACACAAAAGAGGAATAGTAAGGTATTGTTCGTGGGTTCATGGACTGTTCAGCAATCTGATGGATAATTCAGTCATCAATCATCCAAAGACCTTGCATTGTACTAAATGGCTGGAGTTATTTATTGGATCTAATTTATATTATGCAACAGTCCACTCATTTCATTTTGTTGGAGTAATCATTTAATGGGAGACCGCTGGAGCATTGATTATAGTTCAGATCGAAGCAAAAACAAACAGCTGTAAGAACTCAGCAGGTCAATCACTATCCATGCAGGACCATCTCTTTGCCTCTACAGATGATGCTTGTCCAACAAAGTTCCTTCTGCAATTTAATTTTTGCTCCAGATTCCACTATCAACAACACCTTTTGTCTCCATAAGTTCTGTCTGCTTAACTTTGCAGCCTTTCATTAAAAGGACTCTGCACCCTAATAAATATGCAAAATGACACTTGGTGCAGCAGACAGAATAGTGTAAGAACTTAATGGGTCAAGCAGCATTGGGGGAGGGGAAGGGTGTAAGTGATTTTGAAGCCCTGGTTCCATACTGAAAGGGAAGAGGAAAGATTAAAGCAGTGTATAGCAGTATGAAGAAGTGGTGGAACAGAGGCTGATAAATGATCATTGGAACAGGGGAGGGGAAACTGATGGGCAGACGGAGGATTGAGATTGTGGATTGATAGGAAATGTGAACAAAGGGATGAAGCAGCATAGATGGATGGGTGAGTATGTCTAGGAGAAGAAAATCAGCAATGTGAGTTACCTAAAATTGGAAGATCCAATATTCATACCATTGGGTTGTAAACTATCAAAGTGGAATACGGGTTTTGTTCTTCTCATTTGTGTTTGGTCTCTCCACAGCAATGGCGAAGGCCGCGATTACGAGGAATGAAGTTAATAACTCATCTTCTACCTTAGGCCGTAAACTTATCAACCACCCCTCGTAGTGTGGGAGTGGGAAAGAGAGCTAAAATATCATGTAGCTGGGGGCTCAAGATGGCTGCCTCGGACACAGTACAGGTGCTCCATAGGACAGCTGCATTGCCTATGCTTGGCTTAACCAATGTAGAGGACACCATAACGTGAGCACCTGCTGCAGTAGATTGGAAGATTGCAAGTGAACGGACATCTGGCTCACTTGGAAGGACGTTTAGCTCTCCAGACACTGAAGAGAGAGGAGATGGAGAGACAGGTGATACATTTCCTACAGTAGCAGCGGAAATTGTCAGGGGATAGGAGGGGGTGAAAAGGAAGGGACAAGCAAATGAGGGAGCCATTAAATCAGTTGTCCCTGTGAGAAGTAGCATGTGAGTGGGAGGGGGAGAGGGCAAGTTGACTGGTGACAGGATCCCATTGGATTTGGAAGAAATGGCAAAAGATGCTGCATTTGATGTGGAAGCCTTTGGGGTGAAAGGTGAAGATCAAGGGAACTCTATCACTGTTCTGTTAGGGCAGGGAGCAAGTGGGAGAAGAAAAATGGGAGTAGTGGCTCCATCAAATACAGCCGAGGGGTAAGCCATGCTTTAGGAAAAAGGAGGACATTTCAGAAAATGTAAAGCTGAAGGCCTCACCTTGAGAACAGATATTGAGAAAGAGGTGTGGCATCCTTACAGCAAACAGGGTGGAAAGAGTTATATTTGAGAAAGCTATGCGAGTAGTGAGATTCTGAAAAATGTCAATGGTAATTCTATCTCCTGAGGTGGAAGAAGAGAATTCTAGTAAAACGAAGGGATGTGCAGAGATAGTTCAGGTGAATTCAGGGCTGTGTTGAGGTTGGTAGCTAAGGTAATGAAATTAAAGAGTACTGCATGGGTGTAAGAAGCAGCACTGCTGCATTTGTTGATGTAATAGAGATGGAGGGAGGTTTGGATCAAGGTCTGTTCCACAAAGTGGACAAATGTCAGGCACAGTAGGGCCCATGCAAGTCCTGATGGCTACCCCTCTGATCTGCAGAAAGTAGGATGTTGTTAAGGATGAGGATGAATTCTGTCAAGAAGATGGTTCTTATGCAAGAGGAAGAAGCAGGACTAAGGTTCTAAGAGGTTGGATTGTGTGGAGGGGAAATGTCCTAATGGGATGAGATCTGCAATGGTCCAGGAAACAGTAGCCTGATGTTTGTACATGGGTTCATGGTTCAGAGGGAGATGGGAAAATGTGTCAGGAACCTGGTATCCGGCCTGTGCATGGTACAGATCAGTGAACCTGACTACAGAAGTACCCCGCTCTTGTCCGAAGGCTTGATGATGAAGCAGAGTTCGGTCTGGAGTGAATGAGTGAGGGGGTAAGGTTGGAGTGGGTGAGGGGACTGGACAGGTAAGGGAGAGTAATGCCTCATAAATAATTAGAAATGAAAAGATCAAAAGAGGATAAGGGGCTGGGGGTGGGTGGGAGGCATGTTCCAGAGGAGAGGGAATACTACAAATGGAAAAAGGGAAGAAAGATCATCAGTGTATGGGTGGAGGCTGAGGATTCTTTTTTCCTTGCCAAAGAAATAAGAAATGGTCACAGAAAGTGAAGAGTTCAACATTGTATCAGGCCTGGAACATACTGAGGTGCAGCTTTAGGCAGTCAAAGTTGTGGCCTCGGCTGTTGTCAGGCTGCATGAAACATTGAAGAGAGGGGATATATAGTGAAGACTCAGCAGGGTTGGAGGTGAGTGAGGCATGGGATCAGAGGAGGCAGAGTGAAGGGGAAGAGGCAGATAAATGAATGATAACATATTTTCCATCCAGCCCTCCTGAAAAAAATGCAGTAGATGTAAAATAGATTAATATTTTGCGAGGAGGATAGATGCATATTTGTTGATGAACTGAATCTGAATTATATATCTAATGACACTCACCCACACTCAATCATCCGATTTCTGAATGGTTCATGAACCCGTGAATGTGACTTCATTATTTTTTCTTGCTCCACATATTTATTTTGTAATATACAGAGTAATTTTATGTCTTTGCTCTGTACATTGCAAAATTTCATGTCAAATAAATCAGAGTTAATAAACACAAACCTGATTCTATCTACTTTGGCAGCACAGGAGCTGGCTTTGAAATGGCAGCAATAGCATTGTAATACAGGACAAGGGAGTGAGTAATATTCTCCAATACACAGTACATCTCGGAACAATGTAGTACTCCAATGCTTGAATATGTTTCAATATACACACAGTTGGAAAAAAAATATGGGAGCCGTTGGAAGGATATCCTATTTAATATCCTGAATGGAAAGTTGTGCAACTGTGGAGAAAAATACATCACATTACAGAACTAGTCTTATCAACAGGGTGCTTTTGTAGCGTAGTGGTTAGCACAACACTATTACAGCTCAGGGCTTCAGAGATCAGAGTTCAATTCCATTGTCCTCTTTAAGGAGTCTGTGCACTCTCCTGTAGTTCTCCAGGTGCTCCGGTTTCCTCCCTTAGTCCAAATACATTTCAGTTAGCAAGTTAATAGGTCATTGTAAATTGTTCCATGATAAGGCTGGGGTTACAGTGCCTATAAAAAGTATTCAACCTCCTTGGAAGTTTTCATGCTTTACTGTTTTACAACATTAAATCACAGTGGAATTAATTTGGCTTTGTTTGAACCTGATTGACAGAAAAAGACTCCTTCATATCAAAGTAAAAACAGATCTCTACAAAGTGATCTAAATTAATTACAAATATAAAACACAAAATAATTGATAGCTTATGTATTCACCCCCTTCAACTCCATAGTTAGTAGATGCATGTTTTGCAGCAATTACAGCTTTGAGTCTGTGTGGATAATTCTCTATCGGCTTTGCACTTTTGGACTCTGCAATTCTTCTTTACAAAACTGCTCAAGCTCTGTCAGATTTCATGGGGATCCTTGAAAGCTCTTTCAGGTCTGAACACAAATTCTCAATTAGATTGAGGCTTGGACTCTGACTTGGCCACTCCAGGGCATTAACTTAGTTGCCTTTAAGCCAATCGTGTGTAGCTTTGGCTTTATGCTTGGGGTAATGTCTTGCTGGAAAACAAATCTTCTCTTAAGTCACAGATCTCTTGTCGGCCGCATCAAGTTTCCCTCCAGGATTTCTTTGTATTTTGCTGCATTCATTTTACCCTCTACTTTCACAAGCCTTTCAGGGCCTGCTGGAGTGAAGCATCCCCACAGCATGATGCAGCTAACAATAGGCTTCAAGGAAGGGATGGTGTGTTTTTGATTACGTGCGGTGCTTTGCTTACACCAAACATAGCATTTAGTCTAATGGTCACAATGGTCAATGTTTGTTTCATCAGCTGACTTCAGAATCTCCCAAGTGCCTTCTGGCAAACTCTAGCCAAGATTTCATGTGGGTTTTTTTCAACAGTGGTTTTCTCTTTGCCACTCTCCCAAAAAGCTGTGACCGGTGAAGCACCTGGGCAACAGTTACTGTATGCACAAACTCTCCCATCACAGCCACCGAAGCTTGTAGCTCCTCCAGAGTTGTCATTAGTCTCTAGGAGGCCTCCCTCATTAGTCCCCTTCTTGCAGCCACTCAGTTTGGGGATGGCCTGCTCGAGGCAGATTTACAGCTGAGTCATATTCTTCCCATTTCTTGATGACTGACTTAAGTGTACTCCAAGGGATACTCATAGAACAATACAACACAGTACAGGCCCTTCAGACCACAATGGTGTGCTAACCCTTAAACCCTGTCTCCCATATAACCCTCCACTTAAATTCCTCCATATTTCTGTCTAGTAGTCTCTTAAATTTCACCAATGTATCTGCCTCCACCACCGACTCAGGCAGTGCATTCCACGCACCTACCACACTCTGAGTAAAAAACCTTCCTCTAATATCCCCCTTGGACTTTCCACCCCTTACCTTAAAGCTTTGTCCTCTTGTATTGAGCAGTGGTGCCCTGGAGAAGAGGCGCTGGCTATTCACTCTATCTATTCCTCTTTATATCTTGTATACCTCTATCATGTCTCCTCACATCCTCCTCCTCTCCAGAGAGTAAAGCCCTAGCTCCCTTAATCTCTGGTCATAAAGCAACATCAGGCAACATCCTGGTAAATCTCCTCTGTACCCTTTCCAATGCTTCCACATCCTTCCTATAGTGAGGCAACCAGAACTGGACACAGTACTCCAAGTCTGGCCTAACCAGAGTTCTATAGAGCTGCATTATTACATCACGACTCTTAAACTCTATCCCTCGACTTATGAAAGCTCACACTCCATAAGCTTTCTTAACTACCCTATCTACCTGTGAGGCAACTTTCAGGGATCTGTGGACATGTACCCCCAGATCCCTCTGCTCCTCCACATTACCAAGTATCCTGCCATTTACTTTGTACTCTGCCTTGGAGTTTGTCCTCCCAAAGTGTACCACCTCACTCTTCTCCGGGTTGAACTCCATCTGTCACTTCTCAGCCCACTTCTGCATTCTATCAATGTCTCTCTGCAATCTTCGACGATCCTCGACACTTATCTACAACACCACCAACTTTGTGCCGTCTGCAAACTTGCCAACCCACCTTTCTACCCCCACATCCAGATCGTTAATAAAAATCACAAAGAGTAGAGGTCCCAGAACAGATCCTTGTGGGACACCACTAGTCACAACCCTCCAATCTGAATGTACTCCCTCCACCACGACCCTCTGCCTTCTGCAGGCAAGCCAATTCTGAATACACCTGGCCAAACTTCCCTGGATCCCATGCCTTCTGACTTTCTGAATAAGCCTACCGTGTGGAACCTTCTCAGTAACTTGGAAATTTTCTTGTATCGATCTCCTGACTTGTGCTTTTCAATAACCTTTTCACTGAGTTGTTTGGAGAGTTCTTTTGTCTTCATGGTATAGTTTTTGCTAGGATATTGACTCACTTGTAGTTGGACCTTCCAGGTACAGGTGTATTTTTAGTATAGTCAATTGAACACCTTGACTGCACGCAAGTCTCCACTGAATTAATTATGTAGCTTTTAAAACCAAATGGCTGTACCAGTGATGACTTGGTGTGTCACATTAAAGTGGGTGATGCTGGTGAATAATTAAGCAATCAATTATTTTGTGTTTTATATTTGTAATTAATTTAGAGATGTAGAGATCTGTTTTCACTTAGACACAATAGAGTGTTTTTCTGTTGACCAGTGTAAAAAAAAGCCAAATTAAATCCACTGAGATTCAATGTTGTTTAACAATAGAACATGAAAACTTACGGGGTGGGGGGAGGGTGAGGAGGGACCGTAAATCAGAGGTTGCTGGGTGGTGTGGCACAAAGATCCGCAAGGACCTAATCTGCACTGTATCTCTAAATAAATAAAGTATCATGAAATGTGGACACTACGTATTTATTTTTAAAAGCAACATTCTTGAAATACTTGAAAAACAATTTAAAATGGCTTGAAATGAAAAGTTCAAACTGTTCCATGTTTTCAATAATTCACATTTTATTCCAAAATTCCATTGTAAATAATATAAAGCTGAACCAAGTCGAAGCTGTACTTTCACTATTCCAATGGACTACTTAAATTTGGGCAGTATTTTGAAATATTGAATATTAAGGATGCACAGCATCTCTTTTTACATATTCCAGCTTTCTTGTTAATTTCCAAATATTGGGCTTCCTTTCTGTTTTTTATATAGAAGCTAACATATACATAGATCATTTTCAAGACTTCCTTCTAACTTTCAGCATGCTATGACCTCAGATGTAATGTGCACTGTCATGTACTTCATCACTTACTGGTTTCTTTCATGAACACAGTGGTAATATGTTTGGAAAAATACTACTTTAATGGTAATCACAAAGAGGAGACATTTTCAAGCTCTGCAAGTGGAGCACTGCACCAGATATCTCCGTGCTCTTTCCAATTCAGCAGTAAACCCAAAGGAAATATCTTTAGCAATTTCTTGTTTATAGGCACCTTATCGTATTGTTGCTGGAATCTGGAGCAACATATAAAATCTGATGCAATTCAGTGAGTTAGGACAATGAGGAAAATGGGACAATCTACATTTTGGGTTGAGACCCTTCATCTGAACTGATATTTAAGGGTAAGCACAAGTTCTGCCTTCTAAGGCCTCTACTTCCTCAGGCAGCTAAAATAACTTGTCATGTCCCCATTGACCCTTAGCAGTTTTTACTGTTGCACTCACTCTGGACATTCTCTTTTCTCCCCTCTCCCATTGGGCAGAAGATACAAAAGTCTGAAAGTCCATACTAAATGACAATTTCTACCCCACTGTTATCAAACTCATATACAATAAGATAGACTCTTGACCCCAGTCTAACTCGCTATGATATTGCACCTTAGGGTCTACCTGCCCTGCACTTTCTCTGTAGCTTTTACACTTTGTTCTGCATTCTTATTTAACTTTGTTCTACTTCAGTGCACTGTGTAATGATTTGATCTGTATGGACAGTTTGCAAGTCAAACTTTTCACTGTATCTTGGCACATGATAATAATACCAATAAAGGAGGGTGTTGGTAGAGGGGAGCAGGTTACGTGGGAGTTATACTAAGAAAAAGAGAGTGCCAGGGCTTTCCTGACGGGGTAGAGGAGTATATGGGGACTGGACATCCATGGTGTTATTGAGGCAGTGGAAGCCAGTGAATTAAAAATGATTGAAGTCAAAGAAATTACGCAAGGCATCCCAGATGTAGGTGCAAGCGACTGGGGTCAACATGGAGTTAATGTACGAGGAAATAAGTTAAGTGGGGCAAGTGCAGATGGAAACAACAGCCGTGGCGGGGCAGTCTTGTTTATGAATTCTAGGCTGGAAAGAGAAGCGGGCATTTCCGGTTAGAGAATTATAAGCTTGGATGCTGTGGAGGGGGTGAGGTTGGAGTAAATGAGAAGAGTGAACTCAAGACAATTGGTAGTTAGAAATGAAAAGGCTGATAGAGAAGAAAAGGTCAGAAGGAGGAGCATTACAGGTGGAGAGTTTAAGATGTAAGAAGAGATCATAAGTGGGATTGTGGGAAACCCTTGCTGATTAAATGAAGGCAATGGAAGAGGGGCTCCACATTGTGGTAGAACACAAGGCATGGGATCCAAGGGGGCCTTGCTTTGTGGATCCAGAACTGGCTTGCCCACAGAAGGCAAAGAATGGTTGTAGACGGGTCATATTCTGCATGGAAGTCGGTGACCAGTGATGTGCCTCAGGGATCTGTTCTGGGACCCCTTCTCTTCGTGATTTTTATAAATGACCTGGATGAGGAAGTGGAGGGATGGGTTAGTAAATCTACTGATGACACAAAGGTTGGGGGTGTTGTGGATAGTGTGGAGGGCTGTCAGAGGTTACAACAGGACATCGATAGGATGCAAAACTGGGCTGAGAAGTCGCAGGTGGAGTTTAACCCAGATAAATGTAAAGAGGTTCATTTTAGTAGGTCAAATATGATGGCAGAATATAGTATTAATGGTAAGACTCTTGGCAGTCTGGAGGATCAAAGGGATCTTGGGGTTCCTGTCCATAGGACACTCAAAGCTGCTCTGCAGGTTGATTGTGTAGTTAAGAAGGCATATGTTGCATTGGCCTTCATCAATTGTAGGATTGAGTTCAATAGCCGAGAGGTAATGTTACAGCTGTACAGGACTCTGATCAGACTCCACTTAGAGTACTGTGCTCAGTTCTGGTCACCTCACTACAGGAAGAATGTGGAAACTATAGAAAGGGTGCAGAGGAGATCTGCAAGCATGTTGCCTGAACTGGGGAGCATGCCTTATGAGAATAGATTGAGTTGAACTTGGCCTTTTCTTCTTGGAGCAATGAATGATAAGAGGTGACCTGATGGTGGTGTATAAGATGATGAGAGGCACTGATCATGTGGATAGTCAGAAACTTCCTCCCAGGTCTAAAATGGCTAACATGAGAGGGCACAGTTTTAAGGTGCTTGGAAGTAGGTACAGAAGAGATGTCAAGGGTAAGTTTTTTTACGCAGAGAGTGGTGAGTGCATGAAATGGGCTGCCAGCAACGCTGGTGGAGGCAGATACGATGGGGACTTTCAAGAGACTCCTGAATAGGTACATGGAGCTTAGAAAAACAGAGGGCCATAGGTAACCCAAGGTAACTTCTAAACCAAGTACATGTTTGGCACAGCAATGTATCATGCTGTAGGTTTTCTATGTTTCTATCAGAGGGAAAGGTGAAGGTATGGAAGGGTTTAGGGCTGGGATCAAGCATGGGAACAGAGGACGGCAGTAAGGTACTGGGATCAGGAGAGGTGAGGGGGTGGGAAGATGAGTGATGCGAGGATGAGCAGTTAGGGGTTGTGTGAGGAACCAGGGAGGTAGGAGAGTGGTGGCACGTTATGTGGTGGAGGAAGAACAACAGAACCCAGTGACAATGTCAAGGGTTGCAGCCTGAAGGTAGGCAAGCTTGCAGTCCTTCATGTACTCATGGAAGGAGAATGGCTGGTTAAATGCATGGATCCAGAAGAGGGTGAGGTTGCAGAGAGGTCCTCAGCAGGTTTTGGATGAAGAGATCAGGAACAGTGGGAGGGAAAAAGAGAGGGGAAGAAGGTACCAACTCCCAGCCATGAGGGTAGTACATAGGATACCGAGGGGGATACGCAGGAAGAAGCAATGAACGGAACATCAATTTCTGAGATTCCTGAAAATGGACAAGGTACCAGTGGAGAGAAGTACTGAGGAAGGACTTGTGGTGTGGTAGTGCGTCCTGATGAGCACAAGGCCAAAGAGCAGGAGGGCAGCAGAAATCATGGGGGGGGGGTGCAGTGACAGAGGGTCTCACAGGCCCCAATTGAAGAGAGGAGTAAAATTTCTTTGAAGCAGATATACCCCAAGAAACTGTGCAATCAAGGAGCAAAACAGAGACACAAGAGGGTGTAAATGGAAGTTCTCGACCCAAAATGTCAACTGTCCATTTCTCTCTGTCAGTGCTGCCTGACTCGAGTTCTTCTAGCATTTTGTGTGTTCATCTTTCTGTCAGCACTCACTCCACTTATCATTACTGAGATAAGCTGAGTGAGTGTATAACCTTTTCCAGTAGATTGGCTAAATGGCTTCCAACAGTCAACTACAGGTGAACAGTACTAAAATCCTGACTTTTTTTTGTTTCTTCCAAGCATCGTATGTTTAGTTTAGACAAAAAGATGGAAAGACAATCATGAAAATGAAAGTATATTAGAAAATACATTTAGTGAACTGAATACCTCACCACTTAGCAATGTTGTGTAAATCTGTTAAAGACTATCCTGAAATCTCTTTTATTCTCAGCTACAAAGAAGGACTAAAGTCAGCATTATCCACCCTCTCCCACATCCTCCACTTGGAAGTATCAAGTCAGTTCTGCCCCAGATGAAATATTTCATGTCAAGATTGAAGCAGATTATATCCCATTGCTATCTTTTGAATTTTTGCAGTAAAGTGATGCTTACATATTCTTGTTTATAAATGAAAGAGAGGCCAGATTCCAGCAATGGAGGACTATATCACCACTCCAGAGTTTATAGTAACGTTACAACATTGTTCACGTTGAGGATTCAAATTCCTGTGAGCACCCATCATTAATCTCACTTGGACAGAAACTGAACACCCTCAATCAGGAACAATAGAAATACTCAGCAAGAATACCATCAGCAGGTGATTTGATTTATGAAGGGGCTGAAGTAAAGCCCAGCTAATAAAGGATAGGGAAGAAATCATTTTAGTCGTGGAAGATACACAGCAGTCACTTTCCAACTATTATAACTTAAGTCAGTCGTAAATATGCTGTTGTCAATTTGAAAAGCTATCTTTAGCAGTAATACACTAACATATTTTATATTGCTTAGATCAGAATGTAGCACTGAATTATAATGGTAGTCCAATTTAACACATCATTTTGTTCTGTGCAACTTGGATTTTAGACATAGAAGCTAGTCAGTCCATTCTCCATGGTCATTGTGTATTTAAAATAGTTGTTTCTTAAAATAGAAAATAAGCTAATTGTGTTTTCAATATCTAAGGATTTCTAATCCAATATGGACTGAAGTATATTTAAATAAAATTTTAATGAATACTAAAATATATATTATTCTTAGGTATATTTTGTTGATCTAATCTTTTTTGAAGAAGGATGCTTTTTGCCAAATGACTTCTTTGGAATGGAGCACAAGAGACGCTGGTCCTCCTTCTCAATAAACCTCTGTGTCCTACTCCAAGTCAGCACAGATGGGAAATTCAAATAAAACTTCATGAATATGTCCTCACAAATAACTTGAAATCTTATTTTCCACAATTACAGATACCTTTTACACCCCCAAATAATTTAATATTTGGGACGGAAACACATTAAACCTCTTCTAAATTTTGTAAGTAGCAGCCAATTCTCTCACCCATAGGACATCCAATTTTCTTTTACACAAAAGTTAGAAGCACCAAAAACCTTGGCCTTTTGGTGAAATTCCACAGCGTTCATTGTAGCAACTGAAGTTGAGCAGGAAATTGAGAATCTGGTGAACTCTTTGATACCTGGGGTTCTAACAATTCCCTGATTTTTCTCAATAGTCTCAATGGGATGGTAGTTCCTCCAGTTGTCCTAAACAAGAACACTGATGTGGTAGAGTCGGCTTAGAGCCAGATCAGGGACTCTTTCGTTGGAAGAATTCCTACATCCCAGCTGTTGTGTAATATTCAATCAATGGCAGGTCCTATTTTCCAAATGGCAGAGTTGCAGCTTGTATTATGAGAAATCTCGGACTCCTTACAAAGAATCTGGCTGTTTGTACAGCAATATGCGGCCTCCATTAGAAGGCAAGTACCCAAGAATGGCAGCTTTGTCTAATTAGAGCCATTTAAATTAGGTAAATCTATACAGTCCCTATATATAACTAAGAATTCAACAGCAAAAACCACAGTTGAATATACTGAGAAACTTTTTCTCAGAGGCTGTTAAAGATTTCTTTTTACAATTGTCCTTTCTGGCTTATCTCCTTGTAACTTACTATAATGGAGATTTGAGTAAGTTACAAATTGCATTCATTAAACTCCTTGAGGTTCAGCTTTTTGTTATTGAGTTATTTTGTTTCTATAATATAGTCATTGTTTCTATAATATAGTCCACAGTTTCAACATATTTCTGCTGCCAGCCAATGACTTTAATAACTAACATAATTTAACCACAGTTTTCTGGGCAATTTACTTAAATGCCTTAAAAATTGCTATGGTATTCTCTAAGCATGTTAACACATTTGTTTTGAAGTTGTATGGATTTATGTCCGGGGACCTGCCAAAAAAGGCACATTTTAGCTTTAAGTGGAACACACTAATTTCCTGCCATTGTCTGACAAGGTCATCAGTTTAAAATATATAAAAATTGGTGTATGACATTTTAGACAGAAAGTAGGACATCACACAGCAATCTTCACATCTACTTGTATCACAGCAAAGTCAAACTGGGCTGAAACTACTGTATTCTGCCAGTTGCTCGTTTTACAGTAACAATTATTCAGTTTGAATTATCTGTTTAACATAGAGTACTTAATGGCATCACATTTTGTCCATGATCATGTTTCTTCCATGCAAAATACACTGGACAGAGATGAGCAGTGTATTTACTTTTAAGTCATAATAAAGAGTTTAAGAAATGCAGAGGTCTTGTTCGTTCCCGTACCACTACTGATGAAATTACAGTCAGCGCATTTCCTTTCATTCTTCTCAACATCCTTCCTGGTGGCTGCTCCACACCCGACAACTCCAAGAATTTATCCGATAGTGGACTGAGAAAGGTTCCTTCAACAAGTGCTTGTATCTTCTTCATTAGATTATCACAAAAAAGATCCCTCCTGACTTGTTCATAGTTCATTGTACAGAAGATCTGAGATAATTACAATTGTCATTCATGACGACGACTGGATAATGTAATGAGCTCGGCCACTGAGTCACTGATTGTGTACTATGCTTGAAGTATGTACACAGGAGTCCATAGTAGGGTGGGGCATTCAATCCTTTTTCTTTCAGTAAATCAGACAGCTGAATCCCCAATAGGGTTCATGTTTTAAAATATATTTGTTGCAGTCCATTCACTTTACAGTTCTGTGATTATCACTGGCCCTTGTCCTCTTACAACTAAAGATGATGATTATTGATCAACACGTTGTCAGTGGAATTGACTTAGATCACATTAACATAAAACAACAGCTTCATACTGCAGTGCAATATTCTTCCTTAAATCTACACCAGTATATCACTCCTCTTGCTGCACCACACCACCACAGCTATCATTACAATAGTTAGACAGATAGGAACTGCGATGAGGATACAGAGGATGTTGTCAGGAGGGTCCTGAAAAATTAAGATTTCTGAAGTACAGTTTGAAAAGAATAATTTGTGAATGTTAATTACATAGGTTTCCAGTTGAGGATTCGGCCAGAAGCAATAAACACTTTCTGCTGAAATCTCCATGCAGAATGAGAAGGTACTGTAATAGCTGAAAAAGGAAACACAGAGTTAATTAACATACATGGATTGAAAAGTAACATGTTGAACAAGTTAGTTTTTTTTAAGCTTTACTCTATCTTAATCGAAGCTAAACTGCTATGACATTGAATGAGTATTAATTATAGCTATTATACTCTATAGCCCTGTGGATTACAGAATGGAATTTAAGTGAGTTTTATGATGGGAATGATAAACTGTATATTTCACTCACATAAATGCAATAAAGATGAAAATTCTATTCTACCTTTGAAGCAACATTTCTTGAATTGCCTTTGACCCTAACAAATTCTCAAAACTTGAGAATTTATTTTTACCCTATGCATTTTATCTTTTTAAAATCTATCAATTTTCAAAACCAAAACATGGCATTGCCTAATCTCACTTTACTGGGAACAAGAAATGAGATTGCATAACATTATTTATTCAGTGTTACACAACTGAAAATTGAATTATACAAGCAAGCCCCACATTACAACCATTGAGAACAGAAAATTGCTCCTATGGAACTCACAAATCATTAGCCAAGAATTTGAGACACAAGTAATATTCATTCTTACAGAAGTTATGTGAAAAAAAAGAGAATTTTTCTTCAGTTCATCTTTCTTGATAAGTGCAGATGTTGTTGCTTCATGTTATAGAAAACCACAACATTTAAGAGGAATTTAAGGTGGGGGGGGTTATATGGCAGGGTTTAAGGGTCGGCACAACATTGTGGGCCGAAGGGCCTGTAATGTGCTGTACTATTCTATGTTCTAACATGGACCATTTGATAGGAATGGAGCCCTTCTCCCAGGGAATTGCCTGTAATAATGTTCCTGGACACATTGCACTATTCTAGAACTTCAACAGTGATTCATACATGTAAACCTGACATGATTTCCTTTTTTTGCACACAAGAAATCTGGCAGATTCCTGTTGATCTTTACCAAGTTTTTCCATGGACCATAGTAAACATCCTGTCGGGATGCATAATGGCTTTGCATGGCAACTACTCTGCCCATGACAACGAGAAGGTACAGACAGTTGTGGACTCCATATCGCAAAACCTAGCCTTCTCTCAATAGACACCTCACTGCCTCAGAATCGACGATAAAATCAAAGGCCCTTCCCACTCTAGACATTCTCTCTTCTCCCCTCCTCCATTGGGCCAAAGGTACAAAATCCTGAGAGCATATATCAGCAGGCTCAATGACCACTCTACCCCGTTGTTAAAGACTACTGAGTGGTTCTCTAGTACAATAAGATTGACACTTGACATCACAATCCACCTTGTTACGATCTTGCACCTTACTGTCTAACTGTAATGTGTCAATAATAAACTAATTTGAATTCCATTTCCAGGTTGACATAACTTCATTTGCTAACTCCTTTTTTCTCAAGAACTGCGTGAGAAGCTGCCCCAGCTGTAATCATCAGTATTCGTTTTTAATATTGCAGCTAACATAAATGTCACATGACCCCATTTTTTTTATAAATAAACAAACTACAGATCCGGGAAGTCTAAATTAACCACTGGGAATGCTGAAAACATTCAGCAGTTCAGGCAGCATTTGACTAGAGAAGGAAAATTTAACTTATCAGACTGAATCATGGACTTGAATAATGCAGTTCTGAGGAAAAGATAGGCCTGGAACATTAACTGTTTCTACTTCCACTGATATTCTCTGGGCCATGAAGTGTTATCAGCATTTTTGTGGTTTCAGTATCTAATTTTGCATTTAATTTGCCTTAGCAATAAATAACAGTATTCTAAAGTTAGCTTTCCCGCTTACTCACTGAACGTGCCTTATTAGTCTTTTGTCAGTCGCATACAGACTCTCGAAGCTTACATACACCTGAGTTACGTACTAGTATTGGCAGATGGGCTGGAAGGAATTTCCGGTTCTTATGCTGCAGAAACCTTCTGCCACATGAGAACCAGGCCTGCAGTCAGTCGCATTTCTGACTTTTGAACTGCTCTGATTACGAATGGTTCACCGGAACAGAATCCTGCTGTAACCTGAGGTCAACCAGTACAAAATAAACCAGAACCCTTTGCCTCCCAGGGCTCTACCATGTCTCACCATTTATAAACTATGTTTCTCTTTTTATATTTCCTGTCAAAATGGACAATTCCATATTTTCCCACATTTGATTTCAGTTGCTAGAAGGAAGGGAAGGCGAAAAAGTCAATGGTGGAATGCAGTTACTGGTCGTTCGACTGAAGGTGCCTGTAGCCTCCCTATTGAGTTAGGAGAGTGCTTGAATATTTTTTCAGGCAAAGGTAGATGGAAACGCAGGTTACTGTGAAAGGTTACAGGAGGATGTAGAAATCTGAAGTACAGGTCACAACCAGAACAGCTCTGTTCTTATTAAATAAGGGAGCAGGATTAAGAGACTGGATGGCCAACTCTTTTTTATTCACATTTGTATGTTTTCACTACATTGCCACGTAACACTTCTAAACCAATTTAATCATCAAAAAGGATGTAGAGATACAAGTCTTTCCTCATTCACAAATTTGCAGGTTTTATTCATATGGCTATCCAGGCAAATGATTCTACACCTCTACTGACTAATGTTTCCTCATTGCTTCCTGCATTATTGAGGATTCTATTCTGGACTAAACTTCTATTGTGCAGCACATTCTATAAATAAGTATTATTAAAACAAAATCTTGCTGCACCACTAACACCCTACAAAAACTTCTGGGATGTCTAAAATAGCAGAAAAGTGCCAGAATCATAGTTGGATACTTTTTCTGCCAGATGCACTAGGGACAATTTTCAGGGATTCATCTTCAAGTTTGAATGAATATGCCACAGTTGTCACTGACTTCATCAAGACCTGTGTGAATGAGTGTATGCCTTCGAGAACATAATGGACATCCCCAAAATAAAAGTCTTGAATGAACCAAGTGATTCATAATCTGTTTAGGGCTAGATCTGTGGCATGCAAGACCACTGATCCAGAACTATAAAAGAAGTCCAGGTACGACCCTACTGTTCCAGGAGAAAAACCCGTCTCTGATTGAAGTTAGAGACAAAATAGGATGCAGGTCAGCTCTGGCAGGGTTTTCAGGCCATTACTTGCTACAAAGCGAAATCTAGCATCATGAATGACTATGACGCTTCATTCCCAGATGAGCTCAACGCACTTTAAACACACTTTAAAAGGAAGAATAAAAGTACACCTCTGCAAATTCCTGCAGATCTCTCTCTGAGGCCGATGTCAGAACACCTTTCAAGAGGGTGAACACTTGCAAGACGTCAAGCCCTGACAGTGTATCTGTGGGATTCTGAAATCCTGTGACAGGGGTGCTGAAAGACATATCCAACCTCACTGCTGTAATTGGAGTTTCCCACCTGCTTCAAAAGGGCAACAATCATACCAGTGCCCAAGAAGAGCAGGGTGAGCAGCCTCAACGAATATTGCATCAAGGCAGCTCACTCAACAGTACGCACATCGACTGAGATGAAGTGCATTGAGAAGTTGGTCATGGCTAGAATTAACTACTGCTTAGGCAAGGACCTGGACCCGCTGCAAATTGCCAATTGCCACAATAGGTCTATAGCGCATGCAATCTCGCTGGCTCTTCACTCAACTTTGGATTTCTTGGACAATAGCAATACCCATGTCAGACTGCTCTTTATTGACTACAGCTCAGTGTCAAACACAATGATACCCTCAGTTCTAATCAACAGGCTCCAAGCCTCAGCCTCTATACCTCTCTCTGCAAATAGATCCTTGACTTCCTCATTGGGAGACAACAGTTGTTACATTTTGTAACTCCAGAAACTAACTGAATGAAAAACACAGGAGTCAGGAATAATGTGTCTATGTCATTTTACTTTAGTGAGGTGTTCAAATATGTCATGGTGGCGTAATGACGTATACCATTCACATACTTTTACATATAACCCCGTAATGGATTAGGAAAAACAAGAAATGCTTAATCAACAACATATTTACAATATTATTCCAATATTTCTGAAGTATTCCATACACAACAATCCTTCCTGCTTATCTATAAACTGCAACTCAATCTGCATTTCAAATCGAATATGTAACCTATTGCTCTCTAGTCATCATATACATCAAAAATGTCTTTCCTGACAAGGAGGGAGTCACTCTGCTTGGCAGGTGAGACTTTTGGCTGTGAAACAATTTCAGAATCTGGGTCCTCCTCTGCAGTGGTTGTAGGAGTTGACTGGGAATACAGGAGGTGGTTCTGGCAGCACTAACCACCTTTCTTCTCTAACAATTGGCTCTGCTCTCCTCAATTGATCGATGTCGCACCTCCAGATGACATCAGAAAAGTGATCCAGTTCAGCCTTTAATCTTACCAAGTGCCCATTTTTAATCAGCTCATTAGTCCCTTGCCAGGACATCTTGTACAGAAGTGAAACATTAAACGTCCGTGTTTGAGGAGCCTTCAATTTGTCTCAGCTTTCTGTCCTGCATACTCCTTCTGAGAGTGGTTTGTGGAGATCCAAAGGTGAGTGCAAGGGACGACCCAGGAAAACAGAGTTGATTAATTGTTGGTTGTAGAGTGTGCTGCATTACGATATAGGAGGAAACTGGTGAGCTTCTGACTCAGAGTTAGTGTAGTGTGCTCTGCTGACATTGCTCACAATACATTATCTAGGCTCTGAACAATCCTTTCCACCGAGCCATTTGTAGCTCGGTGGTACAGTGCAGATACAATATGTCTTATTCCATTCATTTTTGGGAATGACTGAAAATGTTTCACAACAAACCGTGTTGTGAAGAATGTTTCTGGAACACCCTTCCTCGAGAAGAGGTTTCTCAACACATCAACAATGTGTGAGGCTGTAGCGGAGGCTATTGGGAACACTTCTGGCCACTTCGTAGCTGCATCCACTACTACCAAGACATTTGTGCCCATGAATGGTCCAGTAAAATCCACGTGTATCCTCTGCCATGGCAATGTAGACCATTCCCAGGTATGGGGAGGCACTGTTATTAGCATTTTCTGGATATGCTGGCATGCAGAACAGTGTATGGCAAGTTGCTCGATCTGCTGATCCATCCCAGGCCACCAGACAAAACTTCCAGCCATCAGTTTCATTTTGCCCATGCCTAGGTGACCATCATGTAGCTTCTCCAACACTTTAGCTCACAGCTTGGATCGTACAACTCTCAACACCAATCAAGGGCAAGTTCATCACAGTATTGGTAAAAATGAGGGAACTGGGATTTCTGCTGCACAGTCCAGCCATTCTGGGTGGCCACGTAGGCTGAGACAGTGTGGGGTCATTTCTAGTTTCACTTTGGATCATCTCTGCCGTAATAGAGAGACTTTCAATTTGCATTAGGGAGAATATATCAAGAGGAGTGTCCTCTTATGTAAATTTTTCAGTTATTTCCTTTTCCAAAGGTAAACAGGACAATCCGTCTGCCTTTCCATGATTAGTCATCCTCTTGGATTCAATATTGTAATTGTGTCCTCCAAGAAACAGAGCCCATCTCTGGATTTGTGCTGCTGCTGTTAGTGGAACACCCGTCTGTAGACTGAAAATGGACACTCGCATCCGATGATCAGTAAAGAGGGTAAACACTCTCCCACACATTTTATACCCCAAACCAGACTCAGGGTTTCTCTGTCAATCTGTGCATAATTTTCTTTGCAGCACTAAGGGAATGTGATGCAAAGGCTGTCGGGAGTTCACTTCCAACACTCATAACATGTGAAACGACTGCACCTATACCATACGGCGAGGCGTCACCGACAAGCTTCACTAAACAATGTAAATAAAAATGTGTGAGTACAATGTCTGAAATTACCACTTCCTTTACCGTTTTGAAAGCCACCTCACACTGTTTTGCTCATAGCCATTTCTTCCCGATCTGTAGCAATGAGTTCAAAGGATGAAGCACAGTAGCCTGTCTAGCCAGTAACCTGTTATGGTAACTGACAAATCCTAAAATGGACCACAGCTATGACACATCCTTCAGCAAATGAGAATCCATCACTGTTTGAATTTTCTCGGCACACTTGTGTACTTTCTGTGTGTCAGTGGTGTGACCACCATAAGTGATGCTTGGTTTAAAGAATTCACACTTGCTGCATCATGCTCTGAGCCCATGATCCTCTAGTATCTTTTAGACTATCTTGAGATTTTGGAGATGTGCTTTATCATCCTCACTGGTAACAATGATGTCATCCAGGTAACACTGAGTGCCTGGGCAGCCTCGCAGCACCTGGTCCATTTTTTTTGCCAGAGCAGACGCAGATGCTACTCCAAAAATAAGCCTATTATAGTGATAAAGCCTTTTCTGAGTGTTTATGGTGAGAAACAGCTTGGACTCTTCTTACACAGCCATTTGTAGGTAAGACTCAGTTAAGTCCACTTAGCTGAAATGTTTTCCTCCAGAAAGGTTTGCAAAGATTTCTTCTATCCTGGGCAGAGGGCATTCATCAACTTTCAGTACTGGGTTGATGATAAAATTAAAATCACTACAGATCTTGGTAGACACATTCTTCGTAGTGTTACAAAATTCCCGTAACTGGATCACTTACCGGCAAAGATAGAGAGGTCCGTTGAAGTCTGATGGTACTATTTTTAATAGTCTTTATTTATAAAGGGGCACAAAGATAAGATTAATACAGACATTCAGATAATATACGTCGTCAATACTCAATCTAAAAACGCAGGTATAATAATAATCATCAATAAGCAATAGCTCTATCGCTTGTCTAGGGGATATTGTATTGTCCGATGGAAAGATGTAAGTCACTGTCCTTTCAAGCTGCAGCTCTCTGGGTTTAAGAGAGACGGTTTGAAACTTGCCTGGGTCCTTATGAGGCCAATCCGCTGAGTCGGGGGAGTTGGTTCCCCGTTGTTAGTTCCAAGTTGTTTTCCGTGGTACCAGCCACCAGCCCCCAGGCAAGGGAACCGAACGCATGTGGCTTCCTTCAAATGGCTTCCCGCTATTACGGGATCACTAGCGTTTCTTCTGGTGCATCTGAAGGGGTTGTTCCCCAGTCCCTCTTTTATACTTCCTCATGGGATCTCAGATGTCAATCAGGTTAGGATGATGCAATCCCTCAACCAGCCCACTCTGGCCATCCCCTGAGGGGCTTCAATGAATAGTACAGTACTCAATACACAACTTGGTCTTCCGGAGACAATGGCCATGTCCCGTAGCTTTACATCACTATGGGGGGGGGGGGGGAAGAAACGTGACATCCTGCACGTCTCTCTCTCATTTCCTGGGCTTCCTGACCCAAATCAATAGTGATCTTGCGATTCTCACAAAGGAGGAGGCTACCTCACACCCTTCGGCCCCTCAGAGTTGTGGTACATTCATAACAGTAGCTACTGGGAACAGTGGTGCTACCCAAGGGCTCCACTCAACCTGGGAAAGAATTTCTTCAGCTTCCATGCAATTTAACTCACTGGCTACTTTGTCACTGATCTATAAGGAAACAGATGGGCTTTTTTTAAACCTGGATGTTGCATTATCATTTAGCACTATTTTACCCTTGATATGTTTGCATTCTCTAATGCCATTGATGAACACTGCTGCAGAATTATCTCATACCTTTCTTAATTCACTTTCAACTGACTCAGTCTCAATTCTTAGTTGGAAATCTGCAGGCTTCAGTTCAGTATCTTTGAAGTGCCATTCAAACTCATTTTTTTTGGAAAAACTGAAACAGCTGAGCCAGTGTCCAATCCCATTTTAATTAATTAGCTGTTCACTTCTGGTGTAAGCCATACTTCTTGTCTATTGTTAGTTTTCACATTGTAAATCTCAAGGCTACTCAGTCCTGTGCCACTCTCATCATTATCAATTTTTCATCAACAGCATGCAGACTAATGCTCTTTTTGAAACTGCAATTTGACTTTTCATCTTTTTCTCTACCCTCTTCAGTCCATTTATTTTTGTCTGCCTCACATGTCCTTTGTATGTGTCCTCCTTGTTGCATTTTCTGCAAGTTTTGCCTTTAAATCTGCATTGGTCTTGTCTATGTGCACCTCTGCCACAAGGGTAAAACCATTTGACTGGCCAGGCAGTTTCTGTTTAGATATTGCAGATTTGTTTATGCTCACTTTCATTCCTGACTGAAACTCAACTGAGACTGGCTGCTGTTTTCATTGATCCTGTGATCTCTACTGTTCTTTTAAATGTGAGTTGTGCTTCAGTTAGGAGCCATTTATGAATGCACTCCTGTAAGATTCCACAAACTAACGAATCTCTCAGCGCATCATTAAGTCTATCACTGAACTGACAATGCTTGGACAATTTCCTCAGTCAGCTGTGTAAGCTGAAATAGATTCACCTTCCTTCTAATTCCATTTATGAAACCTAAGTGTTCTGCAATCAACAATGGTTTCAGTTCCAAATGCTCCTGCATTACCTTCATAATATTATGAAGCTTGTTTCGGCTTGTTTGATTGGAGTAGATAAACTTCTAAGAAAACTGTTTATTTTTCTACCTACTGCACTCAGCAAAATTAGCACACCTTCTGCACTGGCTATTTCATTTGCTTCAAAATTATGCTCAGTTTGTTCAGCATATATCACCCAGTTAGCTGTTGTGCAATCAAGTGTGTTTGTCTTTCCAATGTAGCCAGCCATTTCTGTTTTTTATTATTTATTATTATCACCTAGTACTCACTGTTTATGAACCAATAAATGTTGTCTGTTTTCTGCTTTTAAGAAAAAACTCAACCATCTCTTTCCCTTTGCAAAGAAGAAAAATATGCTGCACTTCAACAGGTAAGTAGTCATCTCGGGCTTGTTTTAAAACCTACTGTTATCTTTTGTATCTCCAAAAACTAACCAAAAGAACAACACAGGGACCAGGAATGTGAGTCTACTTCATTTTACTTCAGTGAGGCTCAAACACCTTCGTTAAATTTGCCAATGACACAGCTATTGTTGGCAGAATTTCAGATGGTGATGAGGAGTCACACAGGAACAAAATAGATCCGCTGGTCAAGTTGTGTTACAGCAACAATCTCGGACACAACATCAATAAGACCATGGAAGTGATTGTGGACTTCAGGAAGGGGAACTCAAGGGAACACACACTAGTCATCATCAAGGGATCAGAAGTGGAAAGGGTGAGCAGTTTCAAGTTCCTAAGTGTCAGCATCTCTAAAGATCTATCCTGGGCCCAATATAGTGAAGCAGTTACAAAGAAGGCACCACAGCAGCTATATTCCATAGGAGTTTGAAAAGGCTTGGTATATCACCAAAGACTCCAGCAAAATTCTAAAGATGTACCGTGGAGAACTTTGTAATTGGTTGCATCACCACCTAGTATGGAGGGGCCACTGCACAGAATCAGAAAAGGCTGCAGTAAGTTGTAAACTCAGCCAGCTTCACCAAGAGCACTAGTCTCACCAGTATCCAGGACACCTTCAAAAGGTGATGCCTCAAGAAGCACCATCCTTTATTAAGAATCCCCATCACACAGGACATGCCCTCCTCTGATTATTGCCATCATGGAGCAGGTACAGGATCCTGAAAACACACTCAGTGTTTGAGAAACAGCTTCATCCCCACCGCCATCAAATCTACCAATGGTCAATGAACCATGAACACAACTTCAGCATGTTTTTTCCTTTAGCTTTGCACTACTTATTTAGTTTTTTATATATACTTACTGTAATTTATAGTTAGTATTATGTGTGCAATGTACTGTTGCCACAAAACAACAAATTTCACGGCATATACCAGTGATATTAAAGCTTCTTGCAACACCACAGGGTGGAAATGAAGGTATCTTTTTAGGAAGACAATAAGAGGTTGCATATGCAAGAATTGGGAGCACAAACAAACTGCTGGACAATCTCAGAGGGTAGCGCAGCATTTGTGGGGCTTAGAGGAATTGCTGATCAGATCAACAATCCATCTCTCCACTAAAAGGCTCGACTCCCCTGAATTCCTCCAGCAGTTTTAGTTAAATTACCATCATAGGAGCAGATTAGACCATTTGGCCCGTTGAGCATGCTCTGCCATTACATCATGGCTGATTTATTTTCCCACTCAACCCCACTCCTTCACAGTTGAATGGTTTATGTTTGCAAACAGTTCTCTTCAGTTCCATAAGAAATTAGTTTAATACAGACATTTCTCTATTATTGAAAATTATATTTTCAATAATAACATACCTATAGGAACATTTCCATGTAGACTATTTAATCATATAATTACAGTAAAACAAAAGGAGAGGACATACAATTAGCAAAAAATAGTGGGAAGCTAAAGGATTGGGAAGTTTTTAAAAAAAACTAACAGAAGGCAACTAAGAAGGCAATAAAGGAAGAAAGATGAAATATGAAGATAAGATAGCCAATAATATACAAGAGGTTATCAAAAGTTTTATCAAATATATAAAGAGTAAAATAGAGCCAAGTGGATATTGGATGCTGGAAAATGATGCTGGGATTCTCCATCTTTGCAGCATATGGAGTAGGTTGCATTTCTAGCGGCTCTCTCTCTTTTAATATATTTTATATCCCACCAACAGATCCCTTTTAGTTCTAATGACTTACTACTTCTACTGAAGGATTTATTATTTCTACTGAAGGAATTTATGACCTAATTACAATGGCTGAAAAAAGTCGTTCTGGTATTGAATTAAGAAGCGGCAAGACTTTC
This sequence comes from Hypanus sabinus, assembly GCF_030144855.1. Taxonomy (NCBI): domain Eukaryota; kingdom Metazoa; phylum Chordata; class Chondrichthyes; order Myliobatiformes; family Dasyatidae; genus Hypanus; species Hypanus sabinus. Next base: position 73,728,843 of record NC_082711.1, on the reverse strand, counting down.
CCCAAAATGAAGCAAACAGAACAAACCAAGAAAATGGAGGAACCTGTTACACTAGAGGGAATATTTTCTTCAATACAAGACATTCGGATCGCTTAATATTAAAATTGATAAGCTGGCCGGTTCAAACTGGAAGCTCGAAAAAGCTATTTCTACGATTCAAAACTCGCTGAAAAACTTGGATTCTCAACTTCAAACACTTCAGCAGACTACAACCCGCATTGAGAGCGAGCATGATTTATTCAAGCAAACTATTAAGGATCAAGGAATGAAGATATCTTCAGTGGAAAAGAAAATCAATGAAATTACCTCGGAACTATCTAAAATGAAGAAAAGAATGGTTGATTTAGATAGTAGAGGGTGTCGGAGGAATCTGCGTATTCTGGGACTGCCTGAAAATACTGAAGCTGGCAACCTGTTAAAATTCTTTTCAGATATGCTGTATTCACTTTTCAATGAGACCCTCGAAACTAGCCCCTTAATCGACAGAATTCCATTCTCTCGCCGTTCAGCTGAATTACGTCCTCGAGCAGTTGTACTTTCTTTGCATTATTACGTGACTAAAGAAGCTATTCTTCGAGAAGCCAGAAAGAAAGGGAAATTACTCTTTAGTTCAACACACACTCGTATAGTTGAAGATTATCCCCCTGAAATCTTTGCCGAAAGAAATATCGAGAAGTTATGAGTGAAATGTATAAACTAGATTTAAATCCCTCCCTTCGCTTTCCAGCAAAGCTGATAATTTTTCCTGAAAAATCTCAACTATTGAGAATCTACTCTTCTCACAAGGGATGGGTGTATATTAAAAACTTTAAAGTTATGCCTACTGAATAAAATAGTAAAAGTTACATCAATTATTCAATAGCCAATTTTGAAGTATCTGCTGTATGAGTTGTTTATGGAGCTTTTGAGTTAAGTACATGTTATACCTTTTCACTCACTCTCTGGTATGGGAATTGGTCGATTTAATTTTTTTTTACCTTATTAATAATTAATACATATATAACTGTTTAGTAGGGAACCTTTATAGTATTGTACTTTAGTGGTCCATGTAGGACCTGTTGTGTATTAAGCTTTTTTATTTTTTTTTATTTGCTTCAATACTTATAGTTTTAGGTCTGTTATATACATATATTCATTTATTATTATTTTTCGAGAGAAAGAATATTCTTTGTAACATTATTTGCTTGGATTTATTCCTTCTTTTGAATATGTGTTTAAGCTACTTTAGCTAAGATGGCCGTTGTTGATTATGTTTTTATTAATGTTAGACACAACACTATAGTAGTTGAATTCTGTTTGTGCCTTTTATTATGGTTATTTTCCGTGGGATTTTTGCTTTTTTTTATATGTGGAGCTGCAAGATGGAGAACAGGGTCAAAGGTGATTAGTTAGCATGGGACCAGCCTATTGGTTCCTTCCTTTCTATCTACTGGGCAGGGGGAAGGGGGAGGGGTCTATAAGAGTAGGTTTTTTTCTTGATTGGGCAGTTCTTTTGATGGATTTCTCTTTCATAAATGCGTCACTCCTTCTGGTTGTACCCGCGCCTTTTGGTTTAATCTGTACTTGCGTAACATTTCTTTTATATAATATTAAACTCAATTTTAAACATGGATGTTAATCAAATTAATATAGTATCTTGGAACTGGAATTGTGTCAATCATCCCATTAAGCGCAAAAAGATTTTTAAGAAATTAAAAACACCTAATGCTGATATTATTTTTGCGCTAGAAAATCATATACGAAAACAGGATGGGGATAGATTTTTTCGCTTTTGTAAAGGGCCTCTTTTTCACTCACTGTCGGATAGTAAAACAAGAGGCGTTTCTATATTTCTTAGTCCCAAAACCCCTTTTGTACACCTTAATACTACTACTGATTTGATTGGAAGATATTTAATTGTTACTGGTTTATTATGCGAGCAAAAGGTAGCTCTGGTGTGTGTATACGCACCTAATGTAGATAATTTTGATTTTTTTAAGAAACTTTTTTCAGAGTTACCGAATCTCAATGAATATAAGCTGATCATGGGTGGTGACTTTAACTGTTGCTTAAATACGGCAATTGACAGGTCATCAACCAATCCATCGCTTCCTAATAAAGCGGCAGCTTGTATTAACTCTTTTTTATTAGAATATGGCCTTGTCGATATTTGGAGATATAAAAACCCCAGTGATAAAGATTTCTCCTTTTTTTCACACGTCCATCACAAATATTCCCGAATTGATTACTTTTTTTTAGATACACGTCTGTTAAACTCTGTTGAATGTGCGTATGACATCATTGCGCTTTCAGATCACGCATCTTTAAAGTTAACCCTTAAGCTCCTGGATAGATTTTTTAAAATCTCACAGTGGAGATTGAACCCCGTTTTGTTACGGGATCCAGCTTTTGTTAATTTTATTAAGGAGCAAATTTCTATATTTTTTGAATTTAATACAACTCAAGGAATGTCAAATCTGGTTATATGGGACACCTTGAAATCTTTTCTTAGGGGACAGATAATCTTATATTCAGCAGCCATGAGAAAGAAAGCTAAAGCAGAATTGTCAGTGCCTATTAATAAAATTAAACAGATAGATAAAGCATATTCAGTTAAACCTGCTGAAGACCTATATAAAGAAAGGGTCGAATTTCAATTTTACTTCTGACCTTTCCCATTGAACAGCAAAATTCTAAATCTAAAAGTTTATTTTATACACATGGGGAAAAATCTGCTAAACTTATAGCGGGTCAGTTAAAGGCTGAGATGGTCAGTAGACAGATTTTAAAAATTCGTCAACCAGATAGAACAGAAACTTTAGATCCTTATGAAATTAATAAGATATTTATGGACTTTTATTCTAATCTTTATAAATCTGAATTCTCTGATAGTATTATCACTATGAATAGATTTTTGCAAAGGTTGAACTTACCTCAAATTTCGATTCAAGATGCTGATATGTTAGATGCACCTATTAAACAAGAGGCGATAGCCAAGGCTATATCCTTTATGCAAATAGGTAAAGCTCCGGGACCTGATGGTTATACGGTAGAATTTTATAAGACCTTTCAGGAAACATTTATACCACATCTTCATCAAACGTTCACTGATTATAACATCTTCTGGGAACCTTCCTAAAACTTTTTATGAAGCACTAATTTCATTGATTCCAAAAAAAGGGAAAGACCCACTGGAATGTGTATCCTATAGACCTATTTCTTTACTGAATGTAGATTTTAAAATCCTCTCTAAGATTCAAGCAAATAGGCTTGAGAGTATCTTGCCTAATGTTATCTCAAACTGTCAAACAGGATTTATTAAAAATAGGTACTCACATTTTAATATTTGAAGATTATTAAATATCATTTATTTCCCCTCAACCAAAGAATCTGAATGTATTGTATCTTTAGATGCAGAGAAAGCCTTTGATAGGGTGGAGTGGCCTTATCTATTTCAGGTTTTGAAGAGGTTCAATTTTGGTCCAGGATTTATCTCCTGGATTAAATTGATTTATCATTCCCCGGTAGCTGTGGTTCTCACTAATAACCAAAAGTCTCCTTACTTTAGATTATATACCTGTCAGGGCTGTCTCCTTAGCCCTTTATTATTTGTTGGCTTTAGAACCACTTGCTATTGCTCTTAGGGATTCTAATTCTGTGCTGGGTATTACGAGAGGGGATATATTACATAAAGTTTCATTATACACGGATGATTTATTAGTTTACATTTCAAGTCCTAAGAAATCTATTCCTTCTATGTTATCTATATTTATGGAATTTGGTACTTTTTCTGGATATAAACTTAATTTACATAAAAGTGAATTATTTCCTATTAATAATTATTTTGATTATTATGATCAAATACCTTTTAATATTGCCAAAAACCATTTTACTTACCTTGGTATCAAAATTACAAAAAATTTTAAAGACCTATATAGGTATAGTTTCTCCCTTTAGTTGAATATACTCAACAGGCGCTTTCCAAATGGTCACCTATGTCGATGTCATTGATAGGTCGAATAAATGCTATAAAAATGGTTATTCTACCGAAATTTTATATATATTTCAAGCAGTTCCCTCTTTTGTTCCGAAAGCATTTTTTGATAAAATAGACTCTCTGATTTTGTCTTATGTTTGGAATAATAAAAGCTCAAGAGTGAATAAACTTTTATTGTAAAAATCAAAAAAAGATGGAGGACTGGCTTTACCAAACTTTAGATTTTATTATTGGGCAATTAATATTTGCTATATTACTTTTTGATTTATGATATAGACGATCAAGATCGCCCTTCAAGGTTACAGCTGGAGGAAAATTCAGTAATGGGGTTTCCGTTAGCTTCTTTATTAGGAGCTCCTCGTCCCTTTTCGTTCTGCAGAATAGGTAGACAAGCTCTTAACCTTATTGTTAAACATACTTTAAAAATTAGGTTTCAATTTCATAGATTTTTTTGAATTAAATGATTTTTTTACTTTCTAGTAATATTTATTCTAATTTCTTTTTTAAACCATCAACTTTGGATAAGGCTTTTCTAACATGAAAAATTAAGGGAATAAAAGTTTTTTTAGATTCATTTTAACAAGATTGTTTAATGTCTTTTTCACAGTTAATGGATAAATATGATATCTCCAATACACATTTTTTCAGGTATTTACAGGTTAGGAATTTCTTACGTGATTTTTTACCAAATTACCCCTTGATCTGCTCTTCAAATTTGGCTTATGTTGTTTTCAGTTTAAACCTTTTCAAAAATGATTAATAGCTATCATTTATAAACAGTTAATGAATGCTCGCACATTGCCTAATGATAGGGTTCAACACACCTGGGAAGTAGAACTTCAACATTCACTCTCAGATAACCAATGGAGTAAAATTTATTATTTAGTTAAAAATTCATCTATCTGCGCACACCATATTTTAATTCAGTTTAAGATAGTACATAGGGCCCATATGTCCTAAAATAAATTGGCACATATTTTTCCAAATATATGCCATATTTGTGACAGATGTAATGCAGAAGTGGCTACTCTAACCCATATGTTTTGGTCATGTGTAAGTTTAAATAATTTTTGGAGCGATGTGTTTGGAATATTATCTAAAGTTATAGATATGGATGTTCAACCTAATCCACTTACAGTAATTTTTGGGATTTTCTCAGAGGAAGCAAGCAAAGTGTCTGCCTCTGCCCAACATGTGATCGCTTTTTCAACCTTACTGGCTTGGAGAGCTATTTTGCTACACTGGAAAGAACCTAACTCGCCCGCTGTTTTCTACTGGCTCTCCTCCATCATGTCATGTTTAAGATTGGAGAAAATTAGAAGCCAGACATTTGATACATCTTTTGATTTTGAACAAGTCTGGCGACCCTCTATTCAATATTTTCACCTGATTTAATTTATTTTTATTTATTTATTTTTCTTTATTCTCTTTGGAGAAAATCCTTGTCCATGAAGGTTTGGAGATGACTGGAAGGATGTGTTTCTCTCTCTCTCTCTCTCTCTGTTTTTTCTAATTTTATCCTCAATTGGACTGCCCAATCTTTCTTTTTCTTTCATTTTTTTCTTTCTCTCTTTTTTGTTTTAGTTTAGTTAGTGGGGTTTTTTCTTTCTTTATCAATAAAATTTCCAATTTTTTTTTTACGATTGCTATGAGGAGGTATAATTTCTCTCTGACCATTGTAAATATAACAGCATAATATATTACCTATTTGAGTTTGATATTATATGCTTTTTATCTTTAATATTGCTGTTTATATGTCTTTTATATTATCTACTTGCTAAACTCCTCTTTCGATTTGTATATTCTTTATTTGAAAATCAATAAAAAGGATTGAAAAATGAAATGAAAAAAAAATGATGCTGGAGAGGTAGCAATAGGAGACAAAGAAATGACAGGCGACTGAGTAAGTAATGTATTTTGCATCAGCCTTCACTGTGGAAGACAGTGAAATTCAAGAGACTCAGGGGACAGAAGTGGTATAGTTACTATTGTTATGATCCCAGCCCCCTCCTTTGTGAGAATCGCAAGAGCACCCGTCGAAAGGTGGGGGGGTCAGTAGACACAGTCGGAGAGAGAGAGAGAGAGAGACGTGACAAATTGCAGGTACCACCAGCGATACAGAATAAAGACAACAGTGACTATTGTCTCATGGAGACCACGTGAAAAGCCCTCGGGCAAGGTGGGCTGGTTGAGAGAGAGAGATTGCATCATCCCAACCTGATTGACACCTGCGACCCCGTGAGGAAGTTTAAAGGAGAGTCTCAGGGGGACAGCCCCTTAGACGCACCAAGAAGACACGAGAGTGTTCCTGCAGCAGCGGGAAGCCATTCTGAAGGAAGCCACGTGCGTTAGATTCCGGGATTGGAATTTGTGGCTAGAATCACAGGAAACCGCTTTAACTAACATCGGGGAGAGGAAACCAGTGCTCCCCCGATTTCACGGAAGATTCATCGAGACTCGGCAAGTTCTTTCTCTTCTCCCCCCAATCTCTCTCTCTCGGTCGCCCCACGTGAAACCCAGCGATTTTCAAAGGGCTGAGGCCAGCAGCCTTCTGAGTGACTTTTATATTTCCAACGGACAATCTATTAACCCCTAGACATCAGCAGAGCTCACTTCTTAATGATGAGTATTACTATACCCGCGCTTTAGATTGAGTGTTGACAATGTGCACTATCTGAATGTATGTATTAACCCTACTTTTGTGTCCCTTTACGAATAAAACGTTTGAAAATAGTGACAACAGACCTCTCTATCTTTGCTGGTAAGTTATCCAGTTACGGGATACGTAACACTATTACTAGAGGTGGTGCTTGGGAAGCCGAAAGGTCTGACGTTGGATATGTCACTGGCACCAGATGGATTCTGAAAGAGGCAGCTGAAGAGATTGTGATATTAGTAGTGGTCTTTCAAGCATCACTAGATTTTGGAATGGTTCCAGATGATTGGAAAATTGCAAATCCCTTCTCAACTCTCGAAGAAGGGAGGGAGGCAAAATACAGGAAATTATAGGCCAGTTAGCCTGACTTCAGTGGTTGGGAAGATGTCGGCGTCCAATATTAAAGATGATGTTTCGACTAACTTGGAGGCACATGATAAAATAGGCTGAAGTCACCATGGTTTCCTTCAGGAGAAACTTACCTGACAAGTCTGTTGGAATTCTTTGAGGAAATAACAGGCAGACTGGGCAAAGGAGAGTCAATGGATGTTGTTTACTTGGATTTTCAGAAGGCCTGTAACAAGATGGTGCACATGAAGCTGCTAAACAGGAAAGGAGCCTGTGGTATTACAGGAATGGTTATTAGCATGGATTTAAGGTTGGCACACTGTCAGGAGGCAAAGAGTAGTCTTTTTTGGTTGGCGGCCAGTGGATCATGGTGTTCTGCAGGGTCAGTATTGGGACCACTTCTTTCACATTGTATGCCAATGATTTGGATTACTGAATTGATGGCATTGTGCCCATGTTTGCAGATGATATGAAGTGGAAGGGCAGGCAATGATGAGAAAACAGGGAGACTTAAACCAGATTAGAATAGGAAAAAAGTGGAAGATGGAATATAGCATGGGGAAGTGTCTGTTCATGCACTTAGGTCGAAGGAATAATGGTGTAGACTATTTTCCAAATGGGGAGACCTTTCAAAAACCAGAGGTGCAAAGGGACATGGGAGTCCAGGTTGAGTCTGTGGTAAGGAAGGCAAATGGAATGTTAGTGTTCATTTCAAGAGGACTAAATATAAAAGCAAGGATGTAATGGTGAAGCTGTATAAAGCATTGGTCAGATCGCACTCGGAGTACTATGATGGTTCTGGGCCTGTACTCACTGGCACTACGAAGAATGTGGGGAAATCTCATTGAGACTAATAACTATTAAAAGGCCTATATAGAGTGGACATGGAGAGGATGTTTCCTATGGTGGGGGAGGGGTTGTCTAGGACTAAAGGGCACTGCATCAGAATAGATGTCTGTCCCTTCAGTATAAAGATGAGAAGAATTTCTTTAGTTAGATGGTCATGAATCTGTAGAATTCATTGTCACCGATAGCTGTAGAGGCTAAGTGGTTGGGTATATTTAAAGCGGAGGTTGATTACTAAGGCTGTCAAAGGTTACAGGGAGAAGGCAAGAAAATGGGGTTGAAAGGGATAATAAATCAGCCATGAGGAATCACAGAGCAGATTCAATGGGCCAAATGGTCTAATTTTGCTCCTATGTCTATGGTCTTATGGCATATCACAATGTTCAGAATTTAAAATGTTCTATTTCTCCATGTAAAATAGTATAAGGCTAAGAAGATTGCATGATTTTGAACATTCTGCAAGATTTCAGTACAAAAAGATAAAATACATTATGATCACAACCTTATCATTTAATATAAAAAAATGTAATCACTTTCCTTCATCATACAGAACTATATTCTGGCATATGATCTGCTTAGTAATTTTTTTCCATATCACTGGAAATGTACAAATTTAATAACAGGCATGGAAACAAAAGAATTATAAACAGCTGCAGCTGTGCTCAAAATGTTTGTCCCTCTACCTAATGGGTACTATAACAACTATATAGGAGTAAGAATTTTACTAATTCCTAAATTGAGGTACACTGGGAATGTGTAAGTGTACAGTTGGGTGAATGTTTTGCTGTGTACAATAACATCAGCCTCATGCATTAATCTCTGAGCATGTGTTTGAATCCAGCCCATACCATTGTATTATAATCATCAGTCATTGCTAGAGGATATAGTTTGAATAAATTGGCAAATATCTGGCCAATGGAGTATAATATGGGAAATGTAAATTTGTCTATTATGTTTGAAAAATATAAAAGGAGCATTTCAAAATTCTAAATGTTTGCAGTGTGCTGAGATGCAGAAAGTTCTGTGTGTTCTGACAGTAAGATTCTCAATAGATGGACGCAGGTTCTGCAAATGACTAGGAAAGCTAATAGAATGCTATCATCTATTGCTTAGGGAATTGAAAACAAAAATAGGGTGACTGAGCTTCAATTGCATGGGGCAAAAGCTTGACCACATCTGGAGTGATGTGTGCATTTTTAGTCTCTTATTTAAGGAAGTTTGTTAATATTCTGAAAGCATCTTACAGAAGGCTTACTCGACTAATAACTACAATGTGTGGATGGTCTTATGATGAGAGGTTGAAAAGCAAGTGGATAACAGTTAACCATGGGTGGACGGGAATGCAGGACAGCTTACAAACAGAACAGCTGTGAAATTATTGACAAAGCAGGTTTGAGGAGATAAGTGTTTCTTTCGCTTCTAATTGTACGCTCAAACGACCTCCATCACTTTTCTTTGCAGACTAAATCTTACATTTGAATAAATAATAGTTAAAAACATAGACAGGAATTAATGACAAATTATTAACCAATACAGTATTTTAAAACTTGAACATAGATAAATTTCAAGAAATTGATTTGCTTTATGGCTTTTGTGTAATAAGTTCGTGGTTATGCTTTTATCTATCTAAATCACAAGATGTCCATAATGTATCACAATGTTCGTTCATTCAAAATAGCCACAAGTGTGGTGTGAAAGGGAAAATATTATGTTGGTACAGAACTGAATGGTACACTGAAGTAAGGGTTCAGTGGATATTAAAATCCACAGGCACATGCACACATGTCCCTACAATTCACTAATCTGCTTAAGGGTTCCCTTGATTTGCTGCATCAAATTGGTGCTCGTACCACCAAAGCCTCAATTCAGGCATCTAGTGATTCAAAGAGCATACAAATTTCAGTGGAAGTCTGTCAATTGTGTCTGTCAGTTGCATGTTTTCTGAAAAGTAGCTGTCCCTCATCAAAACATCTTCACAGATTTTTTAAAAACTCTTATTTCTTTATTTTCAGAAAATTGACTATGACCCGAGTCCTGAAATCCACTGCAGCCACTTGATGAGATTTTGGGTGCTCTATCTTTAACACAGTGATAGACATTTTTTGACTACGAGGGATGCAGGTGATTGACAGGGCAGGAAAATGTGGTGGCCAAAGTTCAGCTTAGTCATGCTCTTACTGAATGGCGAAACAGGCTTGAGGGTTGTATGTCCACTCCTAGTTTGGCATTATCTTTAGAGTCAGTATGTTTGGTCTCAACTGACCCACTACATGTCCATGTAGCAGGAACATGGGAATTTCTAACTTCAGGAAACTCCGGTCCAATAAACACACAGGAATTTCAAAGCTTGGGCCAGGGCCAGATATTCTCACGGTCATGTGCTTATTTACAGATGTTCTACCTCAATGAATGAGCAGAGAGCAGTTTTCAAATTCCCATCTTAAGATAAAGATGGCTGAGATATCAGCAACAACTGATCTATAAGCAAAAGGTTGTGGTTTGAGACCTGCTGCAGGGAACCATAAGCCACAAAATATAGTTCAAAGTAAATTTATTATCAAAGTACATATATGTCACCACGTACAAGCCAGTGATTCATTTTTTGCGTGGGTGCACAGTGAATTAAAGAAACATATTGAAGCCAATGGAAGACAGCACCCAGCAGGATGGACAAACAACTAACATACAAAAGACTGCAAACTCTGCAAACACAAAGAAGAAAAAATAATAATAGTAAATAAATAAGCAATGAACATCGAGAAATGTGAGATGAAGAGTCCTTTAAGTGAGTCCATAGGTTCAGTGATGGGGCAAGTGAAGATGATTGAAGTTATCTCCACTGGGTCAGTGGGAATATAGGAGCAGAATTTAAAAAATTTAGCACATCGAGTCTCGTCCACCATGCAATCATGGCTGATCTTTTTTTGTCTCAATCTTCAGTGTTAAGTAAAACTAACACTAACCACTAGTGCTTCAGTGCAACTCTAAGAAGGACTTACATCATTAAGATGCCATCCTCTGCCAGTTCCAATAAGTATCAAATATTCCAGAGAGCTACTCACTGACCAGAAAATAAACATCTGTCACCACTCAAAGTTCAATCAGAAGACATAAATTGATCGTGCACTCCGAGAAGGAAAGTAATCAAAAAGATAATCAAGCATGGGCAGCACAGGTTACCAAGGACTACATTTGTTCTATGTCCTCCTTGGTAACGATGTACTTATGCACAGAGGCACCTACAAATTCTCATTGACTGTACTGGCACAAGTTATCCATAATTTGCAAATCCATTCAATTTCACAAAGGGCGAAGTCTATTTCTGAACTGCCTAACGTTCAGACTTCATGGTCTCAGATTTAGCCTGGCTGCTTCTCTTATTCTCATTGAAGCAGTTTTCATATTTACTGTTCTGCATGAGTGGCCAGCCTTGCCACAAACCACATGTATGTGTCTGGATTTAGCTGCTGAAACACACAAATGTGCATATTTGTGGAACTGTGCCATGTGTGGGGAAAAAGTTCCAGTTGTTTTCAGTAGTTTGCTTTAGAATTAAAATCTTGGTGTATGTAAACATTCCAGCGGCCCAATCAGCGCAGGAGCAGGCCACAGTGACGCGGTTTCCTGCAGGTTGGTGACACTTGTTTAAAAGGAGACTTTCATGGGTTTCAGGCTCTCTCCTGCGGCCCAGTCAGTGGCAGGAGCAGGCCATAGCGATGAGGTCTCTCACAGGTTGGCGATGCTCGTTTAAAAACACAGAAGGAACTAGCGGGGGGCAGCCACTGTTGGCAGTAGGCCAGTGGGGGAGAGGAGTGTCAGACTTTGGCTCAAAGGGGCATTGACTCTGGTTAAGTTTCTGTTGAGGTTCCCTTTTTTTTCCCCTCTTACTGTACCTGGTATAGTAAACGGCCATTGTGTGTTCTTCATGCCGGATGTTGGAGTCCCGGGAGACCCAGAGCCTCTCCCAGGGAACTACATCTGCGTGAAGTGCATCCGACTTCAGCTCCTTGAAGACCATGTTAAGGATCTGGAGCAGCAACTGGATGACTTTCAGCTTGTACAGGAAAGTGTGGAGATAATCGATCAGAGTTACAGGGAAGTAGTCACCCTGAAGTTTCAGGAGGCGAGTACTGGGTGACTGTCATGAGAAATGGAAATGTGAATAGGCAGTTAGCGCAAACAATCCCTGTGGCCATTCCCCACTAAAGTCTACTGTTTTGGATACTGTGGTGGGAATTGGCCTCCCAGGGAATGCCACGGAGGCCGGGTTACTGACACTGGGCATCAGTCTGTGGTGCAGAAGGGAAAGAGGGAGAAGAGGGGAGCGTAGTGATAGGGAACTCAACAGCCAGGAGATTCTGTGGACATGAACAGGACACCCAAATAGTATGTTGCCTCCAAGGTGCCAGGGTCAGGGACATCTTGGATCGTGTCTGCAGCATTTTGGAAGGGGAGGGAGAGCAGCCAGAAGTCTTAGTACATATTGGTACTGATAACATAGGAAGGAAAAGCAACAGTCCTGAAAAGAGAATATAGAGGGCTAGGCAGAAAGCTCAGAAGCAGGAACTCCAGGCTAGTAATTTCTGGATCACTGCCTGTGCCATGTGTCAGTGAGGGTAGAAACAGGATGATTTGGCAAATTAGTATGTGGCTGAGAAGCTGCTGCGGGGGGCAGGGCTTCAGGCTCTTAGATCATTGGGATCCCTTCTGGGAGATGTATGACATGATCAAAAGTGACAGATTCATCTGAACCCGAGGGGGACCAATATTCTCGCAGGCAGGTTTGTTGGAGCTGTTGGGGACGGTTTAAAGTAATTTGGCAGGGGGGTGGGAACCAGAGTGAAGGGACTCAGGATAGAACTGATAGTAAAAAAGCAAAGATAGCATGCAGTCTGACTATCAGGAAGGGCAGGCAGATGACAGGACGGAAGTGCCACCAGGAGGAATAGTATTGGTGCATTAGGGATGCAGAATCAAAGAGAGTAGCAAATACAGTATTCAAAGTGTTATATCTCAATGAACGGAGGATAAGAAATAAGGTGGGTGATCTTGTTGTACTATTACAGATTGTCATGCATGATGTTGTAGCCATCATTGAATCATGGCTGAAGGATGGTTGTAGTTGGGGGCTGAATATCCACGGTTACACGCTGTATCGGAAGGATGGGAAGGTAGGCCGAGGGGGTGGCGTGGCTCTGCTGGTAGAGAATGGCATCAAAAATGTAGAAAGATGTGACATGGGATTGGAAGATGTTGAAACATTGTGGATTAAGTTTAGAAACTGTAAGGGCAAAACGACCCTGTGGGTAGTTATATACAGGCCTCCCAGCAGTAGCTGTGTTGTGGACCATAGATTACAATGGAAAATAGAAAAGGCATATTAAAAGGGCAGGGAGATTTCAACATACAAGTCAGTGGGTAAAATCAGGTTGGTAATGGGTCTCAGGAGAGCGAGTTTGTTGACTGCCTACAAGATGGCTTTTTAGAGCAGTTTGTCATTGAGTCAATTACAGGATCAGCTATACCGGATTAGGTGTTATGTAATGAACCAGAGGTGATTAAGGAGCTTAAGGAAAAAAAATCATTCGGAGACAGTGATCACAATACGATTGAGTACAACTTTAAGTTTGATAGGGAGAAAGTAAATTCTGATGCAGCAGTATTTCAGTGGGTCAAGCAGCATCTATGGAGGGAAATGGACAATCTTTCAGATCAAGACCTTTCATCCAGTCCAGTTGAAGGGTCTCGGCCTAAAAAGTTAACTGTCTTTTTCTCTCCACAGGTGTTGCCTGACATGTTAAGTACCTCCAGCGTCATCTGTGTTTATTCCTAAACACCTTATTTACCATCATCTACTATTGGTACTGCTTCTTGATAGGTAGGGTTTAGTTTGCTGAGTAAAGGTTTTCTGCCACGGGAGGCACGTCCTTCAAAAGCTAAGTGCAATTACAGAAAGTTCCATCTCAGTAGCAACTCAAAACGCTGACAGTTCAAACTATTGTGCAAAAACTATTACATAGAACACAGAAAACCTACAGCACAATACAGGCCTTTCAGCCTACAATGCTGCGTCGAGCATGTACTTGCTTTCGAAATTACCTAGGGTTATCCGTAGCCCTCTATTTTTCTAAGCTCCATGTACCTATCCAGGAGCCTCTTAAAAGACCCCATTGTATCTGCCTCCACCACCGTCACCGGCAGCCCATTCCACACACTCATCACCCTCTACGTAAAAAACTTACGCCTGACATCCCTTCTGTACCTACTTCCAAGCTCCTTAAAACTGTGCCCTTTCATGTTAGCCATTTCAGCCCTTGGAAAAAGCCTCTTGACTATCCACACAATCAATGCCTCTCATCATCTTATACACCACCATCAGGTCATCTCTCATCCTCTATCATTCAAAGGAGAAAAGACCAAATTCACTCAACATATTCTCGTAAGGCATGTTCCCCAATCCAGGCAACATCCTTGTAAATCTCTTCTACACCCTTTCTATAGTTTCCACATCTTTCCTGTAGTGAGGTGACCAGAATTGAGCACAGTACTCCAAGTGGGGTCTCACCAGGGTCATATATAGCTGCAACATTACCTCTTGGCTCTTGTACTCAATCTTACAGTTGATGAAGGCCAATGCACCGTATGCCTTCTTAACCACAGAGTCAACTTGCGCAGCAGCTTTGAGTGTCCTATAGACTCGGACCCCAAGATCCCTCTAATCCTCCACACTGCCAAGAGTCTTACCATTAATACTATATTCTGCCATCATATTTGACCTACCAAAATGAACTCTCTCAGACTTATCTGGGTTGAACACCATCTTCCACTTCTCAGCCCAATTTTGCATCCTATCAATGTCCCTCTGTAACCTCTGACAGCCCTCCACACTATCCACAACACTTCCAACCTTTGTGTCATCAACAAATTTACTAACCCATCCCTCCACTTCTTCATCCAGGTTATTTATAAAAATCGAGAAGAGAAGGGGTCCCAGAACAGTTCTCTGAGGCACACCACTGATCACCAACCTCCATGCAGAATATGACCTGTCTACAATCACTCTTTGCCTTCTGTGGGTAAGTCAATTCTGGATCCACAAAGCAAGGTCCCCTTGGATCCCATGCCTAATTACTTTCTCAATAAGCCTTGCATGGGATACCTTATCAAATGCCTTGCTGAAATCCATATACACTACATCTACTGCTCTACCTTCATCAATATGTTTACATCCTCAAAAAATTCAATCAGGCTTGTAAGGCATGACCTGCCCCTGACAAAGCCATGCTGACTATTCCTAATCATAAATTCTGCCTCTCAGGATCTTCTCCATCAATTTACCAACCACTGAAGTAAGATTCACTGGTCTATAATTTCCAGGGCTATCTCTACTCCCTCTCTTGAATAAGAGAACAACATCTACAACCCTCCAATCCTCTGGAACCTGTCCCGTCCCCATTGATGATGCAAAGATCATTGGCAGAGTCTCAGCATTCTCCTCCCTCACCTCCTACACTAGTCTGGGGTACATCTCGTCTGGTCCTGGTGACTTACCCAACTTGATGCTGTCCAAAGTTCGAGCTTTTCAGTCCGCTGCAATTCATCTCTACAGTCGCCAAGCTCCTTTTCTGTACTTAATGAATACTGAAGCGGTATTCATTAAGTACCTCCACTACCTCCTCCAGTTCCATACATACCTTTCCACTATCACACCTGATTTGTCCTATTCTTTCACATTTTATCCTCTTGTAGAATGCCTTGGGGTTTTCCTTAAACCTGCTCACCAAGGCCTTCTCATGGCCCCTTTGGGATCTCCTAATTTCATTCTTAAGCTCCTTCCTGCTAGTCTTATAATCTTCTGGATCTCCAATATTACCTGGATTTTTGAACATTTTGTACGCTTTTCCTTCCTTCTTGACCAGATTTTCAACAGCCTTTATACACCATGGTTCCTGTACCCTACCATCCTTTCCCTGTCTCACTGGAACGTAAGTATGCAGAACTCCACACAAATATCCCCTGAACATTTGCCAAATTTTTGCCATACATTTCCCTGGGAACATCTGTTCCCAATTTAAGCTTCCAAGTTCCTGCCTGATAGCCTCGTATTTCCCCTTATTCCAATGAAACACTTTTCTAACTTGTCTGCTCCTATCCCCCTCCATTGCTATGGTAAGAAAGATAGAATTGTGATCACTAACTCCAAAATGCTCTCCCATGAGAGACCTGACACATGACCAGGTTCATTTCCCATTACCAGATCAAGTACAGCCTCTCCTCTTATAGGCTTATCTACATATTGTGTCAGGAAACCTTCCTGAACACACCTAACAAACTCCACCCCATCTAAACCCCTTGCTCTAGAGAGATGCCAATCAATATTGGGGAAATTAAAATCTCCCAACACAACAACCTCATTATTACTGCATCTTTCCAAAATCTGTCTCCCTATCTGCTCCTCGATGTCCCTGTTACTATTGGGTGTTACATAAAAAACACCCAGTAAAGTTATTGTGTAAGGAATGGATGGAAACCTAACTAGTTTAGCAGTGTGATGATAAGTGCCCAGCCTATATGCCAAATGATCCCACTTCCCATTTTTGACATGGCTGGATAGCTACATAAAACTGGCACTCAGGCAACAACGCCCACTGAAGGATCTGCCGACAAATCACAGAGTGTCAGGCCGGCCCCACTCAGGATGCTTCAGTACAATGTTTAAAACCTCGCTGTGAAATCAGGATGCTTTCATAGATCCCTTTGAAATGCGGGATTCCTTCCCATTGATTGGCTACCAATGTAGCACCTACAGCAAAATCTCTCTCAAGAGTCACCAGACAACCACCAGCATGAAGCAAGGAGTAAAAAAATATATAATGAGGATACTAAGGAAGGTCAACTAGTAATGGTAGCTCTGCCCCAGTGAAATTATGAGGCAAGAGCTCTACGTCAAATCCTTCTGGCTCAACAATAATGAAACAGCAAAATGCAGTGACACAGAAGGGTAATTTGATGCCTCACTGTGCCAGCAACTCAGGTTCAATCGTAACCTTTGGAGTTAACACTTTATTCCTGTGAGTGTGCATGGATTTCCTTTCAGTACCTTGATTTCCATCTGCAGCATAAAGGGGTGAGGGTTGGGAGGTTAATTAGCCAGCTACGCATTAACTCTAACGCGTAGGTGAGTGGGAGAATCTGCAAGGGGGTTGATGGGAACATCAAGACATAGATAACATAGTGAGGAGGAACTTGGGTTGCTCTATGAGCTGGAATGGACTCGGTGGGCCGAATACACTCATTATATGGAAACAGTGGGAGAAGTCCAAGATGTATAGGCAGACCACATGAGTGGTAGAAGGCTGCTTAATTACCCATCCAAAACATTATACCAAAAGACAAAAGCAATGGAAGCCCTGTTTGCCTACACCATACCCTATGCTGCAGGGTGACGTGGACTTCCCCAAAAAAGTAACTCACACGTCACGGCGACACAGACCGCAACAACTGTGATTGGTCCGCTTGGTAGCATCGCATTTCCTCCCACGCGTTTCCAGTTGCTTCTTCTCCGCCATGTCTGTACACCAATGTGAAATAGATGAACCAATTCATCATGCCAACATGCGAAAATGTTTGAAATGCATTTTCCTCATCCATGTCTCTCACAGAGAAACTCAACACAGTGGCATAGAAACCCGACCGCCAACTAGTGTTTTGGTGCACACCAACACATGCCCACTATACGGCGTAGAGCGATGCAGAAGTGAAAATCAGGGTTATGGTGTAGGCTGCAGCGTAGCCCATATGCACAAGTATAAATCAGCTTTAAGAGCAGATTTAATCTCCACTTCTGCTGCAATCTCCCAAACAACATGCCTTCTCTTTGCAAGCAAGTGATGAAGCCAGATCAGCTAAACCCTACCTTTCCCCTCCCCCGACCCAGGAAAGCCAGCGTGAGTAAGAATAGAATTGCTATGCATGTGGTGGAAGTGCTTGCTTTCTCCCTAGTTTTGTGCAAAAGGAAGTAGCTGTTCTATTTTTAGAGGAAACATCCTGATGCAGGATAAGCTAATAGGAATGTGAGAAACTCTTCTCCCTTTCAGACATTTGTTAACAGGTCACAGAATTAAAACAGTAAAGTTTTTTGATGAAGGCATTGTTTTACTGAGCACTTTCTTGCTTGTTGCTTCATGCAAACGGCTATTTTTTGTTCAAACACATTGATCTAAAATATTTGATGACTGTTTGATTAGGAAGGCTATCCCATGCCAGCCCACCCATGCCCTTGTCTGAAATTTATTTACAAGATTTTACAGCAAAAAGTAACATAAAGAGGAAACTCATCAAGACTTCAATCATATAAACCTGCAGGACACTTCACCCAAATTCCACCAACACGTCACTAGGGAAACAAACAGAATGGACAAAGCTAATACAGAAAACTGCAGTACTGACAATGCTATCACACGTCCTCATCTTGGCCTCTCTGACCACATCTCCAGAATGTTTCAGGTAGCATTGAGGAAGCAGGGAGTCGGCAGAAAGACTTAGACAGATTGGGAAAATGGGCAAAAAAGTGGCTGATGGAATATGCTCCTGCACTTTCATAGAAGGAATAAAGGCATAGACTATTTTCTAAACAGGAAGAAAATTCAAAAATCAGAAGTGCAAAGGGATTTGGGAGTCCTTGTGCAGGATTCCCTAAAGGTTACACAAAGTACTTTGCAGATGCTGGGGTCAAAGCAACACACACAACACGTTGGAGGAACTCAGCAGGTCGGGCAGCATCCGTGGAAACAGTCAACATTACGGGACGAGACCCTTCATCAGGACTGAAGGGGGGGGTAGGGGCCCTATAAAGAAGGTGGGGTGAGGGTGGGAAGGAGAAGGCTGGTAGGTGCCAGGTGAAAAACCAGGAAGGGGAAAGATCAAAGGGTGGGGGAGGGGATAGGCAGAAAAGGTGAAGAAGGAATGTAAGGGGAAGCACTATGGATAGTAGAAGGAGGTGGAACCATGAGAAGGTGATAGGCAGCTGGAGGAGGAGGTAGAGTGAAACTGGGATGGGGGAAGGGAGAGGGAGGGAATTACCAGAAGTTGGAGAATTCGATGTTCATGCCAAGGGGCTGGAGACTACCCAGACGGTATATGAGGTGTTGCTCCTCCAAACCTGAGTTTGGCCTGTTCATGGCAGTAGAAGCGGCCATGTATAGAGATATCTGAATGGGAATGTGAAGCAGAGTTGAAGTGGGTGGCAACCGGGAGATCCTGTCTGTTGTAGAGGATGGAGCGGAGGTGCTTGACGAAGCGGTCCCCCAATCTGAGTCGGGTCTCACCGATGTAGAGGAGGCTGCACTGGGAACACCGGATTCAACAGATGACCCCAACAGACTCACAAGTGAAGTGTTGCCTCACCTGGAAGGACTGTTTGGGGCCCTGAATGGTGGTAAGAGAGGAGGTGCAGGGACAGGTGGAGCACTTATGCTTGCAGGGAGAAGTGCCAGGTGGGAGATCCGTGGGGAGGGACGTGTGGACCAGGGAATCGCGGAGGGAACGAACCCTGCGGAAAGCGGAGAGGGTAGAGAGGGCAAGATGTGCTTAGTGGAATGGAAAGCCTCATCCTGGGAGCAGATACGGTGGAGACGGAGGAACTGGGAATAGGGAGTAGCATTTTTGCATGTGGCAGGGTGAGTCAGTGGGTTTATAGAAGATGTCAGTGGACAGTCTGTCTCCAGAAATGGACACCAAGAGATCATTAAAGGGTAGAGAAGTGTCCAAGATGGACCAAGCGAATTTGAGGGCTGGGTGGAAGATTAACTTGCAGGTTGAGTTGGGGGTAAGGAAGGCAAACGCAATGTTAGATTCATTCTGAGAGGACTAGAATGTAAGTGCTAGCATGTAATGCAGAGGCTTTAAAAGCAGTGGTCAGTCCACACTTGGATATTATGAGCAGTTTTAGGCCCCTCAACTAAGAAAGAATGTGCTAGCATTGGAGAGGGTCCAGAGGAAGTTCACTAGAATGAAAATGTTAACATATGAGGAGTTTAGAACAATGAGGAGGGAGTCTCATTAAAACCTATCAAACATGGATAGAGTGGATGTGGGGAGGATGTTTCCTATGGTGAGTGAGTCAATGACCAGAGGACACAGCCTCAGAATAGAAGGGTGTCCATTTAGAGTAGAGATGGAGAGATCACCATCATTTCTGACTGTGCCACCAGTAAGCAGACTTTGTCTTACATTCGCTTATCCCACGCATGTATTACAGTAAACATTATTACACACGATTAACATAATGAAAATATAACGTGTGCAGGGTAACAAAAGCACAGCAGCATCGGGAGAATAGCTGAATCAGCTGTTGAACAACAACGAACAATGCAGGCTATCAGTCTCCAGCTACATTGCTGTGTTTTGATTAAAAGGTTACAGTACACAATATTTGTTTTTTTACATATTTTTAGGGTTTATGAAAAGACCATAACACACAGGAGCAGAATTAGGCCATTTGGCCCATCAAGTCTACTCTGCCATTCAATCATGGCTGATTCTTCTTTCCCCAGCCCCACTCCCTGGCCTTCGTCCTGTAACCTTTGATGCCATATCCAATCAAGAACCTATCACGCTCTGCCTTAAATACACCCAACGACTTGGCCTCCACAGCTGCCTGTGGTAACAAATTCCACAAATTCCCACCCTCTGGCTAAAGAAATTTCTCCGCACCTCTGTTTTAAATGGACACACCTCTATCCGGAGTCTGTGCCCTCTTGTCCTATACTCCCCACCATGGGGAAACATCCTTTCCACATCTACTCTGTCTAGGCCTTTCAACATTCAAAAGGTTTCAATGAGATCCCCCCTCATCCTTCCAAATTCCAGCAAGTACAGACCCAGAGCTATCAAATGTTCCTCGTATGATAACCCTTTCATTCCTGGAATCATCCGTGTGGACCTCCTCTGGATCCTCTCCAATGGCAGCACATTTTTTCTTAGATGAGGAGCCCAGACCTGTTCACAATACTCAAAGTGAGGCCTCACCAGTGCCTTATAAAGCCTCAGCATCACAGCCCTGATCTTATATTCCAGACCTCTTGAAATAAATGCTAACATTGCATTTGTGTTCTTCATTACCAACTCTACCTGCAAGTTAACCTTTAGGGTGTTCTGTACAAGGACTTCCAAGTCCGTTGCATCTCAGATTTTTGGATATTCTCCCATTTAGAAAGTATCAAAGCATAAAAACAATCAGCATCATAGACTTGTTCTATTGCTAGATTTTCATGATCAGCAGACGCTTTAAAAAATTCAATACTGTACCTTTTCTTAAATTTCTGCAACCGGCCTGCTGAATATCCACAATTAGCCTTAAATTTCAGTTCACTATAAATGATCTTTGAATATTTTGTGATCAGCATACCATTACGTGGCATATCTTCATTTTGATGCTGATGATATACAATCAACACCTTTATTTTTCACCTTATGCAGTGTTTTTTATTTTTCATTAACTTCTAATCATTATATATGTGAGGTCACTTCTCAGAACTGTCTATGATGTGCAGAGACCAGTGCATCATCTGGAAACCTTCCATGCACCTTGTGGAATTTTCCATTTGTGACGCCATGTCAGAAGCCAAAAAAATCTGGATTTTGGAGGTTTTTGGATTTTGGAATTTCAGCTAAGAGGTACTCAAACTGTACCTGTCCTTAATATCAAGCCAGTAACTGGTCTGGAATTTCATTCCACCAGGTCCAGCCAACGATCAAGCTCCTATTTACATTCATTCTACACTACTCCCATTTTATTCCCTCCACAATCCCACCAAGTCCTACCAGATTCTACCTTTTCATCTGCATACAAGGACACATTCCAGTGGCCAATTAACCTTTGTGCTATTTAGCAAACTGGAGCACATAGGGGAAATCTACACAGCCACAGGAACAACGTGCAAACTCCACACAGACAGCACCTGCAGTTGGGACTCTGGAATTGTGAAGCAACAGCTCTACAAGTTGCATGACCATGTCTCCCCTAAGGTTACCTGGTAAAAATGGTTACCATGTGCTTCAGGGAGAAAAAAACAAGCCAAAGGTTGAAGTTGCATTTAAAAGGAAGATGATTGTGGTTAATGAAGTTCAATCAATCCACTCCAGGACACAGAGATTCTCAGGACTGCGTCCTAATTGGTAACATACTCAGCCACTTTATTTGTGACGTATTCAGCCACCTTATCAGTAATCTTCCTTTTTTTCATTAATTCATGAGTCGCAATGCAATTGATGATTGCATAATGTTCATTCCCATTCACAGTTCCTCAGGAAATAAAACAATCCCTGCATGCAGCAAGGCCTTGACAAAATTCAGGCATGGGCTGGTGACTGGCAAGTAATATTCACGCCATAAACATGCCAGATAACGACCACCTTCAACAAGTGAGAGACTAACCATCTAGTTTTGCTATTAAATGGCATTATCATCACTAGAAAACGTAGAGGAGGTTTGACCCAAAAGCAGAGCAGCAGAGATGACTTCAGCAGTAAACAGTACTTTACTAATAAACTGCAAAAAGAACAAGCCACAAAACAAGAGTGAACAGATTTTTAACATGACATCAGGGTAACTGAAGGCTAGGAGCAAAAGGTTGAGGCTGGCTGGTTCAATGAGTGAACACAGACTGTGGATGAGAACTGGGTCTAAATAAGCTGCAATTAATCAATTGGAAACGAGCAGCAGGTGACACCTGTTAGCCAGGTGGAGACCGGGAGGTGCCTACCAGTGCAGTCCTGACAGGACTCCCCCTCTTACGGCCAGTACCTGACAGCCCAGGAAAATCTGGAACTCCTCGATGAGCGACGGGTCCAAGATGAAACCGGCAGCACCCAAGCCCTCTCCTCTGGGCTGCGCTCTTCCCAGTCAACCAGCTACTGCACAACCTGTCTGCGACAATGTAAGTCAATCAACTCGTGAACAGATAATGCTGGGACGCCTCCACAATCCTCGGTTCTGGAGGTGCAGGCTCAGGTAGGTTTACTGGCCCATGGCCAGCAAGCTTGAGGCAGGCCACATAGAAAGTACCGTAGGTGTGATCCTCAGAAACGGCGGCAGCTGGAGATACTAAATGACTGGATTGATACAATAGGTAATTTTGAAGGAACCAATAATCCCAGGCAACAGCTTGCAAGAGTCAATGAGCGGGGACAGATCTTGGGTGCACAGCCAGGCATGATCCCCAGGCAGGAGTAGTCTGGTTGGGCACCGATGGCGGTTAACCTGGCGGCAGTAGGCAGGATTGGCAGTTAGGATGGCCCTCCATGCTTTCTTCCAACCATTCCAGCATTGGCAAACCAGGGCCCTGGTGGACAGGACCTCCACCATTGGCTTCTCCATGGGAAACAAGTGGGGTCTGTAGCCATGAAGCACTTCAGAGGGTGACATACCTGTGACAGAGGAGGTGTGTAGACTATGACACAGTTCGGCCCAATGCAGATACTTCTTCCTTGTGGAAGGACTAAAGATGGCAAAGCATTGTTGAAACTTTTACACGTGCTGATTGGCTTTCTGACTGTTGGTCTGTGGATGACATCCAGGGGACAAATCACTGAGGTGCAGAGGAAGGAGCAGAAGACTCACCAAGAGAGGGAGATGAATTGAGGGCTGCACTCTGACTTGGGGTAGCCATGGAAGCAAACTAAACATTGGAGAACCAGATCGCCCCCTTAGAGAACTGGTCCACCAAGGTCATGATTAGTGTGGGCACATTAAAAGGTGGCAAACCCATGTTGAAATCCATGGTGACATGGGACCACGATTAGCGAGGGACTAGCAGGGGCTGCAAGAGCCCAGAGGGCCAATAGCTAGAGGAATTGGAAAGGGCACATTGATGGAAGGCAGCAATGAACTGACATATATTTGCAATCATGATGTACCGCCAGAACCAGCCTTGCTGAAAATCCAGAGTCTGTCCAGCACCTGGACGGCCAGAGAGGGTTGAGGAGTGAGTTCTCTCGAGTGCCTCAGAGCGCACGGACACCAGCACATGCATGCAGTTGTCAACTGTATTGCCCAGAGCAGGCTTGTGCTGTAGGGCCTGGCAGATCTGATTCTCAAGATCTCAGACAATGAGCTCAAGGATCTGGGAGTATGGGATGCTAAGCTGAGGGTCAAACTCCATTTCAGTTGGGACTAATTGCTGTGACAGGGCGTCCCTTATTGTTCCTGGAGCCAGATCAGTAGAACATGAAGAAGTTGAATTGCTCAAAGAAGAGGTCCCTGCATGCCTGGTGTGAGTTCTGTTGAATAGACATGAGGTACTGGCGGTCGATCCACAACAGAAAGGGCTCGATATTTCCAATCACCCAGTATCTCCATTCCTCCAGGCCCATTTGATTGCCAGTAGCTCCTTGTCTCCTACTCCATAATGATGCAGTGTAGAGTTAAACTTGAGCAAGAAGAAAGTGCAAGGGTGCGTCTTATCCTCTGTTCCTCGCTAGGAGAGGACTGCCCTGGCGCCCATGTCAGATGTGTGAAGCTCTAGCTAAAAGGTTCAGAGGGGTTTGGATGGCAGAGAATGGGGAGCGGTGGTGAAGCATCTCCTGAACTCTGCAAAAGTCTGGTCCGCAGTAGCAGGCCAGATTATCTGTGAAGTAGGTGAGTTGGTGAGGAAGGTGAGAGGAGCAGTGATTTGGCTGTAGTTCCTGAAGAAACTGTGGTAGAAATTGGATAAGCCCAAGAAGCGATACAATTGAAGGCTAGGTGCAATGGGTTGAGGCTGTCTGCTTCAATGAGTGAACAAGAATCATGGATGAGAGCTAGGCTTAGATATACTGCAGGTAATGAGTTGGAAACCAGTGGCAGATAATTCCTATTGGCTGGGTGGAGACTGGGAGGTGCCTGCTTGTACAGACCTGACAATCAAGTCCCCTGACATTACAAGAGAAAGCATCAGAAACCAGCATCCTGATGGTCTGAGAGTGACTCCGATCCCAAAGCCTTCCCACCCTAAGGCACAAATCAAGAGTATGATGGAAACCTCTCCACTCGCCTGGATGAGTGCAATACTAAGAACTCTCTAACAGCTCAACCCCAGATAAAACAGCTGCCTATCCAACTTCCAGTCCACTACCACAAACACTCAAGCCCTCCACCATAAGACCATAAGACATAAGAGCAGAATTAGGCCATCTGGCCCATCGAGTCTGCACCGCCATTTGATCAATCCTTTTTTTTCTCCTCGTCAACCCCAGATCCCAGCCTTCTCCTTGTAACCTTTGATGCCATGTCCAATCAAGAAGCTATCAATCTCTCTTAATTACACCCAATGACCTTGGCCTCCACAGCTGCATGTGGCAACAATTTCCACAAATTCACCACCCTTTGGCTAAAGAAATTTCTCCACATCTCTGTTTTGAAAGGGTACTCCTCTATCTTGAGGCTGTGCCCTCTTGTACTAGACTGTCCCACCATGGGAAACATCCTTTCCACATCTACCCTGTCCAGGCCTTTCAACATTTGAAAGGTTTCAATGAGATCCTCCCTCATCCCTCTGAATTCCAGCGAGTACAGACCCAGAGCCATCAAATGTTCCTCTTATGATAACCCTTTCATTCCTGGAATCATCATTGTGAACATCTTCTGGACCTTCTCCAATGCCAACACATCTTTTCTAAGATGAGGGGCCCAAAACTGTTCACAATACTCAAGATGAGGCCTCACCAGTGCCTTATAAAGCCTCAGCATCACATCCTTGCTCTTGTATTCTAGACCTCTTGAAATGAATGCTAACATGGTATTTGCCTCCGTCACCACTGACTCACCCTGCAAGTTTACCTTTAGGGTGTTCTGCACAAGGACTCCCAAGTCTCTCTGTATCTCAGATTCCTGAATTTTCTCCCCGTTTAGAAAATAGTCCACACATTTATTTCTACTACCAAAGTGCATGACCATGCATTTTCCAATATTGTATTTCATTTGCCACTTTCTTGCCCATTCTCCTAATCTATCTAAGTCCTTCTGCACCCTACCTGTTTCTTCAACTCTACCTGCCCCTCCACCAATCTTCATAACATCTGCAAACTTGGCAACTAAGCGAGCTATTTCATCATCTAAATCATTTATATACAGCATAAAAAGAAGGGCGTGCACATCTTGACTACAATGCCAACCATTTACAAAATACAAAGGAGTTACTCACCGAGGCTGCTCCAAGAGAACGTCCCAAGCACCCGATCTCTAACATCAAGATGAGAACAGCATGCCACCTATAAGGTTTCCCCCACATTGTGCACGATACTGAACTGCAAACTAGTCATTTTCTTTGTCATTCCTGGGGTTTAATCCTGCAGTTTCCTACCCAACAGCATTTATACCTTCATGAGAGACCACTGCATCAATCCAAGGAGAAAGCTCACCATTATCACTAGGGTTGTTACGGTCAGGCAATGAAAGCTATGTCAACACCTGAAGAATGCACTTTATAGATACCATTATTACCAGCATGGTCTTGATTGTCACTGACAGGGTACTCTCTAGGATAGAAGAATATTTAAAATCCAACATCACCACAAGTAATCATGCACATAATACAATGGGACCTGATGAATGTAAAGCTCCAAACAAAACTCCACCACGAGTAGCACATGCTTCTGTTTCCACATAACAGGCAATGAAACACAAGGATTCTGACTGGGAACAACAGGGGAAATGCAGCACTTCAATGGCAAGTGGCAAACGTTTTTTTTAAATGTGAGAACATTATTCTGGACAATCCTGATGGTCACACAGAACTGATTCATTTTTAAGTTTCTGCAGAAGAGTGCTTTATATTTTAAAAAAATGAAGTTAGTGAGAAATCACAACCGGATTGGTTGCCAAGGACATGCTTCTTTGTAGCCACAGTATGAAAGAAGTGCCGTCTGGCTCGACCCTTCCAAGGTCTAAATCTGTATGAACTTGAAGCTTACCAATGAAATTGTTCGTCCCACCATCAGCCAAAAATATTCTTAACTTGATTCAGATTAGAATATTAAATGTATTTAATATGTTACTTAAGCAAACAAGTGACTGATTTTTGAAATACAAAAGTGATTTATTTTTCTTTATTGTTAGAAATGATACACACGTTATTTGATCAATTTTGCCTGTTCCTTGTACAAAACATTGATTTTGCCACCCTCGGAATACTGTGTGCACTTCCAATTTCCAATTACAGGGATATGTGATTCAGATACAGAGAGTACAGAACAGATTCATAGGGATATTGTCTGGAGTGGAGTACTTGAATTGTAAGGACACACTGAAAGATAACATGATAGAGGTATATAAAATTATGAGAGAATAGAATAGATAGCCAGAAGCAGTATCCCATTGTAATGATGTCTAAAGCTATAGGACATAGTTTTAGAATGAAAGAGGAGGTTTAAAGGGGGATATGAAGGGTAAATGTTCACACAGAGAAATTATGTACCTGGATGAGCTGTCAGAGAAGGTGGTTAAGGCTGGAGCAACATCAACATCCAACAGATACTTCAAGAGGAATCTCAATGAGCAAGACATGTGCAAGAGGGATACGGAATTCGTGGGTTAGGTACAATTAGTATATCTAGCCGCGATGGTCTCCATGGGTGCAGTGGGCTGAGGGACACGTTTCTATGCTGTACAACTCTATGACTCTAAAGGAAAAAATTGAAACATTAAACTAAAAAGAAGTTTCAGGTTGCTTCTAGGATGCAGATCTGACATCTTCTCTTACTTTACAAGTGCCTTACAAGACATTTGCCACCGTTCATTTCAGCAAAAATACCACTGCAACCAAAAAGATCATATTTTTCTCAATTATGCTTTTGAAAGATATGAAGCTGGATTATCAGATATGTACAAGTAGAGTGGTATCTTGAATTAAAGCATGCTAGTGAGATTTGTACAGATATTCTAGATAAACCATATTTGATGTCCCTTATCCATTATAACAATATTCCCCACAGAATATCAACAATAATGAAATGCAGGTGGACAGAGCAAAAACAGTAGTTGAATGGTAACGGGGGGGGGGGGGGGAGGAACGGGTAGAGGGGTGTGAGAAAATGACAACAAAAATGAGCAATTAAAACCATTGAGCAAACTGCAGCAAATCCAGAAACACAATAAGCAATTTCCTTTTAGAAAAGCCTTGTTCAATTATCGACTGTAAGTTCTGCAATTTCTCATGCTCCTATTTCATTTCAGTGACTACTTCGATGTAGGCAGGGAACATCGCAATTTAAGGAGTTGACAGTGGATCTAATTGCAATAATTGTTCAATTTGTATGTGAACTGGGCAAGCCCAAAGTCACATGTAGCAAAGGTCTCTGTACGATAAACTAACATCATTATAATCATACACATACACACCACCAAGATAACACTAATGGAGCCTCTCGAAATATCTCTCTAGGTCTGGCCTCTCTCTCAGGGGATGCAAGCCAACATTGATTTTTTTTGTTAAGGCTTCATTACATATACAGTGGATTCCAGTTAATTGGGACACATCAGGACCTGTCCAATTTGGTCCAATTAAGTGGCTGCCCAAATTAGCCAACTTTTCATGGAAATAGTTGAAAAGTCAGGAAAAAAAGACTAACTGCTGTTTAACTGAGTAACAAGTTACGTATTTAAATACAGAACAAATTAGAACATTACCAATACCAACATAATACTATAAAATTGTGTATTAGTTCCTAATGGTTATTGACAGATGAACTTATCCAGTTCTTTTGATTTACTGTTAATGAACAAAATCAGTGCAGACCCTGAGTGTAGATAATGGACTGTCTTCACACAATGCATCCTCCAAATCTTCATTTTCAGTGGAACAATCATGACGATTGTCAATACCTTCAAACTCTTTGTAGTTTCTTACTCGTTAAAATAGTGAAATCATTTCATTTTCATTGCCAGCCATTTCGGGCATCTCCAAGCCTGAATGCTTGAAACCACAGAGAGCTAAACAGCTTTGAATTGCCTGACTGCTTATTTCTCACCAACTATCAGTGACAAAAATCACTGCTTTTTAAACACAAACACACGCAACTGATGCTATTTAAAAACTTTGCTCCAAGCACCATGTACTGCCTCACAAATGCACATGACTGACGCTAGTTAGAATCTGTTTGGCAAGCCTCCTGTCCCAATTAAGTGGCATAGAGTCCAAAATAAACAATAGGAATCCCAGCTATTTTCGTGATTAGTTTTTTTTCTTTAAAAGCTGTCCCCAAAAATTGGCTGCTCCAAATAACCTATGACCCACTTAACCAGAATCTACTGTATAATCAAAACTTAAACAAGGAATGAGTTGCAGTGGTCCTGCCTCTGGCACAGAGGTTGAACCCTCAACTAGAAAGGGGAGGAGGGAAGAGAAGAGAGCGATAGTTTTAGGGGATTCTATAGTTAGGGGGGCAGATAGGAGATATTGTGGGGCAGATCGGGAGTCTCGGATGGTATGTTGCCTCCCTGGTGCCAGGGTCCAGGACATCTCAGATCGGGTGCAGGCTATTCTTGAGAACAAGGGCATGAACCCAGATGTAGTGGTCCATGTAGGGACCAACGATGTAGGTAAGGTGAGTGAGGGGGTCCTGCTTAGAGAGTTCAGGGAGTTAGGAGTGAAGCTGAAAGGCAGGACCTCCAGGGTGACAATCTCGGGATTGCTACCTGTGCCACGTGCGAGTGAGGCAAAGAATAGAATGATTATGCACATTAATACGAGGCTGAGAGCATGGTGCAGGAAGGAAGGGTTCAGGTTTTTGGATAATTGGTCTTTGTTCCAGGGACATTAGGATCTGTTTCGTAGGGACGGTCTATATCTGAACCAGAGGGGTACTAGCATTTTTGCAGGAGTGTTTGCCAGTGCTGCTCGGGGGGGTTTAAACTAGATGTGCAGGGGGCAGGGATCCAGATCCAGAGGGTTGGTCAGAAGGAGCATGGGATTAAATGTGTAGAAGGTTTGGGTAATCTTGAGAAGGTAATCAAAATTCAGGGTGCAATTAGCCCGATGGAAGTTCAAGGAGCTGGGTTAGGTACAGTAGACAGTCTTTTAAGCAAAGAGAGGAGGAATGGGCTAAGAGTTCTATACTTGAATGCACGTAGTGTCAGAAATAAGGCAGATGAGCTTGAAGCTCAGATGAAAATGGGGAACTACGATATTGTTGGGATAACAGAGACATGGCTGCAAGGGGATCAGGCCTGGGAATTGAGTGTACCAGGGTATACGTGCTATCGTAGAGACAGAAATATGGGAAGAGGGGGTGGGGTGGCCCTGTTGGTGAGGAATGAGATTCAGTCCTTAGCAAGAGGTGACTTGGGAACAGGGGAAGTAGAGTCTGTGTGGATTGAGCTGAGGAACAGCAAGGGTAAAAAGACCCTAATGGGTGTTGTGTACAGGCCCCCAAACAGTAGCGTGGATATTGGGTACGTTGATTAGGGAGTTAACATTGGCATGTGCTAAAGGTAATGTAGTCGTTATGGGAGATTTCAACATGCAGGTGAACTGGGAGAATCAGGTAGGTGCTGGACCCCAGGATAGGGAGTTTGTGGAGTGTCTAAGGGATGTATTTTTGGAACAGCTTGTGCTTGAGCCAACCAGGAACGAGGCTATTTTGGACTTGGTGATGTGTAATGAACAGGAATTGATAAGTGATCTTGAAGTAAAGGAGCCATTAGGAAGTAGTGATCATAACATGATAAGTTTTTATCTCCAATTTGAGAGGGATAAGGGCAGATCAGAGGTGTCAGTGTTGCAATTAAATAAAGGAGACTACGGAGCCATGAGGGAAGAGCTGGCCAAAGTTAAATGGGTGGATGCCCTGGCAGGAAAGACAGTGGATCAGCAGTGGCAGATATTCTTGGGCATAATACAAAAGATGTAAAAGCAGTTCATTCCAATGAGAAGGAAGGATTCAAAGAGGGGGAAGGGGCCACAGTGGTTGACAAAGGAAGTCAGAGATTGTATAGCATTAAAGAAAAAGAAGTATGACAGGGCTAAGATGAGTGGGAATACAGATGATTGGGAAAGTTTTAAGGAGCAGCAGATCTTAACTAAAAAAGCAATACGGAGAGAAAAAATCAGGTATGAGCTCAGTCTAGCCAGGAATATAAAAGGGGATAGCAAAAGCTTTTTTAGCTATGTGAAGAGAAAGAAGATAGTTAAGAACAATGTTGGCCCCTTGAAGAATGAATTGGGAGAAATTGTTATGGGAAACAGGGAAATGGCAACAGAATTTAATGCGTACTTTAGATCTGTCTTCACCAGGGAGGACACAAGCAATCTCCCAGATGTACGGATGGGCCAGGGTCATAAGATATCAGAGGAATTGAGACAGATTGACATTAGGAAAGAAACTGTGATGAGTAGACTGGTAGGACTGAAGGCTAATAAATCCCCGGGTCCAGATGGTCTGCATCCGAGGGTTCTAAAAGAGGTGGCTCAGGAAATTGCGGATGCATTGGTAATCATTTTCCAATGTTCCTTAGATTCAGGATCAGTTCCTGAAGGTTGGAGAGTGGCTAATGTTATCCCACTTTTCAAGAAGGGAGGGAAGGAGAAAACGGAGAACTATCGCCCTGTTAGCCTAACGTCAGTCGTGAGGAAGATGCTTGAGTCCATTATTAAGGACGAAATAGTGGCACATCTAGATGGCAGAAATAGGATTAGGCCGAGCCAGCATGGATTTACCAAGGGCAAATCATGCTTGACTAATCTGTTGGAGTTTTTTGAGGGTGTAACAAGGATGTTAGACGAGGGTAAGCCAGTGGATGTTGTGTACCTAGATTTTCAGAAGGCATTCGATAAGGTGCCACATAGGAGATTGGTGAGTAAAATCAGACTCATGGCATTGGGGGCAGGGTTTCAACATGGATAGAAAACTGGTTGGCAGATAGAAAGCAAAGGGTAGCAGTGAATGGGTGTTTCTCGGACTGGCTGGAGGTGACTAGTGGGGTACCACAGGGCTCTGTATTGGGACCACAGCTCTTTACGATTTATGTCAATGATTTAGATGAGGGCATTGAAAACTATATCAGCAAGTTTGCTGACGATACTAAACTGGGGGGCAGTGTGACATGCGAAGAGGACGTTAGGAGAATACAGGGAGACTTGGATAGGCTGGGTGAGTGGGCAGATACTTGGCAGATGTCATTCAATGTGAATAAATGTGAAGTTATCCACTTTGGAAGCAGGAACAAGAGGGCAGAGTATTGTCTGAACGGTGTAGAGTTAGGTAAGGGAGAAATGCAAAGAGACCTAGGAGTCCTAGTTCACCAGTCAATGAAGGTGAATGAGCAAGTGCAACAGGCAGTGAAGAGGGCAAATGGAATGTTGGCCTTTGTTACAAGGGGAATTGAATACAAGAGCAAGGATGTCCTTTTGCAATTGTACAGGGCCCTGGTGAGACCACACCTGGAATATTGTGTACAGTTTTGGTCTCCAGGTTTAAGGAAGGACATTCTGGCAGATGAGGAAGTGCAGCGTAGATTTACTAGGTTGATTCCTGGGATGGCAGGGCTGTCTTACGCAGAGAGATTGGAGAGATTGGGCTTGTACACGCTGGAATTGAGGAGACTGAGAGGGGATCTGATTGAAACGTTTAAGATAATTAAAGGATTTGATAGGATTGAGGCAGGAAATATGTTCCAGATGTTGGGAGAGTCCAGTACCAGAGGGCATGGATTGAGAATAAGAGGTCAGTTATTTAAAACAGAGTTGAGGAAGAGCTTCTTCTCCCAGAGAGTTGTGCAGGTGTGGAATGCACTACCTCGGAAGACGGTGGAGGCCAATTCTCTGGATGCTTTCAAGAAGGAGCTAGATAGATATCTGATGGATAGGGGAATCAAGGGATATAGGGACAAGGCAGGGACTGGGTATTGATAGTGAATGATCAGCCATGATCTCAGAATGGCGGTGCAGACTCGAGGGGCTCGAAGGTACTTCTGCACCTATTGTCTATTGTCTATTGTCTAAGCATACCACCATCAACTGGATTAAGTACACCTTTCAGAATAATTTTAATTTTGCAATGTAAGAAAATAGACCTTGAAGAAACTTCAGTGGTCAAATGAAAGACAAATGCTGTACAGCATTTTTCATTGTGTAAATCTATTCTTCCCAAAGAAATATTTTACCAAATGTGTATTTCTGATTAAAGTTTATTCTGGAAATTTGAAAATTGGCAACTCTGTTACTATTTATAGGTTTCTAGAATCTGCTACTCAGTTTACAAAACATTCTTACAGGTTGGTACCTCTGGCAAAACAAATAAAATGTCTTGCAGAATAATTTTATCAAACCAACATTAATCAGTAATTCTATTATCTGACTCCTAATCGTGTTCTTACTCTAAACAAAGATGTTTTACACCCAGTATTTTTATAGCTATGTGTCTAGAACAATGGTAGCAATTAGATTATCAGGTCCATTAATCCTTTCTAGTCCCAAAATGTTAATTTCCACAAACATCACTCCTGGCTCCTACCCTGGAAACCGTTAAAGGGAATAAAGCTGAAGCTAATTAAGAATAAACTTCTGAGAAACACTTCTAGCCCACTGAACAAAAGTTTATATGGGCATGCTGAAAATTGTAAATCAAAGATTCTTGTCCATTGTTATCCTGAATCTAGTGATACTCCAGGTTCAGAGATCTTCCTTACATGCCAACAAAAAGTTCCAAGTTAACATCTTGAAAAATCTGCTGAAACTAGATAGATCTTCTTCGGCCCCCTCCCCCACTGGAGCCCCCAGTCTTGACAGGTACATTAAGATTGCAATAACCATTGAATTCCATCAATATGAACACTACGATCTCTTATTTGAAATCTGCTAGAACTGTTAAATCCTAATGTACCCTATGATATACTCTTACAAAGATTGCTTCTTTAAAAATTGAAGTAAAATTCCAAATGTCACAATTGTTTCTCAGCATCCTACACCACCTTTGCCCTCACATTTTTGTCATCATCAATCTTCAGGAATCAGGACCTGCCTTTACATAAACTTACAATCAATCAAATATCTGCTGGTTTCTGCTTTCATACATCTGATACTATGCCAAATCCTGTCTAAGCAGCTGAAGAATGTGATCTCATACTGATGGTTTTGTAAGGTTATACAGGATATTCATCCTAGAATGATTTCCCTTAAATCACTAGCTCATAGGAAGACCTCAACAAATCTGGACCCACATCTTATTTTCTGGACTTACCAACAGACTTCCATACTAACTTCTCTGAGTTTACCAAAGCAAGGAAGCTTTGAGAGTATTGAATTAAATGTAAATGCCAGAACTTAATACCAAAGAAAAGCCAAGTCTCATTTTGATTATTATTAATTGCATAGCCTTACTTCAGGAATATAATCCCTTACTTATAACTTACCCCCTCAGAAAGAGATATGAAGTATTAACTTTGTCCCTTAAGATAATAAATCATTTATAAGTTGGAAGAATTATGATGAACTCAGTTAAGTTTAGATCAATATTAGGGCTGTTTCTCTTCAATGTTCAGAACTCCACAAAATACATCTTGAAAATACTAATAAGCATAAAAATATTTTAACATGTGTATATCTAGCTATTGCCTTATCAGATATTTCTTCTGAGTTGTTACTGTAATAAATGTATGTAACTATTCAAAACACCATTTTAATACAGGTATTACATTTATATTTTTTAATATTAAAGGCCAAAATATTTAAATGGTGGTTAACATTTTCAGAGTAGAAGTTATGCTCAATGCTGCTTGCTATATGCATGATATAATGTGCCACTATGGAAGTGCAATTCTGAAATTCAATGCCATCAAAGTCAATAGAAACAAAATTTCAGATGCAGAGTTCAAAATAACAAAGGATTAAATCTTGTTCCATTTATGTACTCTAGGCAGAGATCTTTCAATTTGTAGAAGCATTATATAAAGGCAACTTGAAATGCTAAATAGAAAGCAGAAATGAACATCAAGATGGTCATGTGTCACCAAATAAAACAGCAAGTAAACACTTAGGAAACATTAAGTGCTGAATTTCAGTTAAGTACTGTATATAAAAACCCAACATCTGTAATTCAAAAGCACTAGAAGCTTAAATAAGCTCAAAGTTTAATCATTGCTCCATCCTTCCAGAGAGATGTGAACCCTAAAGGCAAAAGATTAGCACGTTCATCTTTGGTTGGCAGCACTAAATGTGCTACGTAGCTTTGTCAGTCCATTGTGCTCTATCTTTAACATTCATGCCATCGAAAAGACAATCAAATAAGTTTTGGAAATACAGTATAATATGTTGATGCAGCTATATAGCACATTTAGTGCTATCAGCAGAGAAAATACCCAGGCAACAATTATAATATTTTGAAGTAGTCTGTTCATATTGAGTATAAGAAGCAGCAACATACAACCATGAGCATCAGGCAATATAGGAAACAAATCTAGTTGACAGCATTAAAAAGTCTACAATACCTTTAAAATAATTAGTAATACATTTGATAGATTGCCCTTACAAAAAAACGAATATTCGTGAAATGGTACCAGTACAAATATTCATCTAAGACCGTGGAAGTACACTGTTGCAGAACAACAGTAGGGATTGTTTGTGGTCTTAACACATACTAACATCATAACTGCTGTTGCCATCATACCAGTAAAATAAAATGCAGAGATTGGTTCTAGTTTAGCTTAAAGAACTGCATGTCTGCCCACATTATCATGTTACTGTAGAGAGCACTCTAACTGGTTGCATCACAGTCTGGTATGGAGGGGCCACTGCACAGGACTGGAAAAAGCTGCACTAAGATGTAAACAGTTAGCTCTATTACGGGCACTAGCCTCCCCAGAATCGAGGACACATTCAAAAGGTGATGCCTCAAAAAGGTGGCATCCAACTTTAAAGACCCCCTTCAACCACAATATGCCCTCTTCTCACTGCTATCTTCAAGGAGATGGTACAGAAGCCTGAAGACACACAAACTCCATGCAGGGTCAACCCACAGAAGGCTGCTGAACCAGACAATCTTCCTGGTAGAGTGCTCAGAGGATGTGCAGACCAGCTAGCAGATGTTCTCACTGACATCTTCAACATCTCCCTGAGCGCCGTCATTCCAACGTGCTTCAAGACCGCCACCATTGTCCCCGTGCTGAAGAAGTCTTTGGTGTCCTGCCTCAATGACTACTGTCTCACTGCTCTCACATCCATCATCATGAAGTGTTTTGAGAGGCTCGTCATGAGGCACATAAAGACCCTGCTGCCCCCCTCACTGGACCCTCTGCAGTTTGTGTATCATTCCAACCGCTCAACAGATGATGCCATTGCCACCACCTGGCCCTCACCCACCTGGACAAAATAAAAACCACATGTTCGAATGCTGTTCATAGACTTCAGTTTAGCATTCAACACAATCATACCTCAGAAACTGATTGGACAGCTGAGCCTACTGGGCCTGAACACCTCCCTCTGCAACTGGACGCTGGCCATCTGGTCTGGGAGACCTCAGTCAGTCCAGATCGGGAGCAATATCTCCAACACCATCACACTGAGCACGGGAGCACCCCAGGGCTGTGTGCTCAGTCCACTGCTGTTCACTCTGCTGACCCATGACCATGCCCCAACACACAGCTCGAATCACATCATCAAGTTTGCCGATGACACGACCGTGGTGGGTCTCATCAGCAAGAACGATGAGTCAGCTTACAGAGAGGAGCTGCAACGGC
This sequence comes from Hypanus sabinus, assembly GCF_030144855.1. NCBI lineage: Eukaryota > Metazoa > Chordata > Chondrichthyes > Myliobatiformes > Dasyatidae > Hypanus > Hypanus sabinus. The sequence goes on along the minus strand of NC_082711.1, from coordinate 73,692,309 downwards.
TAAAAGACTGGTGCAAAGTCAACAACCTATCTCTGAATGTGAACAAAAGAGATGCTTGTTGACTTCAGGAGGGCACAAAGCGACCACTCCCCACTGAACATTGACAGCTCCTCCGTTCAGATCGTTAAGAGCACCAAATTTCTTGGTGTTCACCTTGCAGGGAATCTCACCTGGTCCCTCAACTGCAGCTCCATAGCCAAGAAAGCCCAGGAGCATCTCTACTTTCTGTGAAGGCTGAGGAAAGTCCATCTCCCACTCCCGATCCTCACCACATTCTACAGAGGATGTATTGAGAGCATCCTGAGCAGCTGCATCATTGTCTGATACAAGAATTGCACCATCTTGGATCGCAAGACCCTGCAGCGGATAGTAAGGTCAGCTGAGAAGACCATTGGGGTTTTTCTTCTAGCTATTACAGACATTTACACCACACACTGCACCGGCAAAGCTAACAGTATTGTGAAGGACCCCATGCACCCCTCAAACAAACTCTTCTCCTTCCTGCTATCTGGGAAAAGGCATTGAAGCATTCGGGCTCTCACGACCAGACTGTGCAACAGTTTCTTCCCCCAAGCCATCAGACTCCTCAATACCCAAGAGTCTAGACGGACATTTATATTATTTATTATTATATTGTAATTTGCCCTCTACTGAGCCTATTGTCTTGTTTATTAATTATTGTACTGCCCTGCACTGTTTGATGCACTTTATATAGTCCTGTGCAAGTCTGTAGTCTTGTGCAGTTTTAATGTTGTTTTACATAGTCTAGTGTAGCCTTGTGCTGTCTTCACATAATCTAATGTAGTTTTGTGTTGTTTCATGTAGCACCAGGGTCCTGGAGGAACGTTGTTTCGTTTTTACCGTACCAGCAGTTTATGGTCAAAATGACAACAAACTTGACTTGACTCAACTCAACGTTTCAGGAACAGCTTCTTCCCCTCTGCCATCAGATTTCTGAATGGACATTGAACCCATGAACACTACCTCACTAGTTTTGCTCACTTTTTATATATTTTTTATAGATTTCTTCTTTTTTTGTAATTTGTTTTTTATTGAAGTTCATCATCAAACATTTCCATAAGATGTATTTCAGACATTGTACATATATATCATATAATCATATATATCACAAATCTCCACAAAGTATTTATCTGAGGTATGCACTTACAGAAAAGAGTGGAGAGAAAAAACAAGCAAAAGGAAAAAACTATGTACAAGTAGGGAGTGATCTTTTTTTACAACAGATTCATTGATTTGTGAGAATAAAATCAGGCCTATGAGGCATTACGTAGTTAAACCATTTTTCCCAGTATGAATCAAATTGTTCCAGCTTATGATTAACAGATGCTGTTATCTTCTCCATTTTGTAAATGTCCATTGTAATTTCCATCCATGCATTTAAAGTTGGGCTCTCCTGTGATAACCATTTCCTAGTAAGAGTCTTTTTACCAGCCACCAAAGGTATTTAATATTCATTAAATATTTATCTCTTTTCAACCATTCTTGAGGTATATATCCAAAATATATGGTCTTACTCTCTAAGGGTATTTCACATTTAAAGATGTCTTGTAGGGCATTGTGTATCCCCCTCCAATAGTTTTTGATAACAGGGCAGTCCCAAAAAATACGATAATGATTTGCATTTTGATTTCCACAATTTCTCCAGCAAACAGGGAGGTTACTATCATAATGGGATTTCTGAGCAGGTGTAATAAAATACCTTATCAAGTTTTTCCATTCAAACTCCCTCCATTTCTGTGAACTGGTACACTTCCATTGATATCATATTGTTGTCCATTCTTCCTCAGATATAATTATCCCTCCTTCCTTCTCCCATTTGCTTTAATGTATGAAGTCGAATGTGTTTTAAGATTTGACAACCTCTTAGACAGGCTTGAAATGATCCTACTACCGTTATCTGAATTATATGCATTTCTAAATAGCTCTATCAAGCATGTACTTGCCTTGGTGACATTTTTAAGTGTCTTACTAACATATTGTCGCATCTGTAAATATCGATAAAAATCTTGTTTTTCTAATAAGTGTTTCTCTTTAAGCATTTCCAAACTGAAGTGTTCCTTCTTTCATTATGTTGCAAAGAACTGTTATTCCTTTAGCTGTCCAGTCCTTAAGTCTAGCATCCAATTTCTTTGGTGTAAAATCTGAGTCATATGCACACAATTAAAGAATTGCAATATCTCCCTCTAGATTATATTTTTATAGTAGTTTTCCATAGTTTAAGAGTCAATTTCACCCATGGGTTATCAATAGTATTTATATACCTTTGCAGGTTCTTATCAGCCAAAATTGCTTGTATGGGGATGGGAAGTACCCGCTCCTCAATGTTTTTTCCATTGAGCGTTATATGATGGGTTGCACCAACATATCACAGCTCTCAACTGTGCTACAAAATAATAATCTCTAAGAGAAGGTAGGCCCCATCTCCCCTTTTCCTTTGCTAATTGCAAAGTTTTGAGATGAACTCTGGGCCTTTTACCCTGCCAAATATACCTTGATAACATCTTGTTCCATTCATTGAATTGATTTTGATTCATCTCTATTGGTAGGGTCTGAAAGAGATATAACAGTCTGGGCATTATATTCATTTTAATAGGCTCAATCCTTGAACTGAGACTGAAAAAAGGAATCAGGTTCCATCTTGACATATCTTCCTTAATTTTTTATAGAAAGGCTGATAATTGCATTCTGATAATTTTGCCAAATCTTTCGGCATAATGATGCCCAAATATTTGAAAGACTCTGTGTGCCATGTCCAGGGATATCTACTTTCAATTTCCCTTGGTGGGTTATGGTAATATGGAAATAATTGGGTTTTATCTATGTTGATCTTGTATCCTGATTATTGACCATATTGTTCAAAGGATTGTATCAATTTAGGTAAAGAGTATGTTGGTTGCCCTAGATAGATCAAAATGTCATCCACATAACAAGGCAATTTATGCTCTATCCCTTTAATATAATTCCCCTGATATCTTCATTTTGTCTGATGTATTGAACTAATGGTTCCAGATATAATGTAAAGAGTAGCGGTGACCATGCACAACCCTGTCTTGTGCCCCTTTCTAGGGTAAGACTATTTGATAAATATCCATTGGCTTTAATCCTAGCAGTAGGATTGTCATATAGTGTCTGTATAGTTTTAATAATTGTGTCTTGGAAACCAAATCTATGTAAGACTCTGTGAAGAAAATTCCAATTAACCGAATCAAATACCTTTTCAGCATCCACACTTATCACTATTGCTTCGATTTTATTTTTTTTGTATATGATCCATAATGTGAAGTGTCCTTCGTATATTGTCTTGTGTCTGGCATTGTCGTGTAAAACCTGATCATTACATATCAGTATGGGTAAAAACTCCTCTAATCGTTTGGCCATGATGGAGGTAAATAATCTATAATCTACATTAAGAATGGACATTGGTCTAAATGACCTGCATTCCATTTTATCTTTGCCTTCTTTCGGTATAGCTGAGATTATCGCTTCCTTCCAACTGGGTGGCATTTGTGCCAGTTCAGTGTGGGGAGTAAAACAGGAATTAACTCATTTTTAAATTCTTTATACCGTTCTGCAGTGCACCCATCTGATCCTGGTGACTTGTCTAATTTAAACCTACTAATTGCATCTTTTAATTCAACTTCAGTTATGTCAGCAGTCATCGTTCTATTTTGTTCTTCACTTAAAGTGGGTAACTCTAGAGAATTCAAGAAGGTGTCAATTTGGGTTATGCTTCCCCCGGAACTTTGGAGTACAGAGTTTTGTAAAACACTTCAAAAGACTATTGAATTTCACTTAGCTTATTTTTTATAATTTTTGTTCTTGGATCCCTAATTCTATGAATTCTATTTTCTGCTATCTTTTTTTTCAGTTTCCATGCCAGTATTTTCATAGATTTTGATCCACTTTCATAATGTCTCTGTTTCAGAAACAATAAATTTTCCTGATTTCTTGTGTAGCCAAACTACTTATTTCATTCCTAATTCTTTTAATTTCCCCTAATGTATCCTGTGCCAAATTCAATTTGTTTTTTTTCTCTAGTTCCTTCAGCCTATTTTGTAATTCCTCTAATGTTTTATTCCTTATTTTTTTCTTATATGAAGATATTGCTATAATTTTCCCTCTTAAGACAGCCTTCAGAGTATCCCATAAAATGGGAGGTGAAACCTTTACATTATCATTAAATTCTAAGTAGAGACCAATTTCTTTTTTAATTTGTTCCTTAAAGTATGGATCATTGAATAGACTTGAACTTAGTTTCCAAATAGTATTCTCTGGTTGTAGGTCAAAATCAACAGATAAATAAATAGGTACATGGTCACTTACATCTATTGTCCCAATTCCACAGGTGTTTATTTTGTCTTTGTCTTTTCCAAATATTATGAAGTAGCCTATTCTTGTATATGCACAATGCGGAGCAGAATAATGAGTGTAATCCCTTCTGTCAGGGAAAAGGTCCCTCCATATATCAATTAAATTAACATCCTCAAAAAGTGTATTAACTTTCTTATGTAAGGATTTTGTTTCATAGGTTTTTCTATTGGAAGAGTCTAAGTTTGGTTGTAATTGTAAATTTAAGTTTCCCCCACAAATCAGGAGACCTTCTGTTTCTGCTACCATAATATCAGTAAATTTTCTGAAAGAATCCAGTATCACTTCCCAGGGGTGTGTATATATTCAATAGAGTAACTGAATTTCCGTCTATATTCCCCTTTACCAGAATATATCTGCCCTCTTTATCTCCCATTTCGAATACTTTTTCAAAATTTACCTTACTTGAGATAAGAATAGCAACTCCTCTCCTATGTCCTGATTTATATGAGGAGAAAAACAACTTACTGATGCCTATTCTCATTAGTTTTCTATGCTCATTATCACTTAAATGAGTTTCCTGTAAATATACTACATGGGCTTGTTCTTTTTTTCATTTTGGATAAAATTCTATTATGTTTGATTGGATTTAATAGCCCATTTACATTAAAAGAAATGAATTTTACCTTGTCCTTAGCCATCTGTATTTATTTGTCAATGTATCATTGAAATTAGAATAAAACTTAATCGATCTACTCTCTGAACAAATAAGAACCAAGAAATGCAAATAACAACAAAAATGGCAACAAATGTGTGATTCCAAGGCTAAGGTCTCTGGTAGATGACCCTGCGTTGAGCTAGAGGAAATGCCTAGCTGTGGGGGATAACCCCTCCTACTCGTGAGTTGAGGGCCCCCAATGCAATATTCATAAAAGTTAGTGAACAAATCTATTATACAGAAAAGATTTCCCTGTGTACTCCTCCTATACACACACACACACACACACACACACACACACACACACACACACACACACACATATACATTATATACATACAAATATATGCACACATATATATTTTTTTCATTTTGGTGGGGAAAAAGGAGTAAGTGAGCGAATAAAAAATAACAACTAAGTAATATAAAATCCACATTATAATAGGCATTTCTCCAGGTAGGTATATCACCATCTACTTTTGCTTCCGTTTAGCTTCTCAACATTTTTAAAGTTAGCCAAACCTTACGGCTCTTCTGGAACGGGTGAGGACTGTCTTTGGGAAACTCCCGGTCTCTTCCTGATATATTTCTCTCGGCCTCCTCCTGACTCCTGCCTTCTCGATTCTCGCACTATTTCCCAGGCGGACCGGGATAATTCCTCTGCCAGGCTTTCCCTCGGTTTGATCACACTGACGGGCATCCCTCTGGTCTTCATGTCTGTAGTCGCCTCTTACACTGTCTGGTACAACTGCGTCCCATCGTCATAAAACACTCGAAGTTTAGCAGGGTACAGAGTTTGAAATCTAATCCTTTTTTGCTTTAGTACTCACTTTTTTTTATAGATTTCTTATCATATTTTATAGTTTTAATTATTATGTACTGCAATGTGCTGCTAAGCAGAACAACAAATTTCATGACATACAGCATTGATATTACACCTGATCCTTATACTGTACAATTAAGCAAAAAGGAAATATTCTAATGCCACAACAAAAGTAAAAGTTGCTTTTGGGTACTTTAATGAATGATTTTCGGAACTAAAACAGTATAACCAATAAATGATATATTACAAATTGATGTAATATTTTATTCACATCTACAAGCTGAAGGGCATATACAAAGATGAAAGCTTCTGCATGTTCATTAAAATGCCCAAAGAAGTAAAATTCCAGAAATTAACATCTTGAAAATGATCCTAGAGGTTCTTAGGGCATCCTCTTTGAGGTATTTCACTGATTAGACAATAGACTTCAATGTTACATTTCATTTCCTGTACTCAATACTTTGATTTATGAAGGCCATAGTGACAAAAGCTCTACTGTGTAAGGCTTACCCTGGTTTGTTTTCTCAAGTGCAACACCTTACTTGTCTGCACTAAATGCCATCAGCCATTTTTCACACATTTTTCCAGTTGGTCCACATCATGCAGCAAACTTTGATAGTTGCCCTTGCTATTCATTTCTTGGTGTCATCTAAAAATTTGCTGTTCCAGTTTACCACATTATCATCCAGTTCATTGATATTCTCTGCATGCCAAAAATTGCTGGAACAGTGCATCTTGCAACTGATCATCATCAGGTACATTTTTTTGTTCTCTACCTCCGAGGTCGTAATACTTGTGAGCAAAAAGTTGTCACAAAAATAATCAACACATGGCACCTTGCACAGGGCATCCTGGCAGCCTGGAGGAATAGTCTGCCAAACAAACCTACGATGGAGATAGAGAGACAGCAAATGGCACCTACACAGTTATGGGGGGGAGCTGGAGGGTGAGTGACCTGCATTGTTTGAAGTGGCCTTGTTCATCAGCATCCCAGCTTCCCAACTCTGACTAACAGATCATGTAACTTTGTCATGTAACATTACCTCCTGTACCTAACAAAGTAATCACTAAGTGTATGCCCATGGCCTTCTGCTGCTGTAAGCCATCCACTTCAAAGGTGATGTGTTGTGCATTCAAAGATGCTCCTCTGCACACCACTGTTGGAACACAATGTTATTTGAGTTACCATCATCTTCCTGTCAGCTTGAACCAGTCTGGCCATTCTCTTTTGACATTTCTCATTAATAAGGCACTGTTGCCCACAGAACTGCCACTCACTGGATTTTTTATTTGTTTTTTGCACAATTCCCTGTAAACTCCAGAGACTAGTGTAGGCAAAAATCCATGAGGATCAGCAGCTTGAGATATACAAACCACCCTGTCTGGCACAATCAATCACTGCTCGTTCAAAGTCACTTAGATCACTTTTCCACTCTGTTCCTTAGTCTGAACAAAAACTAAACCTCTTGACCATGTCTGCATGCTTTTATGCACTGAATCGCTGCCACGTGATTGGGTGATTAGATACGTACATTAATGACCTAATAAAGTCATTTCTCAAAGACAGGGATCAACAAAGGTTTACCAGTCCATTTCCCTGGATGGTAGTACTGACATAAGAACCAGGCTTGGGTGTGTATACACTACAACTGAGAGGTATGAGAGGAGATATCTTTGAAAGTTAGAATGCCAACATGGTCATTGAAGCTTTGTGGGGAGGATGCTTCCCCCAGCTGAGGTTTTAGCACAAGAAGTCATATGATATAGGGCTTAGATGAGGGGGAATTTTATGCCTCAGAAGGTGATGAATATGCTACTTGTGGAGGTCAAGGCACTGATCATAGTTAAGGAGGAAATAGAAAAGTTTCCAGGTGTAAATTAAATCAATGGATACTGGGAGAGAGCCAGAATATGGAGATGAGATTGATCATAAGTCATGATTGGATTGAATGGTGGAGCAGGCTAAAGGGGAAAATCTAATCCTTCTCCCCTTGCCTTATCGTAACTGTGAACTCAGGTAAGCCAAAGGAAGGAGGAGAGTGCCTTATGGTTAATTCTCACTGGTGCTCCAACATAGTGGTTCTGTCAAACTTGTGCTCCCCTGACTTGGAACACCTAACAGCCAAATGCCAATCGTTCTATTTACCTCGGAGTACTCATGTATGATCCTGACTGCAGTGTATATAGCGCCAGTGGCCGATGATAATCAAGCATTCGCCATGCTGCGTGATGCTGTCTCCAAATGAGAATCAACCCACCTCAATGCATTTCAAATTATAGCCAGAGACTTCAACCGGGCTTGTTCCAAGAAAGCCCTGCTCAGCTATGACCAACATATAACCTGTAGCACCACAAGTCCCAACATACACTAAGATAAGGAATGCCTTGCCCAAACTGCATTTTGTTTAACTGGATCCCTTAGCTGTCCGCCTCCTACACAGGCAGAGCCTAAAAAGCAAGGTTCCAGAGATCAGGGCAACTAAGAGGTGAGAAGCAAAGACGCAATTCTCAGATTGTTTTGAGTCAATGGACTGGGCCATGTTCAAGTGCTCATGTAGAGATATGAATGAATACATCAAGGTTGTAGTGGACTTTATTAAAACAACTATAAATGAGTGTGTCCCACTAAATCATTCAGTGCCTTCTCCAATCAGAAGCCCCAGATGAACCAAGAAATCAAAAACCTGCTGAGGACCAAATCAGAAGCAGTCAGATCTGAAGACCAAGAAAGCTTCAAGAGGTGCAACTATGATCTCCGAAAAGCCATCTCATGGGCAAAGTATACATTACAGACCAAGCTTGAATCAATTAATGATGCTCGACAGCTGTGGCAGGGCTTGAACGGTATCATCTCCTACAAAGTTAAATCAAGAGGGAAGCCAAAGGTCCATGAGTTAGTCCTCATCGGAGAAGAGGGTTAGCAACTTTAAATTCCTGTGTATTACTATTTCAGTGGACCTATCCTGGACCCAGAACTGTCATGGTTCTGGTTGGCTGTTTCTCTTTCACGCTCCTTTCTCCCTGATTATGCCCTAATTTCAGTCATTAGATTTCCAATTACTGCTAGTTTACTTCTTCTGCACTTTGGTTGATCTTTCATTGATCTTGTTATAGTTGCTTTTCTACAGATTTGCTATGCCCACAAGAAAATAAATCTCAGGATTACATATGGTGACGAATATGTACTGTGATAACAAAATTTGCATTGAACTTTGAACTTTATATTGTCTATGCTCCTAATAGAAAAACTCTGCTTTCTGACAAATTCAGAAAAGCATCCTCAACCAGTAGACTATCTGCAGGAAGGAAAATAACAATTTATCCTGATCAGCTTCTGGCCACGTTGGATGACTAAGCATGCCTGTTGCCAAGCGTCCATCATCAGTAGAAATTATGATAGTCTATGACACAAGGTTTTTTTTCCAAGTGTTGGAAGAGTTCCTCAAGTGTAGCTATGGTAACGTTTGAACAGCGAATTGGTTTTCAGGGATTTCTGCAGACACTTTACCTGTATCATGTCACAAAAACAGGCCCTATGATCCATGAAACCTGTACCAACAGTCAACATTAAGCAATATTTTAATACTAAACCTATCTTAAGACATTTATTCCCCGCATTCCTAATAACCCCACCCTTTTCAGATTCTACCAGTCAAAATTAAAGGGGCAATTTGCCGCAGACTACTAACCTATCAGTCTAACACCACAAGATCATATAACGTAGGAACACAATTAGGCTATTTAGCACATCAACTCTACTCTTATCATTAAAGTATGGCTGATTTTATTCTGCAATCCTGTTCTCCCACCTTCTCCCTGTGATCTTTAACCCCCTTACCATTCAAGAGCCTACCAAGTTCTGCCTTAAATGCACACAATGACCAGGCATCCAGTCTTCAATGGCAACAGATTTCACAGATTCATTGCCCTCTGGCTAAAGAAGATCTTCCTCATCTCAGTTTTAAAGGGATGCCCCTTTATTCTGAGGCTGTACCCTTGGATCCTAGACTCTCTAACTAAAGGACACATCTCTCTATACCCATGCCTTTCAGTATCCTTTCAGTTTAAATGAGAACCTCAGTCATCCTTCTGAACTCTATCAAGTATAAGCACAGAGATATCAAATGTTCTATGTACACCAAGCCTTTCGTTCCTGGGATCAGAACATCTCCAAGGCCAGGACAACTTTTTTTTTACATTCTAAGCCCAAAATTGCTCACATGTTTCTGGAAAGTGGAAGGGAACGGAACACTCAGATGAAACCTATACTGTTACATAGAGAAAATGCAAATTTAGAGATCACTGTACAACCCCTGGCTGTTCCATGTGCAGCTCCAATCTCTAGTGGGAATTGTCAACTGGGCATTTGACAGTGTCAGCACAACTTTAAGTACCAGCATTAAAAATCAAGAGAATTCTTCTGATTACAGTCAACAGAAAATTTATATTAAAGCACTGAACCTATTTTAAGAATGTGGAGTCATGATGCAAATGATACTCTAATCAGAATTATTAATACAGTTAAGTATTAAAATACCTAGTATTGAAGAACATATAGATTTGCTTTATTGAATGAGCCGGCACTAACCCCACATCCTAAGTTCTTACTTTTAAAAATGATAACTGAGGCAATAAACATCACAAAATATTAAAGCAAACTGTTAAAAATATCAAGAGTTTAAAAATTGTGCACTGGCAATACTCGGTAGGTTAACACACATCTGTAGAGAAAACCAAAATAAACACTTCACATCAATGATAAATCCATTTCTCGCTTCACATATCTGCCTGACTTGTTGAGTCTTTCCAGAAATACTAACCAAAATGATCTCTTCCATTTAAATGGGGGCCATATTAATGGTAGTAATCACAGCTAAATGATTAACAGGCAAAGGAAAGCACAAATTATTTTCAGCTTTCTAAATGGGGTTCTTTTCAAAACAGATGTTGAAATCTGAAAACAAAGCATATGCCTGATTATTAGCTGTGTTTACAGCAAATTATAAATTGTAACCACTTTAAATTGCTTAAATCTGTAACTTAGAGGTAGAGAGAACTGTTATGGAAACCAAGTGCTAAATTTAATATAGCAGCATGCTCTCAAATCTATTAGTATGCTATTTGCTGGACTATAGAATTTCATGGTTTGAGTTTGAAATCAGGGCTAATTTTACTAAATTGGTAAAACAAGAGATTCATTTGCATTAATGTCAGTAAGGCTGGTGATTTTTTTTTCCTTATGGTTCAAATTCAAGAGTTAAAAGGAAGTCAGGAAGAAGCTGAAGAATGGAGTTAGGAGAGCTAAAACGCAGCCTGAGAAGGTATTGGCAAGTAGGATAAAGGAAAATCTCAAGGCTTTCTGCATGTACGTGAAGAACATGAGGATGCCTAGGGTGATGGTAGGGCTGATCAGGGATAGAAGAGGATACATGTGCCTGGAATTGCAGGAGGTAGGGGAGGTTCTTAATGAAAACTTTGCTTCGGTATTCAACAGTGAGGACCCTGATGATTGTGAGGACAATGTAAAACAAACTGGTATGCTTTTGTTCAAGTAAGGGTAACCCTGGGAACTATTGACCACTGAGTCTTACTTCAGCGGTAGACAAATTATTGAAGAGAATTCACAGAAATAAGATTTACGAGCACTTGGAGAAGCACCATCTGATTAGTGATAATCAACACGCCTTTGAGGGGATCAGGTCATGCCTCACTGAATTTGAGGATGTGACAAAGCACATCGATGAATTTGAAACAGTAGATATGGAATATATAGTGTATACGTGAGGCATTTGACAAGGTTCTCCATTGTAGACTCATTCAGAAAATCAGGAGGCATGGGATCCAGGGAAACTTGGCAGAACTGGCTTGCCCATAGAAGGCAGAAGGAGGTATTGCAGAGAGAGTATTATGCCTATAGGTTGGTGACTTGTGGTGTTTCACAGGGATATGTTCTGGATCCCCTGCTCTTTGTGATTTTTATAAATGACTTAGATGAGAAAGTGGAGGGATGCCACTTGACATGAAACATGTAACTTGACATGAAAGTGGAGAGAAAGTGGAGTAAGCTTGTAGATGACAGAGAAGTTGGTGGAGTTGTAGACAGTGTGAAGGGTTGTTGCAGGTTGCAACAGGACATTGAGAGGATGCAGAGCTGGTCTGAGAAGTGGTGGATGGAGTTTTGGAATTCATTTTGGAAGGCCAAATACAGGGTTAATGGCAGGATTCTTTACGGTGTGGAGGAACAGAGGCTTCTGAGTGTTCACATCCGTATATCACTCAAAATTGCCTCACAAGTTGATTAGGTTGTTAAGAAGGCGTTTTGTACGTTGGACTTCATTAGTCTGGATTTTGAATCAAGAGGCGGTAGCTAATGTTGCTGCTCTATAAAACCCTGGTTAGACCACATTTGGAATATTGCTTTCAGTTCTGGTTGCCTCATTATAGGAAGGACATGGAATCCTTAGAGAGGGTGCAGAGGAGATTTACCAGGATGCTTCTGGACTAGGGGGCATGTATTATGAAGTTAGATAGAGTGAGCTAGGACTTCTTTCTTTGGAGTAAAGGAGGATAAGAGGTAACTTGATAGAGTTGTATAAGATGATAAGAGGTATACTGTATATCGAGTAGATAGCTAGACTTTTTCCCAGAGTGGAAATAGCTAATAGAAGAGGGCATAAGTTTAAGATGATTGAAGCAAAAATATAAGAGAGATTTAAGATACAAGTTCTTTACACAGAGAGTGGTGGATGCTTGGAACATTCTGCCAGGGGTAGTGGTAGCAGTTATTAAACTCTTGGATAGACACATGGATGATAGAAAATGGAGGGTTACGTAGGAGGGAAGGGTCATATTGATCTTAGAGTAGGTTAAAACGGTGGCATATCATCATGTGTCAAGGGCCAGTACAGTGCTGTACCATTTTATGTTCTATGTTCTAAATATTAAAGATTAGTTATACTAAACTTAGGACTCATATGTAATCTTCTCATTCATTAATTATGGGAATGATCAGAATAGAGCTTTAAGCTTTTAGAGGAATTCACTTTATCATCTTATGAAACCACTCTGCTTCTCTTAAAATATGACTTCCTATATACATCTTTCCAATATTTTCCCAAACATGTTTAGACTGTTTTTAAAAGATGGTATAGAATTAGATTTTTTGTATGTAAATACCTTAATGAAATTTTATTCAACTAGTCATTTTAATAATGATCAGCATTCAGGTGGAAAGAGAAGTGACAAAACTATCAGATGAGCAAGATTATCACTGATGTAAAATGCAGAAGAGCTGACAGTGTTAAGGAGCTTAATTGTAACTATGCCTGCGATGTAATGAATTATAATGAGTGCTGAAGTTAAACATCCTTATAATGTTCTTAGGTTATTGACATAATGACAAAATCCTTCAGAAGTGATATTTTAAAGAGACATATCATTTTCTTTGATTGATAGAATTTAATTACCTAAGCAAGTGTGAAGGTGGGTACTAAACATGGTGTTTTAAAGGATGATTGGAATGTTCAATCAGAATCTGAGCCAAGTTTTATCCTTGACCCAACCGCCAAAATTATCTAATCATTTATCTCAACAAACCAAATACAACTGACTGGCAGCCAGGAGCAGTTAACAGCCATTCACAGTTCATCTTACCTCAGATTCCGTGTAGGTTCAGACAAATGCACAAGATCAAAATTGACCTAGAAGGCAGATATTCACATATCTAATCTTCTGCTTTGACACTGGACTCAATGGCGACATGACAGACTTTGAATCTGACCCCTCAGTTTTACAATAGGTTCGTGTATAAATGAAATTGGGTCACACTTTATAACTACTTTATTTTTACATATTTTAATTACTTGTCTGCATTATGGTGTTTATGGTTAAATATTTTTGAATTTTATAAAGAATTGTTAAATGGCAATATATATTAGAATTCTCTGAAGGTATGTCACCTAAGGCCACATTATTGCCTAGTGTTTCTTGTGCTGCTTCTTCTCATTGGAGACGAAGGTCAGATTGCTTTGTCCTCCACAAGCAAAATATCTACATCAAGGCACAGGGAGCCCAGGCTCCAGCACGGGGCTAGTATAATCTAGTTTATTTCATTATAAGTTGATACTTAAAGGAATGGAGAGGCCAACGAGCTGGCTGAGCTAATGAATATTTTAAAATTACAAACAAAAGAGATAAAATTAACGTTACAAGAGCAAAAGTCATCTATCATGTTTGGGAAAATATAATTAAAAAAGGAGGTATTAAATAGTATATCTAGCACGTCATCTTGAACAGATGAGTATGTCCACTGTTGTTGAGAGGAGCAAAGACTGAAGAAGTGTGGGGGGGGGGGCGCATCAGGAAAACTCCAGCAATCTCCTTTGTTTGTTAATTTTCTAACAATTAGAAGATTATAGATGTTATATTCTACTGAAAAAGCAAGAGGTATAATCTAGTTGCATGAGTCTAATGTCAGTGATTAAAAACTACCACAGAACATTGTCAACGGCAAAGTAATTCTTCCTCAGGGAACCTTGGATTAATAGGACAACCAGGACTGATTTGTAAAAGGCCATGCCCAATTAACATCATCAGAATTTTTCAGTGAATAAAAAAGGCTTATGATGGCACGGTTGTGCATATCTTATATGGACTTTCATAATGTAATTGATAAAGCAAAACCGAAACAGATTTAATGATGTAATAGAAGCATGTGCTAATAAAACAATATTGGTCATTTGCCAATGCTATTGGCTACACAATAGGAGAGAGGGCAATGATTGATTTTCTTTCTGGGTGGTATACACAGAGGAGTTGCCAGGAATCGGTATTAAACGTACTGCAATTTGATAAAAGGAATACAATTCTGAAGTTGGGCAGGTAAATTTAAACATTGCTAAGCACCGGGCTGAAGATAACTTAATTTTTTTTAGTGCATTTCATGGCTAAATCATCCATTTTTAACGTGTGTGTTTGCTTTGGCCATTTTCTTTATCCGCCTGTAGCAGCTCACATTCAGCACTACCTCCAGAGAAAGAAATAAGTCTGATAGAGGCAAACTGCAGGAGGATACACCAGAAAAACAGCATGGGCATACTTAGAACAGAAGAATTTGAATGCAAAGTGTGAATTCATGCACTGTGGGAAGACTGTGACTGTAAAGATACAAAAGCGTAACATTCAAAAAATGTTGAATTTGCCAATGCAAATTTTAAAAATAGTTATCAAAATGAGTAAGATTCTTGATTTTGTAAATGGGGTTGCAGAATAATCTGCAAAAATTACTTAACTCGCTGATTACGTGTCAGAGTATTGTGTGAGATAGGGTTTCACTTTTTTTTAATAACATTTACATATGCTACAGTTTTGAATTCTCTGCAGTTAGTTACATGTATTCTGCTAGTTTCTCTCAGATTAAAGAAGTTAACATCATAACTCAGCAATTCTTATTTCTAGCATTACAGCAGACCACAATTGTGGACTCTTTGACTGTTTTAATTCAAAATGTTTATATTAATAAACCAAGAGTCAGAACTGAACAACAGTAATATAACAAATTAACAATTGTATTTAAATGCATCAAAAAACACACAACTTCCTGTATAAAACAGTGAGAGGTGATGAGCAGCTTTAAATTTATCGGTGTTATTATTTCAGAGGACTTGCCCTAGGGCCAGCACACACGTGCAATTACGAAGAAAGCACGGCAGCACCTCTAATTCCTTGGGAGTTTGTGGAGATTTGGCATGTAATCTAAAACTTTGACAAACTTCTATAGCTGTGTAGTGGAGAGTATACTGACTGGCTGCATCACAGCCTGGTATGGAAACACCAATGCCCTTGAAAGGAAAATCCCAGAAAAAGTAGTGGATATGGCACAGTCCATGACAGGTAAAGCTCTCCCAAACCTTGAGCACATCTACATGAAATGTTGTGGCAGGGAAGCAGCATCCATCATCAGGGTCTCACCACCCAGGACATGCTCTCTTCTCACGCCTGCCATCAGGAAACATCCATAATCCAAAGGTTCTATTTATTTTACTGCTTTGAGCCTGACCATATTGCTAACCTTGAAAAGGACTGGCAAAGCAATTGTATGTAATTTCCTACTTTTGTTACAGTATCTTAACACTTTCTTGGCACAGGATACATTGCATTTCAGTTAGGAATATTCATTATGGGGGAAATCTTATGTGAGGAGTAGGTTTTTAAATAGACTACCTATTAATAGTCACTTTTTTCAAAATTTAATCAGCGAAGGCAAAATGTGTTTAACTGTATTACTGTACAGAATACTGAGTAGCTTGGCCCAATCAACTGAGAATTCATTCCGAGTATCGATGGTTAAAAATATGATGCTGAAAATTTGATAGTTACGAGCAATTTATAAGCCACTAAAAGAAAGGAAGCTCACTTGCTATGTGCATTATACATCTTTATGAGACATCAACACAAGGTGTTAAAATTAGATTTTGTTTTCAACCTAATGCTACAAATGGTATTATTAAGTTGCATGTCAACTTGTAATTTCCTTCTGTTCATTGACAAAACAGGTGCTTACAGCCCTGCTTAGGTGTTGAAATATATATCACTAAATGGGTGATATAAAAATCCTTTGACAGTACAAATACTCAATCCATTTAACACAATGCAGATGAGGACTGAATAGAATTCCAATCTGCTGATTCCTATGAAAATATCTGGGAACTGCACTGAAGCAAACCACTACTCTTGCCCGAAGTGAAATAAAAATCCTTGCAGTTTCCTTCTAGCTCATGGGGAGACAGAGATTACAGTCCTCTCTGCCTAAAGGTGAGAAAAATTCCTACTTATAGCTCTAATAACCTCAGCAGAAAATGGAGGCACAACAATTAAGTTAAGGACAGAGCATCATGTATCTCTAGGACACCAGTCAAATGTCAGACACAGCGAAGGATCGCAACAACAAGTGTCTATGGGACTATCTGAAACATTCCCAAATAGTCATTCACAAACAGCTTCTTTGAATCCTTTTTCCAAAATCTCCCAATCTCCTTCGCCTTTCCCAACCAAAGCATAATCTCAGTCCTTATGCAATGTTATATTTCATAATGGGCTCAACCACTTCTTCAGGTAAAATTTTGGCTTAATGCTACTTCTGCAACATGCATAAAAGTTGTACGGTTTTACCACATGACAAATTTGAATAAATTTACAATAATATGATGTGAAAAAACTTTCAATAAATCTGTTAATTTATGGAAAATACTACAAAATCGCTACTGCTGAGGATGAACCACAATCTGATCAAAAACAGTGCCATCACTAGAAACATGAAGGAACATAGTATATCAATATATATCCAATTTAACGTAACTGATTTCTAAAATTTTCTGTAACCCAAGAAACTTCCTTCTTCATCAACCCAAATCAATATTCTAACCCAGTTTTGCTCAACCTTTTTGCCCTTAAAATAATTTTCAAGTCTCAGGGAACCACTGCGTAAAAATTATTATATCTTCAGCTCATAGTACATTAGCAAAATCAGTAAGTTGTAGATATAATAATCCAAAAAAATTGTCAATGCTCTTTTTAATACAGAATGAACTTTCAGCCAATCAGTTTTGCCAACAGGTAGTTAAGCTTTTCTTACCTTTCTTGAAATTAATTTCTTTCTTTCCCTTTCATAAATTTTAAAACTCATAAGGCAAACATAATAAATTTGTTAAATAACTGGCCTAAGCCAAAATGGGATTTAATTTTTCTAAAGGTAGGCTCGGTTTATTTAATTTAAATAAAGGTTGTAAATTGATCTTCATTCATGCTATTTACAACATGAATTTTTTCCATTGACAATGTTGAACAGTAGAGTTATGAAAAAATGATAAGCAAAAGCAATATGAATAAAAATATAGCCTAAGACTGAATTTTATACAAGACTTTGAAAACACATTTTCTTACTAAGTGACATGACCAGGCTCAAATATAGACCTAGCTGGTGAAACCTGCTAGTTAATTCAGGCGAGAGAGGCTGACGTCACAGCGCAAGTTGGAAATATACGCTCATCAGTCTACCGTGCAATACAGCACTCACCAATTAACAACGGCCTCCCTTATCTCGCATCAAAAACTGAGAACGGACACAACCAAATAAACACAGTCCTACTTTCCACTGCCATACTAGGCTGAAAGACCTCTAACGAGATTGCTAACGGGCCACTGCCCACCACTGCGAGCACTAACATCACGCATTGCACAAAGTTCAAAACACAATGTTTATTTTTTTATCACGATCTCTCGTGGAACCCTGATTGAGAAACAATCTGTATACTGCATGTATCACCTCCAAAAGCATTCTAACCACTTCACTAATTTCTGTATCTGTATTTAGATGCTCTCATAAAAAGCGCAATGAATTGCAACACAACAGTGGGTACAAAGTAAACAAAACTTTGGTGTAAAGAGAAAAATATTCATTGAAAATGTGTCAGAATTGGCTGTCTGTATATATATATAAGTGGCAGTGCAGATATAAAATTGTTAAAGATGGAAGCATTTCTCCTGAAATGTTAACCAAAGGAAACAAAATCAAGTAATACGTATTTTTGTATTGTCTGCAATATTCCCCAACAAGAGACTTTAATCAATGCAATCCGCCTAGCATGACTTATGTTCATGACAATCCATTAATTTATTTATATGTTACTAATACAATCATAAAATATATTAAGGTTTATTATTTTCCTCATGAATACAGTATCACGAATGGAGTAATAATAGGAGCTATAACAGACCAAAGTAGATCACAACATTTATTAGAACTTTGATATTGCTCAATGATTTTCAATCATTCTCTTTGAAGTCACTAATGGACAAACCTTAAACAGCGAAAGATACGAGTCACTCATGTACTGATCCTTGCTTTATACAATTTTATATAATTGCTTTCAGTAAATTATGTCCAATCATTTATGTCCAAGCGTGTTAACCAAAAAGTTCCCAAAAGTCATTCTATAAACTACTAATGGCATTTAAGAACAAATTTATCCACAGAAAATGTTTGGAATGTGAGACACTACTACATGAAGTGCTGGCATGCACTTTATTTTAGATAATCCCTTGGGATTAAGAACGATGGTATCTTTCCACCTTGTGGGCTCTAAAGTGTCTAATGATGCTAACGTAGAACACACAGACTATTACCCGGATGGTACAGCAGATGGCTGATGGGGAGAGCAGGTGGGTAGTTCATGAAGTGGTGTACTCCTTCAGGCACTGAGGTAGCATTTGTACCCTGTGAGAATCTTTGGCTCTCAATACCATCTTGAATGTTCGTTTTCCAGCTTGAGTAGTGAAGGGGCAGATAGTCCCGGTGTTGGTGATGTTGCACTTTGTAGCGAGGGTTTTAGCTCATCTTTGAACCTTTCCCAAGTGTATTTTTCCCACAATAGAGCTCAGAACACAGCATCTTTTTCAGGAAATTCCACCCATCAAATCTGCACCAACCAACAACCATCCCAAACTTCTCTCACATTTGTTGATCCCAACCTGCTAAGAACATACCATATGTTCAGAAAAGGGAAAACAATTACCTAAATGTATGTAACACCTTGCAAAATCTCATTGAAATAGTTTAGTCCTGTGGTCACTACAATAGTTTAAGAAATTCAATATAAAGTAAACTAAATGTAAAATATAAATTACTGTAGCGGTGTGCTACACGCAGCGCTAAAATTACGACACGGAGTCGGTAACTGCAATCGAAGGAAAAAACTTTATTCGAAATCTTCAGCCTCACTTTTAAGCCTCCCTCAACCTGCCCCCCATGGCGCAGAGGCTCCAAAGCTCTGTGCTCGCAAACCCCCTTAGGCTATCTAATTGTGAGTCGGTTCGGATGTGCCAGGAAATGGGTCGCCACATAACCCCCCCCCCCCCCCCCCAGAACCGGCGATACACCCCCCAATGTCCACAGTCTGGGCCAGAACCTGCTTGGGAGGTCGGCCTCTGCGCCGAGGTGCCGGAAACTCGGCCGGTTGCGCCAGGTCCACATGGGCCGGTTTGAGGCGGTCCACCGTGAAAACCTCCTCTTTCCCCCCCAACGTCCAGCACGAACGTGGACCCGTTGTTCCAGAGCACCATAAACGGCCCCTCGTATGGCCGCTGCAGCGGTGGCCGATGCCCGCCCCTTCATACAAACACAAACTTACAGTTCTGTAGGTCTTTGGGTACGCAGGTCGGGTGCCGCCCGTGCTGTGAAGTGGGTATGGGGGCCAGGTTACCAAGCTTCTCGCGTAGTCTGCCCAGGACTGCTGCGGGATCTTCCTCTTGCCCCCTTGGGGCTGGTAGGAACTCCCCGGGGATGACCAGGGGCGTACCGTATACCAACTCGGCCGACGAGGCGTGCAGGTCGTCCTTGGGCGCTGTGCGGATGCCGAGTAGGACCCAGGGAAGCTCGTCCGCCCAGTTGGCTCCTCGCAGGCGGGCCATGAGGGCCGACTTCAGGTGACGGTGGAAACACTCCACTAGCCCGTTCGACTGTGGGTGGTAGGCAGTGGTGTGGTGCAGCTGAGTCCCCAAAAGGCTGGCCATAGCTGACCACAGGCTGGAGGTGAACTGGGCACCTCTGTCGGAGGTAATGTGGGCTGGTACACCAAAGTGAGATATCCAGGTGGCGATCAGGGCTCGGGCGCAAGATTCGGAGGTGGTGTCGGTGAGCGGGACCGCCTCTGGCCATCTTGTGAACCGGTCCACAATAGTCAAGAGGTGCCGCGCTCCGCGCAACACTGGCAGAGGGCCCACAATATCCACATGAATGTGGTCGAAACGCCGGTGGGCGAGATGGAACTGCTGCGGTGGGGCTTTGGTGTGCCGCTGCACCTTGGCCGTCTGGCAGTGCATGCACGTTTTGGCCCATTCACTGACCTGTTTGCGGAGTCCGTGCCAAACGAACCTGCTGGAAACCATCCGGACAGTTGTCCGGATGGAGGGATGCACCAAGTTATGAATGGAGTCGAAAACGCGTCGCTGCCAGGCTGTCGGGACGACGGGACGGGGCTGGCCAGTGGCGACGTCACAGAGTAGGGTCCTCTCACCCGGGCCCACGGGGAGGTCCTGGAGCTGCAAACCGGAGACTGCGGTTCTGTAACTCGGAATCTCCTCATCCGCCTGCTGCGCCTCTGCCAGTGCCTCAAAGTCTACCCCTTGGGAAAGGGCATGAACGGTAGGGCGAGAGAGCGCATCCGCCACGACATTGTCCTTACCCGAGACGTGCCGGACATCCGTCGTGTATTCAGAGATGTAGGACAGGTGACGTTGCTGGCGGGACGACCGGGGTCGGACGCTTTCTTAAACGCAAAGGTAAGCGGTTTGTGGTCCGTGAACGCGGTGAAGGGCCGACCTTCTAGGAAGTACCTGAAATGCCGGATTGCCAGGTAGAGCGCCAACAGTTCCCGGTCGAAAGCACTGTATTTGAGCTCGGGTGGTCGCAGGTGTTTGCTGAAAAACGCCAGGGGTTGCCAGCGACCTGCGATGAGTTGCTCCAGCACCCCACCGACTGCCATGTTTGATGCGTCCACTGTGAGGGCGGTAGGGGCGTCCATTCTGGGATGTACTAGCATTGCGGCGTTCGCCAAAGCTTCCTTCGTTTGAACGAAAGTGGCGGCGGACTCCTCGTCCCAGGTAATGTCCTTGCTTGGACCCGACATCAGGGCGAACAGGGGGCGCATGATCCGGGCAGCTGAAGGGAGGAAGCGGCGGTAGAAATTGACCATACCTACGAATTCCTGAAGGCCTTTGATTGTGGTGGGTCGGGGAAAGAGGCGGACCGCATCTACCTTAGGGGGCAGAGGGGTTGCCCCGTCTTTAGTAATCCTGTGGCCCAGAAAGTCAATGGTATCGAGTCCGAACTGGCATTTGGCGGGGTTGATTGTAAGACCGTACTCACTCAGTCGGGCACAGAGTTGACGAAGGTGGGACAGATGCTCCTGATGACTGCTGCTGGCTATGAGGATGTCATCCAAATAGATGAACTCGAAGTCCAGGTCCCGTCCCACCGCGTCCATTAACCGCTGGAACGTCTGTGCGGCATTCTTCAGGCCGAACGGCATGCGGAGGAACTCGAAAAGGCCAAACGGGGTGATGAGAGCCGTTTTGGGGACGTCGTCAGAATGCATCGGGATTTGATGGTACCCTCGGACGAGGTCTACCTTGGAGAAGATCCGTGCGCCGTGCAGGTTTGCTGCAAAGTCCTGAATGTGCGGCACAGGGTAGCGGTCCGGTGTGGTAGCCTCGTTCAGCCGTACGGTCTCCAGCCCCCCGTCGCTTTGGGCACCATGTGCAGGGGGGAGGCCCATGGGCTGTCGGACCGCCAGATGATCCCCAATTCCTCCATCCTCTGGAACTCCTCCTTCGCCAGTCGGAGCTTGTCCGGGGGAAGCCGCCGAGCGCGGGCATGGAGGGGTGGTCCCTGGGTCGGGATGTGGTGCTGTACGCCGTGCCTGGGCATGGCCGCTGTGAACTGCGGTGCCAGAACCGATGGGAAATCCGCCAGGACCCTGGTGAAGTCGTTGTCGGACAGCGTGATGGAGCCGAGGTGAGGGGCTGGCAACTGGGCTGCACCCAGGGAGAACGTCTGAAAGGTCTCGGCATGGACCAGTCTCTTCCTGGGCAGGTCGACCAGTAGGCTGTGAGCCCGCAAAAAATCCGCACCCAGAAGCGGTTGGGCTACGGCGGCCAGTGTGAAGTCCCACGTGAACTGGCTGGAGCCGAACTGTAGCTGCACCTGACGGGTGCCATAGGTCCTTACTGTGCTGCCATTCACGGCCCTCAGGGGGGGACCCGGTGCCCTGCTGCGGGTGTCGTAACTCATCGGAGGTAAAACGCTGATCTCAGCCCCAGTATCGACCAAAAACCGGCGTCCCGACCTTCTATCCCACACATACAGGAGGCTATCCCGATGGCCAGCCGCCGTAGCCATCAGCGGCGGCTGGCCCTGGCGTTTCCCAGGAACTTGCAGGGCGGGCGACAACGGCGGGCTTCTGCGCCCCATCGCTGGTGGTAGAAGCACCAGTGTTCATTGGGCCAGGGGTTGGCGGGCTCTGTGGCCGGGCCTGGACTGGTTTGCTGCCGGGAGCGTGGCTGGGAGATCTGTGCGATGGACGCCCCGCTCACCTTTTTGGCGTTCCACAGCAAGTCCGCCCGGGCTGCCACCTTCCGGGGGTCACTGAAACCCGCGTCGGATAGCAGCAGGCGTATGTCCTCGGGCAGCTGCTCCAGGAATGCCTGCTCAAACATGAGGCATGTGTGTCCATCGGCCAGAGACAACATCTCATTCATTAAAGCCGATGGAGGTCTGTCGCCCAAGCCATCCAGGTGCAGTAAACGGGCAGCCCGCTCGCGCCGTGAGAGTCCGAAAGTCCTGAGGAGCAGGGCTTTGAATTCCGTGTACTTGCCGTCTGCCGAGGCGACTGTACGAACTCCGCGACCTGGGCCGCTGTGTCCTGGTCGAGGGAGCTCACCACATAGTAGTAGCGGGTGTCTTCTGAGGTGATCTGGCGAACGTGGAATTGGGCTTTGGCTTGCTGGAACCATAGGTCCGGGCGCTGTGTCCAGAAACCCGGCAGTTTCAATGAAACCGCATGAACAGAGGCGGCGTCGGTCATTTCTGGTCCAAAAATCGTTTGGACTGTCGGGGTCACCAATTGTAGCGGTGTGCTACACGTAGCATTAAAATTACGACACGGAGTCGGTAACTGCAGTCGAAGGAAAAAACTTTATTCGAAATCTTCAGCCTCACTTTTAAGCCTTCCTCAACCTGCCCCCCATGGCGCAGAGGCTCCAAAGCTCTGAGCTCGCAAACCCCCGTAGGCTATCTAATTGTGAGTCGGTTCGGATGTGCCAGGAAATGGGTCGCCACATAACAATATTTCCTCATCGACTTGGGCACATTCTGAATAAGAGATAAACTTTCATTCCAAATGACAGAGCCTAAAATTTACAAAATGTACACAACCTCTGATACTGCTTACAGACATAAGTCCACATTTTAGAAATCAGCTCGTTATGTCATGCTTTACATTTGTCCCTCTGCTATGTATTTTCTGTATGTCCAATTCTGCTCTGATGTACACCATCAAGGCAAGATGATAATGAGATAGGACAGAGTCTCTCAATAGAAAGGCAACAAAAGCAAGGAAAGTAGATGCCATTATGAATAACCCACACAAAATGCTGAAGGAACTCAGCACGCCAGGCAGCGTTTATGAAAAAGAGTACAGTCGACATTTCAGGCAGAGCAGGAATCCTGCCAAAGGGTCTTGGCCCGAAACATTGACCGTACTCTTTTCCATTGATGCTGCCTGGCCTGCTGAGTTCCTCCAGCATTTTGCTTGGATTTCCAGCATCAGCAGATTTTCTCTTGTTTGCCATTATGAATGCATATTTTTAATGAAAGACCTAAATATGATAGAATTAGGCTTACTTCCCTTTAACTGCAAATTATAATGTGTCTTGCAGGCTGAAATCCAAGGTGGATTCAGAATTTACTGAATGATAGGAAGCCAAGGTTGATTCTCCAAATGGAATCCTATAACTAGTGGGGATCACAGAGTTTCAGTGTTAGAACCTGTTATTCATTACCCATGTAAATGATTTGGGGGTGAATGTACATTAATAATTAGTAACTCTACCGGTAGCACTGAATTAGAGGGTGCTGCTCATAGTGAAGTAGATTACCATGAATTAAAGAGATCTTGATTAGTTAGAGAGATGGACAGAGGAATAACAAATAGATTTCAACTTCGATAAATGTGAGGTGATGCATGTTAGACACTTGAACCAGGATAGGATTTATACAGTGAATAACAGGGCGTTGACAAGTGTTATGGCACTGAAGGACCTGGAAGTACAAGTGTAGAATTTGCTGAAAGTGGCTGCACAAGTAGACAGGGTGGTGAAGAAAGTTTTTAGCATGCGTTTTCAGTCAGGGCATCGAGTTTAGGATTAGTGGCATTTTGTTGCAGTTACACAATAGTGAAACCACTCTTGTGAGTACTGTGTACAGTCTTGGTCACCCAGTCATAGGAAATAAATTGTCAAGTGGCATATGGTGCAGAAGACATTTACAAGGATGATGCCTGGGCTAGGAGCCTGAGTTCTAGGGAGAGGTCGCCCACACTGAATCTCCATTCCATCAAGCTTAGAATGACAGATGACCTCACAGAAGTTTATAAAATCATGAGGGGTGTGGATAAGGTGGACAGATATAGTCTTTTCCCTAAAGTTGAAGAGAACACAGATACAAGAGGGGAGAGATGTATACGAGAGTTTGAGGCATAACATCTTTACACAGAGGGTAGTGGTCAAGGAGGGTAGAACTGCACTATTTAAGAGGCATTTAGATAGGTATGTGGAGGGAAGGAGCTCAGTAGGTTATGGGCTGAATGCAGACAACTGGGAATAGTAGGGAAGATGCTATGGTCAGCTTGGAACAATTGGGCCTGTTTCCATGCTGCATTACTCCCAGAGTCTAAGTTTCAAAACAATTAGCAACAAAGTCCAGCATCTTGTTTGGCAATTTAAATCATATCCATTGAGAACTGCTCTACTGAAAAAGCTTACAATTGCATTTTTTGTGGATGATGTTTCATTAATAATTTCTGAGTTCAACACTTTCACTTTTCTATGATCTTTCAGTTATCATTTCTTGACTTTCTACCACTTAATTATAAACCAACAGCACCACCCACAAAGCAAATTGAGACAATCAATCCTTTCATAAATAATATAATGCAGGCTGCTGAAATCTCTCAATACGTAGGCAAAGCGCTGATAACTAATTTCTACACTAGAATTTAATTCTTCCAGAAAAGAAATGATGCATGATTTATTATCAAAAGATTCATAAATTGATTATCAGCTTTTAACTGACTAAAATATCTATAAAGCACAAATACAATATACATGAAATAATTATTCTTAATTTGTGCATTTGGTCTTACAAGCTTGAAATGGCAAAACAGAAAGATACTTAAAATGATCCTACTCTGCAATGAGTGTGAAGTTGCACCAGTCACTGGAATTCATTTCATTGAGCTGGTTTTCAAACAGATATCCACATAAGTATACTTTTTCGAGCATAGCTGTCACATTGCAGATCCTTACAATTTTTTCATCTGATTGGTTTGATTGTAATTGATCATGTAAGTTTGTAAGATCATTGGCTGAAAACAAAGAAGAAAATGTATTTCAATAAAGCATTAAAACTTTTGATCCAACCTTCATCCCCCCCAAGAATTTAGTTTTGATAAGATCTTAGTTTTCAAATTAAAATTATGTTAAATTTCCTGTCATTTGTAACCAATTGCATTCCTACCTGCAATGCAAGCCAATTATCCTCTTTTTAGATTTTTTTCCTATGAATTCCTATATAATGGTTATTTACCATATTGCAGCAGGAAAGTTTGGGTGCTCAGTCTTTGGTTCACTATACACTTGTTGCATTAAGAAGATTTGGTGCTGTAGAGATATTCAGTTGACTTCAAAACAAATGAGGGGTTTAGTAATAATTTTCAAGCACTCAGCATTTCTTTACATTGTGCTCATCTCCAATACTAATTACAATTAATTTTAGTGAGCCAAAGAAATTTACATTATTAAATACCTATCAGAAATCTTCAGCTTTGCACGCCAAACAACCTGGCGTTTTGACACGCTAATGCACCCAAATGCACAGGTAGTTATTAACCAGATAGTGGTTACGGAAAATTTTGGATTGACAGTTTTGGTTCCGGACTTTACTGTTGCAGGAGTCAATCATGTGAACATTTTGCAAACTGCTACAAACTGATGTTATGTATATACGGAAGCAGTTGGAACATACCGTATGCAACAGCAAATTACAAATAACATTCATTAATGAATACACAGGACAAAAGCGAGCATTTGCAAAGCTAAAAAGGCGAAAGCGAGCATTAAACTTTGTAAATTGTCAATGTTGCTTACCTGCAAGCCCAGGGGTCAACAAATTATTACCTACAAAACATTGAATAACAAAATTAGACGATCAGACGTTCACACTTTTTTTTATAGAGAAAAAAAAACGAACGATTCTATACTTCGTGCTAATGTGACCACGATTAACGTGTTAGTGGGGTTCCTTGTTTGGAGAGCACCGTACGTGTTTGACGGTCGTTCAGTCTATCCATGCTGGTCCAATCGCGTTCCCAGCCGTCTCCGCCACAATTCTACACTACCCACCCGAGACAAGGGCTGTCCACACTTTTGGACAACGAAACCAAGCCACAAAATTACGAATGAAGGTAAATTTTTATTATTTTTTAAAAAGTGGTCGAAGTGTTAATTAATGATATTTTCTCAAAGAATGTATGCGCACTGGAAGAGCAATTAATGAAATTCTTTTAATGAAGTGAGTAGGGAAAGGTCTAAATGTACCAAAAGTGCAGATATAAAGATGGAATGGGATTAAGCATGCTGGGTCTCCCTCCAATACGACATTGCCTTGCTGTGGGACAACACATGAATCGGGGGAGCCTGAGAGGCGACAGGAGTAAGTGTGGTGGGTACTCATGCCTGAGTCGTCCGGCAACCGCGGCGTTGGTGCATAGTGTTCCTTCCTATGTTGAAAAGGGGATGGGGAGATGGGTTGGTGAAAGGGGGACGAAAAAGTATCCATCTTACCCAAAACGGCGAAAGCCAGGAGCTGCGCAAGAAGCAGGGCATCTCTGTCCATCACGATGAGCCGGCTGCATTGAACAGGGGCAGGTCTGGTCTTCTTTCAGCACACTCACTCTCGCTCGGTCCACCTCGCACAGTCCCAGGCGGGCTGCCTGCGCTCGGGCAAGTTTGTCCCAACTTCCAACACCAGGGTCTCCGCTCGCTGCGGGAATACAGCGACTTCCCCTATCCTCGGGCTCTGCTCTGTGAGTTTTTATTTCAATGTAAAAATCAAATAACACAGCAGCGGTGCCTTGCTTTTGCCCTCGATGTCTGAGTTTCCTTTCTACCCCCCTCCCCCGCGCGATTCTCGCTTCTCCAATCGATCTGCCTGGCGCAAGATCACATGGCCATTGTCAAAATAAAATGAGCCGTCTAGTCTGCGCTCTGCACCCCAGTTCATCACTGGCAGAGAGCTCGCAACTCACTCCAGTTCCACGCAATGCTGCTTCAGCTATTTCCATCGGCACAGTCGACACCCAGCTCCCCAGCATTTCGGACAATAGAAATTATCTCCACATTAGTTGTTCGCATATGACGAAGGTAATCGGCTGAGCTAGTAAAACGTCGTCTCTCAAATCGCGCTTATTTCAGTCACGTTACAACCTCGAGTCCTTTCTCATTTGCAATCCAGTTACAGTACCGGGACTCTTTGCTTTTCGAGTCTTGTTACAATCCTGGGACTATTTCGTTCTAATCCCGGAGCCCTTTGCATCTAAAGTCCGGTTACATTTGCTGGTCCGTTGCCTTTACAGTTTAGTTTCAGCCGCGGGTCACTTTGGACACCCTGGTTGTATTTACAGTCCAGATAAATAACAGTGCTTCACGGTCAAGTGCAAAATAATTTAATGCAAAAACTACAAGCTTCCTTGCAAACCACACCTCGCCCTCAATCTTTTCAAAATGAACTTGCCCCCGACGTGACGCAGTTATTATTCCCCCCCCCCCACCTCTCTCAATGGGCCGAGACCCTTCATAAGGTCCAGTTTATTCCTCTCCATAGATGCTACCTGAGCTGCTGAGTTCCTCCCTGAATTTTGTGGGTGTTGTTTTTCGATCATTGCATTCCCCATCAACTGCATCCTTGCCCCCACCCCAAGGATCATCTCACTCCCACACATGGTCTTTGCTGTATTCAAAATCTCTCCATAACCCCAACAGGATATCTTTACTCTCCCCCACTGCTCCACACTAGATCCATTGATTCCACCAGGTCATGAAACAACTTCCACTCCAACAAGATTTTTCTTATTTGTTAAGAAAATTTGAAGTGGATGATCTAAAATTGCATGGGATTGTAGGGGGGGGGGGGGGGCGGGAGGGTTCTCTGCTTTCCCTGACAACAATGCCTCCTCTGAAATTCTGAATTCATGCCTGGGTAAATATCACAGTGCTATCATTTAGAAGTCTACCGCTCTCCCCATTGTTGCTACCAGGTCCAGATGAAGGGTCTTGACCCAAAATGTTGACTCTTTATTCCTTTCTGTAGATGTTGCCTGACCTGCTGAACTCCTCCAGCTTGTTTGCCTGTAACTCCATCACTTTTATGATAGATTTCTGTCCACATGTCCATACTCAGAAAGTATTCAAACATCTCTGAGCAAATGATTCTTCAAAATATCATATGTTAATGAATCAGATGTATATATACAGTGAGTTGTTTGAAAATCTTTATTTGTTATATGCACACAGTGCATATACTGTGTGCTTGTGTGTGTGTGTGTGTGTGTGTGTGTGTGTGTATATATAGATATATATACACACACACACATGCACAAACATATTAGCAGGATGCAAGACGCAGGCAGCAACAGCATACATTGAATGGCACTACCTAGTTGCGGGATCATCTATGCTGAGTATGGATTAGACACCCCCCAAGTCCAAATGGGAAACACCTGAGCAGGGCTAAGATCCTGTGGGACTTCCAAATACAGACTGATAAACAGGTACTGCCCAACCAACCAGACTTAGTAATACTAGACAGGAAACAGGAGAAAGCATTGGTAATAGATGAGGCAGTCCCAAATAACAGTAACATCAGGAAAAAAAGAATATGAAAAGCTGGAGAAATACCAAGGCTTGAAAGAGCAGATAGAAATGAAGTGGAAGGTTAAAGCCAGACTAATCCCTTGATGATAGGAGCATTTGGCACTGTGACACCCTGGACTGGGAGAGTGGTTCCAACACATCCCGCAGACAACATCTGCAATCTCGGTCCAGAAGAGTGGATTACTGGGAACAGCTAGGATACTGCACTGAACCCTCAAACTCCCAGGCCTCTGGGAGAGAACCCGAGACAGGGGGAAAAATACACATGCACAACACCATAAGGGGAGAGAAAAATTCTTCTCTGTATATAGTACTGTACATAAGTCTTAGGCACATAACTAGGGTGCCTACAACTTCTGCATCATACTGTAGTAATTGTATATATCACACTGTACTGCTGTCACAGCAAAAAACAAATTTCATGACATATGTGAGTGATGATAAATCTGATTCTGAGTGGAAAGGGACTGAGAGAGGGGAATCATGAGTAGGAAAAGAGGAAGGGGAAGAGAAACACCAGAGAGACACTCTGAAATGATCAATAAACCAATTGTTTGGAATCAAGTGACCTTGCCTGGTGACTCAAGGCCTGGGTGTGTCTGCACCCAAGCCTCCACCCCCACCCCGACCTCTGCCATTTGCCCACATCTCTCACACAGTGCGCCACCCTCACCATTCCCAACATCTGTATCTGTGTGTGTGTGTACATACACACACATATAAATAAATATAAATAAATTTCTGGTATACAGAAGAACCATAGAATTTACCTACAATCTGAATACCAAGAAATTTAGCATGGAGGTATTTTACTGTTTTACATTTGAATAGTAGAGCCTTCATTGAGTTCATTGTTGCTTTCTCAGTAGGATAGAATAAAACTACCAAAAAATGTAATAATAACATTAAAAGAGTTTTCAGTCACATAGAAATAAAATGAGTTTGCTGGCGATACTCTCTTGATTTCATAGAAAAGATGTGTTTGTATAATTTAATCTAATTGCCCAAGAGCCTAGTGGCAGCTGGTGGTCAAAGTTACTTTAGTAGCCGCTGACAGTAATAATTGCTTATGCCAGCATACAGCTTTATGATCTTTTTTCTCTTGCCTTTGTTTGTTTTTCCATTTGAATTATTATTCTATTTTCCTCATACAATGTACAATTACTTTTCACATGTTGCTCTTTGTCACTTAAAGCAAAGTATTTATAATGTTCAGCTAGATTAAGTCAGAGGATTGGTCAATGCTTGTTAACACAAATACTGTCAATAACTCATTCATGGTTGTTTAGAAAATCAGAACCAGAATTAGGTTTAATATCACTGGCATATGTAGTGAAATTTGTTGCTTTGTAGCAGCAATGTATTGCAATACATAAAAACTATAGATGACAATAAGAAATATATTTTAAACATGAAATTTAATTAAGTAGTGCAAAGGAGGCAAAATGAAGGGAAAATATTGTTAGTGTACATTGGCCATTCAGAAAGCTGATGGTGGAGGGGAAGAATCTGTTTCTGAAATGTTGGATATGTGTCTTCAGGCTCCTGTACCTCCTCCCTAATGGTAGCAGTAAATGTCCTGGGTGATGGGGATCCAACAATGAAGAGATCTGAATTACTTTAAATATTTCTAGGTATATTACTATGTATAGCACAAGACTTTTCATTCCCTTATCATTATGAAGCCAACATTTGCAAGTTAATGCATATCAAACAAGCAGAATTTAGATTTTATTGTAAATGCAAGATAATAAGCTGTACCACTTGGTTACTAAGAGAATATGTGACTTTACTTTTAATGTTGCTGTTTTTAATGTGTTTATCGTGTGTGTTGATTGCTGATGGCTATTTTTAGACACGGTAATTAGCAAGCTGTCTTTAAACAAGATAATCACAATGAAAGGGCTTAAAAAGGAATATGTGTATACATTTAGTACATAGAATCAAAAATAGCACAAAAATTAGAAAATACTGCCATGTGTTCACAAACTAGAAAGTCAGAGACATTTGAATTTTCTTTTGATAGAGTAATATCTCAATATCTTCTTATTTTTGTTGCAGATTACTGATTTTCTTTATTTCAACTCTAGAAACCAAATCTGTTATCAAACTAAATTAAAATACTAGACTATAAGTTAATGCTGTGGTGTCCTCAGCCCTTGTTTCTGTTTAGTTAATTAAACAATTTCATCTCCTGAACAGACCTCTGCTAGTAACTTTTCTCTCTAATTAATTTGTGTGATAATTTCCAATAACTATCACAATAGTCCACGTTGCAGTATAGCAGTTGATCTATTCACTTTCAAAAGTAGCATTTATTGATCATCTCTTATTGCCCTTGGGAAGGTGATAATAAACTGTGTTTGTTCTTTATGGTGAAGATATTGTCCCAGTACTGCTGGAAGGACTTCCATGATTTAGATCCTGTGATGATGATGTGTGACCTGGACAGGAATCTACTGGTCACAGAGTCATGGAACGCTACAACACAGAAACAAAATCTTCAGCCCGTCTAGTCCTTGCTGGCCTGGTTTTCTCCCTATCCCCATCTAGTTCCAGATCATAACTCTCCATACCTCCACCATCCATGTACCTATCCAAACTTCACTTAAATGTCAAAATTGAGCCCACATCTGCCACTTCTGCTGGCAGCTCATTTCACACTAATACCACACTCAGAGTGAAGTAAGTTCACTTTGAATATTTCACTTTTCACCTTAAACCTATGACCTCTGGTTTTAGTATTCACTTGTACTTGCTGCCCCTGTGTTCTTACTGGCAGTGGTTGCAACTTTAGGAGGTACAGAGGCGGTTATTGCATTGCATGTGCAGATGTTATACACTGCAGACACTGCACCTGTGGAGGAAATGAATACTTAGGGCAGTTGCTGGGATGTCATTCAATCAGTTTGTTCTGTCTTAAGTGTTGTTAAGCATTGTTGGAGATGCACTCATCCACATAAGTGGAGAGTTTTCCTTCACACGTCAGGTACATTGTGGAAAACATTTGCGCTGTCAGGAATTGAGTCATTCTCCACAGGATACCCAGCCCTTGAACTATTCTAGCAGCCTCAGTGCTGTGGGAATGGTCCAACTGTTCTTCTGGTCAGTGGTGACCCCAGAACATTGATGATGGGAAACTCCGCCATAACAATGCCATTGAATGCCAAGAAAAAGTGGATTAGACAAACTTTTTTGGAGGTGGTCATTGCCTGAAGCTTTGTGGCATAAATGTTACCTGCCATTTATCTCCCCATCCTAAATATTGTCTACGCTTTGCTTCATGCTACGTGGGCTGCTTCATTTACCAAGGAGCCGTGAATGGAATGCAACTGTCAGCAAGCATCTCTGCTTCTAAATCTATGGTAGAAGAAAGATCATTGATAAAGCATCCGTGGATGAATGAGGTAGAATACTATCCTAAAGAACTTAATCTGTATTCTAAAATGTTCTGTACTGTTCTTGAAGAAATCATAGCTTACTGACAAGGCATTGCACTCTGAAGTTATCCGTGACCAACCACAGTTCATAATAGATAATGAAGCAGCTTTAGCTGTGTTACATTAGGTACTTAAGAAATGGTTTCCTGTCAAAATGTGTTGCCTTTTATGTCTGTAAGGATACTCTAAAATGTTTTGACTAGACCGAAATGGTAAGTTAACTGAACTTGTGCAAGAGTCAGAAACACCCATATACTTTTGTGGAGTCTTGTGGCCTTTGACAGCAAATAACCTTACAAGAACAGAATCAAACCAGAAGAACATACACCATAAAACATGTCACTGAAAAAAGGTCTATTGGTGACAAATTGGTTGTTTTAATTCTCATACAGGATTGTAGTGTCTCACTGCCACAGTAGATTCCGTTTCCTGGCATTGATCCAGAACAGACCAAGAGGCATCTACATAAATACAATATTTATCTGTGGACTGATCATGTTCAGTAACTCCTTGAGCGTGTTTCTAATATTATGCACAAATGTGGCTGAAGTCTGTATGACTGCAGTTTGGGACTTCGAAAGATTAGAGTGCCATCTAGTGATGTCTTGTGATCTTGTAAAAAAAGTTATAGTTATCTAGTTTTCTGATCTCAGTACACAGATGCACTTGTGTCTGCAGCTGAAGAGAAGAGATGTGTCAAATTTTTGCCATAAGCCCCATCTCTTGGTTTGGCTGGAATATGAAAAGCTTATCTGAAGTATCAATAATGAAGACATGTTGAGTAAACTACATTTGTCAGCCTTTAAAATATGCTGTTCACCTTGAAAGAAATTACGGTGGGCATACATAAATAACAGTTCCTACTTCTGGTTTGAAAATGTACAAACAGCTTTGATTTTGATGTTCATGATTTGAAGCTATAATTTCTGGAACATGCAGACGAGATCAAGAGGTTCTGTTTTTATTCAGACCAAACATTAGAGTGGGGAAGAAATAAGATCTAAGTGACTTTGACTGTGGAGTAATCACTTGTACCAAATGGGGTGGTTTGAATATCTCAGGAACTGCTGATCTTCTGGGATTTTCATGCATGATAGTCTCCAGAATTTACAGAGAATGGTGCAAAAAACAAAAAAAAATCTTCCAGTGAGGGGCAGATGGAGAGAAGCCGGACTGGTTCAAGCTGACAGGAAGAAGACAGCAACTCAAATACCCATGCTTTACAAAATTAGTGTGCAGAAGAGCTTCTTGGAACACACAATAAGTCAAACCTTAAACTGGATGGGCTATAGCAGCAAAAACCATGAACGTACACTCAGTACAGGAGAACGTACACTCTGGTACAGGAGTTACCTAATAAAGTGGCCGCTGAGTGTAGATTGGATTCTATGTCCACCTTATGCTGGCTATTAAGTACAGTTTAATGTATAGCATTTGTACAATAGGATGCCTCCAATTAGCAACAGCAATGCGGTAAACTACATTACTAACAACAGACTGGTGAAATGGGCAAACATATGGCCAATGCTATTTAATGCGGATAAGTGTTGGGTGCGAGGATCAGCACAAAGAAATGGTTCTAGTTTTCAAGAGAAGAGGAACAGAAATATGAACACGGGTGATCATGAATATTGGCAATGGTAAGGTCAAGTAGATGTAACTTTTAACTTCATTAATAAAAGATTAATAACTATACCAAGAAAATTAAGGTAAGTCTGTATAAGTTCTAGTACCAGTATAAGAAATGGTTCAGATCTGGATCGCAAGTTTTAGAAAGGATTCCAAGACATTTATCATAGAACAGTATCGCACAGGAACAGGACCTTGGATCCAGGATGCCAATGCTGAAAATGATGCCAAATTACACTAATCCCTTCTACCTGTGCGTAATACAGATCCCTCCATTCCCTGAATATTCATGTGTCTATCTAAAAGTGACAACAATAAACCAATAATAATAATAATAATAATCTATTGTATCTGCTTCCAGACACTTACTGTGTCTATAAAAAGTATTCACCCCATCCCACCCTTGGAAGTTCTTATGTTTTATAATTTTATAACATTGAATCACAGTGGATTTAATTTGGCTTTTTTGACACTGATCACCAAAAACAAGACTCTTTCATGTCAAAGTGAAAACCGATCTCCACAAAGTGATCTAAATTAATTACAAAAATAACACACAAAATAATTTATTGCATAATATTCACCCTCTTTAATATGACACACCAAATAATCATCCCCATGTAGCCAACTGGTTTTAGAAGTCACATAATTAGTTAAAGGAAAATCTGTTTTTGGAGACCTGTGTGCAGTCAAGGTGTTTGAATTGACTGTAGTAAAAATACACCTGTATCCGGAAGATCCAGCTGCTGGTGTGTCAATATCCTGGCAAACACTACATCATGAAGACAAAAGAACACTCCAAACATTTCTACGAAAAGGTTATTGAAAAGCACAAGTCAGGAGATGGATACAAGTACATTTCCAAGTCACTGAATGTCCCTTGGAGTACAGTTCAGTCAATCATCGAGAAATGGAAAGGATATGGCAAGCCATCCTCAAAATCTGAGTGGCTGTGCAAAGAGGGGACTAGTGAGGATGCCATCAGGAGACCTGTGACTACTCCAGAGGATTTACAAGCTTCAGTGACTGAGATAGGAAAGACTGCACATACAACAACTGTTGCCTAGTACAAGCGTTTGTAGTTCCACAGGTCATGGCTTCATGGGAGAGTGGCAAAGGGAAAGCCACAGGGAACAAAACTCATGAAATCTTGGCTAGAGTTTGCCAGAAGACACGTGGCAGACTCTGACGAGGTTTCTAAGGTCTGATGAAACCAAAATTGAGTTTTTTAGCCATCAGATTAAATGCAATATTTTACATAAGCCAAACACCACACATCATCCAAATTAACACAGTACTACACACCACCATACTAGGCTGAGACCGCTAACAAAATTGCTAACAGGGCTGCTCGGTCATTGCCCACCACTGCGAGCGCTAACATCACACGTCGTGCAAAATTCAAAGTGATGTTTGTTTTATGTAATCACAATCTCTCGCAGAACCCCAGTTGAGAAACTCTGTTCTAGAGAAATTTCGACCATAAAACCATGATGTATAGGAGTAGAATTAGGCCATTCAGACTGTCGAGTCTGCTCCGCTATTCAAAGGCTGATTGTTTTTTCCCCTCTCTGCCTAATTCTTCTGCCTTTTCCCATAACCTTTGACACCCAATACTAATTAATTAGCTATCAACTTCCACTTTAATTAAACACAATGACTTGACCTTCGCAATGATTTCCACAGATTCACTACCATCCAGCTGAAGAAATTCATCCTCCTCTCTGTTCATTCTATTCTGAGATTGCACCCTCTGGCCTAAACTCTCCCACTATTGGAAACATTCTCTGCATATCCACTCTCTCGGCCTTTCAATATCTATAAGGGTTTCGATACAGTCCCCTATCATTCTTCTAAACTCCAGTGAGTACAGACCTAGAGCCGTTAAATACTTCTCAATGCTCCAAATTGTCACACCTCAAACTGACCACCAGAGGGAGGCAGAGATGACAAAGTTAACCCCCCTCCGGCTCACTTGCTTTCTAGGCTAATTATCCCGTGTCAAGACATGGATATCCCGTGTCTTGTTTGTAGCCCGATATAAGCTCCTTGCCTCGTGTTTCTTTATCTTGTCTTTTATAAGTGAAGTATTGCCTTTGTTTGTAGGAATTACTAATTTTTTGAAATTCTAGTTAATATTTTTTGGATTTTGACTTTGCCTGTGAGGGTTTTTTGGGGGGGACCCTTGCCTGCTAAGGAATCCAGTAAAGCCTTGTTGAATTTTCCAACTCCAATTTTGTGCGACTTTTCTCTGCAGTTGTGTTCTCCTCTATTTGGTGTGAACAAGTTTAAACTGAGGAGGTTACCTAGTCAGCTGTGACAGCGAGACAGAGCCATCGAGATGGACCCTGAGAAAGAACTGCTCTGTGCTACTTTTGCTAAGCAGGGAGTTCTGCTCGGTACACATCAGGACAAGTCCAGCTTATGGATGCTGTCAAGCAGTTTGCAGAGTCTCTTCAGCAGTTAATACCTGCCTTCCTCCTGCATCTTGTCCTGTGCAATGCCAATACCTGCACTGGTTCTGCCTCCTGGGACAGTGCCACCAGACAGTACTAGCCAAAGAACCCAAGATCCCTGCTATGATGGCAACCCTGGTCGTTGCAAAGGCTTTCTGACTCAGTATGACCTTGTCTTTGAGCTCCGGTCCTCAGTCCAAAATTACCGACATTATAGTTCTGCTGTCAGATTGTGCACTAGATTGGGCAACTGCTCAATGGTCCCAGCAATCACCAATGTGCAGTGATCTAAAGGTGTTTACAGACCTCTTGAGTAGGTTTTTGACCACCAGTGAGTGATTGGGAGGCAGTTAGGTGGCTTCTAGATCTTTGCCAGCGGGCCTGACCTGTTGCTGACTTTGCAATAGAAGTGTGGACTCTGGCAGCTACAAGCAAGTAGGATTCAGAAGTGCTCCTCACAGCCTTTCGCTGAAGAGGTGAAGGATGAACTTGTCAGGAGGGAGTGGTGGTCCAACCTAAAGGAACTCCCAAGTATGGGAATCTAGATTGATAACTGGGTTTGTAAGAGGAGGTGAGAACGCTGTACTTTTCATGTCACTCCTCTGAGATCACCATATCCTGAGCTTGCCCATTCTAGTCAACAGCTAGAAAATGAACTTGCCTGACACCTGAGGAGAGAGAGAGAGAGAGATGCATGAGACAGGGGTGTTGACTATACTGGAGCTACTGGCCAGCTGTGTCTCACCTGCACTGAGCTAGCAGTAAAAGCCCTAAGCTCGCGAGGCGGTAGGAAGACCTCAGTGAGCAGAACGGCCCAACTCAGGACTCCGGTTTACTACTACCAGCCACCCTCACTTGGAATGACCCCACTGAGAAGACCGTTGCGCTTAACGCATTTGTGGACTTGGGTGCAGCTGATAACCTCCTGGACATCGAATTTGGCACAGATGTGCATTCCCTTCGAGGCCTGTCCCTCTCCCTGGCAGGTTCAAGCTTTAAATAGCAAGCCCATCAGCACTGGAGTAATCAAAATCAGAACAAAGCCTCTTTTGACCATAGGGAAAACAAAACTTGAAATAATTTCTCTGCATCTCGAGTCCTCCCGAGACCCTCTGATTCTTGGCTATCTCTGGCTGTGGCTTCATGGCCCACAATCCTCCTGGGCCACTGGGTCGTCTCTTCATCAGAGTACTGTATGCCTGAACTCCTGCACCTCTCCTGCTTCCCCAATGGCTGTGGTGCATGAGGAAATAGTTGGATAAGTCCTTCTGACACTCTCAACTACTCATTAAACCTTGAGCCTCAGCCTCCTGAATATCATGATCTGAGAGAGGTACTTAGAAAACAGTGAGCTACTGAGTTGCCACCTCACCAAGCATCTGACTGTTCTGAGAAGGACTGCTCTGCAGAGCCCATTGTATCCAGAGATGGCATTCAGGCTCCTGTTTGCTATTCCATTGAGGGCACTGTCCATGAGGCACAATGTGGTGAACCCGTCCCAGACAGGGCTCCAGTGGCATTTCAGTTGGCATTGTCTGATCGTGGCTCCCAGTTCACATCCTGTTACTGCAAGGCTTTCTGGTCTCTGTTTCTCTTCTTTCAGGTTTCCACCCCTAGTCCAATGGTCAGACGGAATGGATTAATTCGGGCCTCGAGAAATACCTCTGCTGCGTTGTATCCTCCCATCCAACATCCTGGAGTTAGTTCTTGATCTGGGCAGAACTGGCACATAACACTGCAGAGCTCCTCCACTGGCTTCTCACCAATTGAGAGCTGGTTCGGGTTTCAGCTGCTGCTTTTCTCTGGTCAGGAAGCGGAGCTTAGTGCCCCAAGTGCAGAAAGTTAGTTGCTCGGTGCAGGAGCACCTATAACACAGATCATCAAACGGATCAACCCTGTCGTGTACCGGCTGGCTCTGCCTAGGTCCATCACTCCTCACATCTCCCAGTTGAAACCAGTGCTAACCTGCCTCCAGTTCTTTCCTGCCTTTCCCCTCACATTGTAGCTGGTGGTCCCACTTATACTGTGAGGGGGGCGCTTGACTCCTGACCTCGTGGCCACAGCCTCAACTACCTGGTTGACTGGGAAGACTAAGGTCCAGAGGAGCATACCTGGGTGCCAGCATGACATATCTTAGACATAGACCTGATCCAGGCTTTCCAACACCACCACCCTGATTGTCCTGAGCTGTCAAGCTGTGGAGAGGTACTGTCATACCTCAAACTGACAACCAGAGGGAGGCAGAGATGACAAGGCCAACGCCCTTCCTCCACACCTGCCCATTAGGCTAATTATTGGTTCATGATTTTCATCTGTGCCTTGATGGTAGCCGGCATAAGTTCCATGTTCCTTGTTTCTTTGCTCAGTCGTAGTGTTATCTTTTATAAGTGAGCAAGTGCCTTTGGAATGTCTAGTTTTGGAAAATCTAGTTCATGTTTTTTTGAATTTTGACTTTTCCTCTGAGTTTTCTTTTTTGAACCCTCTACATGTAAAGCCTAGTTAGATT
The DNA here is from genome assembly GCF_030144855.1 of Hypanus sabinus. Taxonomy (NCBI): domain Eukaryota; kingdom Metazoa; phylum Chordata; class Chondrichthyes; order Myliobatiformes; family Dasyatidae; genus Hypanus; species Hypanus sabinus. Next base: position 73,652,645 of record NC_082711.1, on the reverse strand, counting down.
TTTCCTCTAATTTTGTGTGACTTTTCCCTGCAATTGGGTTCAGTGTGAGGAAGCATAAAACTGATGTTGCCAAGTTGGCTGTGACACAAATGTGGTCTGACCAATAAACCTCAGCATTATGTCCATGCTTTTATATTCTAGTCCTTTCAAAATGAATACTAACTTTGCATTTGCTTTCCTTACTGCTGACTCAATTGCAAGGTGACCTTTGGAGAATCCTGCACTTTAGACTCTCCGGTCCCTTTGCACCTCTGATTTCTGAATTTGCCTCCAGTTTGTAAAGTAGTCTACACCGAAGTGCATGACCATGGATATTTCTGAAAAGTAGTCCATCTGCCTTTTCTTTGCCTATTCTCTTAATCTGTCCAAGTCCTTCTGCCAACTCCCTGCTTTCTCAAAACTACCTGCCCCTCCACCTATATTGAATCATCCACAAATTTGTTGACAGAACCATCAATTCCATCATCTAGATTATCAAGATATAATATGAAATATATTGGGCCCAACACCAACTCTGGCTGAGCACAACTCGTCACCAGCAGCCAGCCACCAAAGTCCTATTTTAATCCCACCCATTGCCTTCTGCCAATCAATCTTCTGTCCATGCGAGTATCTTTCCTGTAATACCAAAGGCTCTTGTCTTTTTTAGCAGCCTCCTGTGCGGCATTTTGCCAAAATACTGTCCAAGTAAGCAGCGTGCACTAACTCCCCTTTGTCTACTCTGCCTGTTATTTCTTCAAAGAATTCCAACGGATTTGTCAGGCAAGATTTCCCATTAAGGATCCCATGCTGTCTCCAGCCTGTTTTATTGTGTGCCTCCAAGTACCCCGAAACCTCATCCTTAATAATGGACTTTAACAACTGAAGTAAGTCGAGCTGGCATTTGCATGTCTTGGTGATATATCTCAAAATCCTAATGAAGCAGACGTACAACTCATATAAATGATTTGGATGATAATGTCTCTCATCTGATTATTGAACAGATTAGTGGAGTTGTAGATAGCAAGGATGGTTGCCTAAAGGTAGATGGACATAGATGAGCTGGTTGAAAGTATGAAATATAAACCAATATACCATGGGGACAGTTAGGACTTACCTTAATCCTTGGAATCTACAAGACCTTATAGAGGGGCATAAAATCACAATGTCATACTACTTGCTGTATATAGTACATACCCTTTATGTCTGACATCCATGCCTGTCTCGTTTAAGATTATTTTTCACCCATGCCTGTAACAAATCTATACCCTGCTGTATCCTTTGTTAACTTTCTGCACTATCCACCAACCTTTGAAGGATGATCCTCGACAATGAACTCCATATTCATTCCCTGCAGAACAGGTGACCCTCTCCACACTCTATTTCCAGCCATAGATCATAGAAACAGAGCACAGATAGGAGTCCTTTCCACCCACCTTGACAACGATGCTTATTTATGCTAACCTCATTTTCCTGTCTCTGGCCTGTACCCTCCTTGTCCCTCCTATAGCAGTGCCTCCACAAATGCCTTTTAAATATTATGATTGTGTCTGCCAATACTGCCTTCTTTGGCAGCCTGTTCCAGATACTATTACGGATTTACGTACTTTTCCTTTAATCTATGTGCACTTTACAGAAATGATTTAATTTGCTAGAATAATAATGGCCAAATGAGGCATCAAGTACCTTCGGCAGGCCACCTATATGCCTGACAGCACATCAAGGAATTAATTTATTTTCCAACAATTTAACTGAATTATCACAACATTTCTTTTTTTTTGCTGAATAGCACCTCACTTAAAGCACTCTAAATCTCACAGAAATCACAGTTTTAAGGAGCTCCACTGTGCTGATGCTAGGCATTATTTAAAGCTTTCAGCCTGCTGAACAACATTATCACCATTTTATAAAAATGCAAGTGAATGAATATAATGGGCCTAGACTTTCTTGACTTCAGGATAATGGAAGCTGATCTCGTAGAAGCATGCAAAATCTTTATATAGCTTAATGTGATAGACGGGAGGATGTTGTTTCACCTGGATAAAATGTCTACAACTAGAGGGCACTGTCTCAGAATATTGATTAATCCCCTAGGCCTGGAAAAGCAGCATCTCATTAAACTTTCAGGCCCGACTTAAGCTAAAAGATATCATTGAACACACTCAACAGCACTTCATGAGTGGCTCTACCAATTTGATTGGTTTGTGGAAAGAAAACCCTCACAAATGGATCTTCCGGTTCCTTCTCCAAAACCTCAAACAATGGGAAAGTATACGGTCCAGAGTTCTCTCTCACCTGATTTTCCTTTTCACTCTCTCTATGTTAATCTATGGGGCAGCAACTCAGCTCCTGTTGATTGGTTGATCAAGCGATATAGTGAATAAATCGTCAAATAGCTTTTTTACTAATCATTGCAATGCATACATTGCAAATTCAAATGCATTCAAAACATTACAGAATGATATATGATTACTTTACATGACATTTACATTTGTAGCATAACTATATGACACACAAGAGAAAATTGTGAGTACCTATACTTATTATTAATAGAAGTAAAAATCAGTAACAATAAGTAATTTTCTGTTTTCTTAATAACAAAAATTGGGGAAAAAAGTTTTTGCCAATAAAAGATACAAAATATTAATTGTTGAATTTATATTTGAGTTATGGATGGTGTTGAAAAGACTGGCACTGTGGCCTGTAGTCAATGAACAACACAGTGCTGAATTGAGCTGAACTAAGTTGAATGTTCCTAGACTGTTTCAAGGACTCTGCCATTTGATGTCTAATACTCCGTGAGTTATTTGCTTACACTTTGCCATCTGCGTGAGTTGGTCTTTTTTGCGTGTTGCGTCTTTGAACGGGTGCCATGGTGTTTCTTTGTTTCATGGCTGCCTGTGGGAAGATGAATCTCAGGGCTGTATACTTCATACATACTTTGAATCTTTAATTCTCTTGAGACAATAGAGGCTAGCTGGTGTCTTAAATTTCTGTAGACCTTCTTGGTTTTCTGCCCTAATACCACAAAGCTATCGGAGAAGGAGCTCCAGAATTTAGACCCAGCAATAATGGACCATAAGACATAGGAGCAAAATTAGGCCATTTGGCCCATTGAATCTGCTTCACCATTCTATCATGGCTGAACTATTAACCCTTTAACTCTTTTCTCCTGCCTTCTTCCTGTAACCTTTGACATTAATCAAGAAACTATCAACGTTCAGTTTATAGCAGAGTTTGGCCTCCACGGACATCTGCGGTGATGAACTCCACTGATTTACTGCCCTCTGGCTAAAGAAATTCCACTCAGCTCTGTTGTAAATGGACAGTCTTGTATTCTGAGGTTATGCCCTCTGGTCCTAGACTCCACCACTATCCACTCTATCTAGACCTTTCAATATTTGATAAGTTTCTGGGATCACCTCTCATTCTTCCGAACTCCAGTGAGTAGAGGTCCAGAGCTATCAAACGATCCACCTATGTTAACCCTCTCATTTCAGAATCATTCTTGTGAATCTCCTTTGGACCCTCTCCATCACATCATTTTTTAGATAAGGGATGCAATAGTGTTCACAATACTCCAAGTGCAGTCTGACTAAGGCCTTATATATCCTCAGCCTTACATCCTTGCTTTTATATTCTAGTCAAAATGAATGCTAACATTGCATTTCTGGTTCTTAATGAGGTAATAACTACACAGTACTGTGCTTCTAAATGGTGTGCAGCTTGGAAAGAAACCTGTGTCTATTTTCCTGCAGCAGGAAACCATCTAGTGAATCTTTGATGAATCCCCATATGTCCTTTCTTCAGTAGGGAGACCAGAGCTGTGCACAAAGTTCCAAGTGTGGTCTTGGTCAGTGCCCTGGTAAATTGAATAAACAGAGTAAAGGATGAGGCTGCAAATTTAAAAGGGGTTGGGAGAGATTAGGATAAATGTAAAAGCAGAGAGAGAAATGTGAAGTCTGTATTGTAGTGAGAGTGACCTCCACCTCATGCCTAATGAAGATCACAGATTTGGGAGATAGAGTCAAAATAGCTTGTGTGAGTAATTACAGTGCATTTTGAAGATATACACACCGCAGCCATCGTAGGTTGGTAGTGGAGAATATGAATGTTTGGGATGTTTGATAGAGTGCCAATCCAGTGGGCTCTTTTGATTTAATTCTGTTAGACTTTGCAGGACTCATAGGATAGGAAAACTAATTTCTCACACAATGCCCATGTTAGTGCTCTTCATGAGAATATTACCGCTGTCACAGTAGCATTATTTGTTAAAGCGGTGTGTTCTTGCACTAACTTGTAGAAAAAGATCCCAAAGATTCTCAAATAGAAATCAAATCAGATTTGGATCAAGTCAAGTCGAGTTAAGTCACTTTTTATTGTCATTTCAACCATAAGCTGCTGGTACAGTACACAGTAAAAATAAAACAACGTTCCTCCAGGACCCTGGTGCTACATGAAACAACACAAAACTACACTAGACTACAGACCTACACAGGACTACATAAAGTGCACAAAACAGGGCAGTACAATAATTAATTAATAATTGATAAACAAGACAATAGGCACAGTAGAGGACAAATTTCAATATAATAATAAATTATGGAGATGTCAGTCTAGACTCTGGGTATTGAGGAGTCTGATGGCTTGGGGGAAGAAACTGTTGCACAGTCTGGTTGTGACAGCCCGAATGCTTCGGTGCCTTTTGCCAGATAGCAGGAGGGAGAAGAGTTTGTGTGAAGGGTGTGTGGGGTAAGAACTGGAAGAATTGATGGGAGTGTTTGAAGCAGCTGAAAAGAGCATTGGTTAGTTTGAATAAGGAACGTACAACATAGACACAAGCCTAATTGGACATTATTGCACCTAAACCCTTCCTTTTGTTTAACATTATCAATGTAGCTCTCCCTCCTGTGCTTGTCTATCTTTCCCTTAAATTAAATAGGTAACTTGTTATTTTATTGTCACATGAACTGAGGTACAGTGGAAAACTTGTCTTGCATACAAGCCATGCAGAACATTCCACTACAACAGCGCATTGAGGTAGTACAATGATGGTTTTGTAGCCAAAGGTAGGTAGAGGTGCACATAGTGTTGAGGAAGCAGGTAATGTGCAGAAGGACTCAGACAGACTGAAAGAAGTGGCAGATGGCACAGATAGGGAAAGATTATGGCCATAGACCTGGTGGAAGGAATAGACAGTCTATTTTCTAAATGGAGGGGGTATTCAGAAATTGAAGGCATAAAGAGACTTGGGAATCCTAATGTAGGATTCCTTCAAGGTTAACTTACAGGTTCATTTTGTAGTCAGGGACGAAATTGCTTTGATTTTGAGAGGACTAGAATACAAAAGCAATAATAATGAGGTTTTATGAAGTATTGGTCAAACCACATTTGGAGTATTTTGAGCCGTTTTGGGCTACACATCTAAGGACGGATTTGCTGGTGTTGGAGAGGATTGATAGGTACTTTATTGATCTCCAATGACAGTGTTGCAGTAGCACAACAAGTGTACAGATATATATCTATTAGAAGAAAAGTAAGAAGGAATAAAAAGTTACCTCAAAAATAAGATGTGCAAGATTTACAAGTTCACAATGATAAGATGGTAGTGCAAGAATTACAAGTGCAAGTAATGGGTGCACCTTCACACCATCCAGACAAGAAGTGACGATAGTATTGCACAGGGAGTCAGCAATAGCAGGGTGTGGTAAACAGCTTATACAGAGGTTAGTAGCAGTCTAACAGGAAGGGACCATCGCTTCCCCAGCTATAGGTTGACTCATTATAGAGCCTAATGCCGAGTTTAAGAATGACTTCATTTAATCCTCTTTGGAGCAGCATAGTTATCCTAGTTTGTTACTGAAAGTGTTCTTCTATTCAGCCAAGGTGGCATGCAGAGGGTGAGAAACATTGTCCAGAATTTCCAGGATTTTCAGGAGGGTACTCTGTTCTACCACAGCCTCCAGTGCATCCAGTTTGACTCCTATAACAGAGCCAGTCTTTCTAATCAATTTATTGAGCCTGTATTGTACTGGTAGCAACAGACTGGTAGAGCATGTGAAGGAGAGGCCTGCCTACTCCAAAGGACCTCAGACTCCTCAGGAAGTAGAGGGGACTCTGGCCCTTTTTGTCCACAGCCCTGTGCTGGTGCTCCACTCAAGTCTGTCATCGAGGTCCACCCTCACCATGTCCACATCCTCACCATCAAAAGTGACGGAGAGCAGTGCAGGCTTAGTTCCTAAAGTCCATCACCATCTCCTTCTTACTGATGTTGAGCAGCAGATGATTCAGCTTGCACCATTTGACAAAGTCCTCCACCAGGGCCCTGTGTTCATCCTCCCATCCTCCCTTTATACACACAACTATTGCTGAGTCATCAGAAAATTTCTGCAGATGACATGACTCAGTGTTGTATGTAAAGTCTGACATATACAGGGTAAACAGGAAGGGAGCCAATACAGTCACATGTGGGACCCCAGCGCTGCTTATAGCCGTGTCTGGCACGCAGCTCTTGAAGCTGCACAAACTGTGGTCTGCCGGTCAGGTAGTCCATTATCCAGGATACAAGGGAAGTGCAAATCTGCATTGAATGGAGCTTTTCCCACAGCGATGGGGGTTGAATAGTATTGAAAGCATTGATCCAGATTAGGTTTACAAGAATGATCCTGGTTAGGAATGGGCTAACATAGAAGCAGCATTTGATGGCTTTGGGCCAGTACTCTCTGGAACTAGGAAGGATCAGGGACAATCTCATTGAAACCTGTTGAAAGGCCTCAATAGAGTGGACATGGAGAGCAGATTTCTAGTAGTTTGGGAGTTTAGGACCACAGAGCAAAGCCTCAGAATAAAAGGATGTCCCTTTAGAACAGCGAGGAGGACAAATTTCTTTAGCCATGCCACAGATGATTGTGGATAAAACAATAACAGAATGCAGAATAAAGTGTTACAGTTTCAGGGAAAGTGTGGTGCAGATAGTCAATAAGTTGCAAGGACATAGTAAGGTAGATTGTGAGGTCAAGAGTTCTTCTTATACTCCTTATTAGACAGTAAGACATAGAAGAATTAGGCCATTCTGCCCATCAAGTCTGCGCTACCATTCGATCATGGTTGATTTATTTTCCATCTCAACCCCATTCTCCTATTCCCCCCCCCCCCCCATAAGCTTTAGTTCTCTAAAAGTTTTTGATGCTCAGAAGCAAACCGGGGGTGGTGGGGGGAATTCAAAAAAGCAGTTTAATCAAAATCTCCAAAAAGAGTAGATTGCCAGCTGGAATGTAGAGGTGCAGAAAGAGCAAAGGAGAAGGTGATAAAAGATAACATAGCTGGGGATCTCAGCTGTGGTTGGGGTGAATTAGGAATACCATTGGTGCATGCTGAAGAGGAATAATTTGACAATCTTGATGATATGCTGGTCAGCTACTTACTTCCTTCAGCCTTTTCCCTTTTCCTTCTTATTTTCCTGTAGCCATGTAACAGTACAACTTGTACATCTCTATCGAAAATCAGTTTTTACAGAGTCCTTTTTGAAAATTCAATGCTGTATCAATGCAATGTTCTATAAGTCAAAATTCCTGACATATTGCTGCTGATTCGTCTAGTTCAAAGTAAATATATTATCGAAGTACATATATACGTATCACCATATATAACCCTGAGATTCATCTTCTTGTGGGCATTCCCACTAGATACAAAGAAGCACAATAGGATCAACAAAAACTACACACAAAGATGGACAATCAACACGCAAAAGAAAACAAATGGCGCTAACACAAAAAAGAACTAATAATAATAAATAAAAGCATAATATTGAGAACATGGGTTGTAGAGTCCTTGAAAGTGAGTCCATAGGTTGTGAAATCAGTCCAGTGAGGAGGGGAGTGAAGTTATCCTCTCCGGTTGAAGGATAATAACCGTCCCTGTTCCTGGTGGTATGGGACATAAGGCTCCTGTACCTCCTTTCTGATAGCAGAGTGAGAAGAGAGTGTAGCCTGGTTCTTAATGACAGATGCTACATGTGCTCGATGATGGGGAGAGCTTTTCCTGTACCCACTTATTTTTGTAGGCTTTTCTGTTCATGTCCACAGGTGTTTCTATATCAGGCCATGATGCAACCAGTCAGGATACTCACTGTATACATCTATAGAAGTTTGTCAAAGTTGTAGATGATAATTCTGCGCAGACTACTAAGAAATGAGAGGTATTCATGAGCCGCCTTTGCTATGGCACATGCATGCTGTCCCAGGACGTATTCTCTTAAATAATAAAATTTTAAGGAATTTAAAGTGACTGACTTTCTCCACCTCCGATCCCTGATGAGGATTGGCTCACAAATCTCCGGTTTCCTCCTCCTCTAGTCAGTAATCAGCTCATTAGAAACCCTACAGCATAGTACAGGTCCTTCAGCACACAATGCTGTGCCAAACATGTCCTTACTTTAGAAATTATCTAGGATTACCCATAGCCCTGTATTTTTCTAAGCTCCATGTACCTATCCAACAGTCTCTTAAAAACACCTATTGTATCCACCATTGCCAGCAGCCCATTACAATCACTCACCACTCCCTGCATTAAAAAAACTTGCCTCTGACATCTCCTCTGTACCTGCCTCCAAGCACCTTAAAACTCTGCCCTCTTGTGTTAGCCATTTCAGCCCTGGGAGGAAGCCTCTGACTACCCCCAAAATCAATGCCTTGCATCATCTTATACACCTCTATCAGGTCACCTCTCATCCTCCATTGCTCTAAGGAGAAAAGGCTGAGTGCACTCAATCTATTCTCATAAGGCATGCTCCCCAATCCAGGCAACATTCTTGTAAATCTCCTCTGCACCCTTTCTATAGTTTCCACATCTTTCCTGTAGTGAGGTGACCAGAACTGAGCACAATACCCCAAGTGGGTCTGACCAGGGTCCTGTATAGCTGTAACATTACCTCTCGGCTCTTGAACTCAATCTCAAGCTGATGAAGGCCAATGCACCGCATGCCTTCTGAACCACAGAGTCAACCTGCACAGCAGCTTTGAGTATCCAATGGACTTGGACCCCAAGGTCCCTCTGATCCTCCACACTGCCAAGAGTCTTACCATTAATACTGTATTTTGCCATCATAGTTGACCTACCAAAATGAACCACCTCACTTATGTGGGTTGAACTTCAGGTGTCACTTCTCAGCCCAGTTTTGCATCCTTTTGATGTCCTGCTGTAACCTCTGACAGCCCTCCACACTATCCACAACACCTCCAACCTTTGCGTCATAAGCAAAGTTACAAACCATCCCTCCACCTCCTCATCCAGGTCATTTATAAAAATCACAAAGAGTAGGGATCCCAGAACAGATTTCTGAGGGACACCATTGGTCACCAGCTTCCATGCAGAATATGACCCATCTACAACCACTCTGCCTTCTGTGGGTAAGCCAATTCTGGATCCACAAAGCAAGGTCTCCTTGGATCTCATGCCTCCTTACATTCTCAATAAGCCTTGCATGGGTTACCTTATCAAATGCCTTGCTGAAATCCATATACACTACATCCACTGCTCTACCTTCATCAATGTGTTTAGTCACGTCCTTAAAAATTTCAATCGGGCTCATAAGGCACGACCTGCCTTTGACAAAGCCATGCTGTCTATTCCTAATTATATTATGCCTCTCCAAATGTTCATAAATCCTGCCTCTCAGGATCTTCTCCATCAACTTACCAACCACTGAAGTAAGACTCTCTGGTCTATAACTTCCTGGGCTATCTCTACTCCCTTTCTTGAATAAAGGAACAACATCCACAACCTCCAATCCTCCAGAACTTCTCCCATCCCCATTACTGATGCAAAGATTATCACCAGAGGCTCAGCAATCTTCTCCCTTGTCTCCCATAGTACCCTGCGGTATATCTTGCTCGGTCCTGGTGACTTATTCGACTTGATGCTTTCCAAAACAGCACATCCTGTTTCTTAATGTCTATATGCTCAAACTTTTCAGTCCACTGTAAGTCATCCCTAGAATCGCCAAGGTTCTTTTCTGTAGTGAATACTGAAACAAAGTATTCATTAAGTACAAACACAAGGAAATCTGCAGATGGTGGAAATTCAAACAACACACACAAAATGCTGGTGGAACACAGCAGGCCAGGCAGCATCTATAAGGAGAAGCACTGTCGACGTTTCAGGCTGAGACCATTCATCCTGTCCTTTGTCATTCCACCAGCATTTTGTGTGTGTTGTTATTCATTAAGTACCTCCGCTACCTCCTCCGGTTCCATACACACTTTTCCACTGTCACACATGAATGGTCCTATTCTCTCACATCTTATCCTCTTGCTCTTCACATACTTGTAGAAGCCCTGGTGTTTTCCTTAATCCTGTCTGCCAAGGCCTTCTCATGGCCCCTTCTGGCTCTCCTAATTTCATTCTTAAACTCCTTCCTGCTAGCCTTATAATTTTCTAGATCTCTATAATTACCTAGTTTTTTTAACCTTCCCTAAGCTTTCCTTTTCTTCTTGGCTAGATTTTCAACAGCCTTTGTACACCAGTTCCTGTGCCCTACCATCCTTTCCCTGTCTCATTGGAACATACCTATGCAGAACATCATACAAATATCCCCTGAATATTTGCCACATTTCTGCCATACATTTCCCCGGGAACATCTGCTCCCAATTTATACTTCCAACTTCCTGCCTGACAGCTTCATATTTCCCCTTACTCCAATTAAATGTTCTCCTAATTTGTCTGCTATGGTAAAGGAGATAGAATTATGATCACTATCTCCAAAATGCTCTCCCACTGAGAGACCTGACACACAACCAAGTTCATTTCCCAATACCAGATCAAGTACAGCCTCTCCTCTTGCAGGCTTATCTACATATTGTGTCAGGAAACCTTCCTGAACACACCTAACAAATGCCACCCCATCTAAACCCCTTGCCCTAGGGAGATGCCAATCAATATTGGGGAAATTAATATCTCCCATCAGGACATCCCTGTTATTATTGCACCGTTCCAGAACCTGTCTCCCTATCTGCTCCTTAATGTCCCTGTTACTATTGAGTGGTCTATAATAAACACACAGTAGAGTTATTGACCCCTTCCTGTTTCTAACTTCCACTTACAGAGACTCCGTAGACAATCCCTCCATGACGTCCTCCTTTTCTGCAGCCGTGATACTGTCTCTGATCAGCAGTGCCACACCCCCACCTCTTTTGCTCCCCTCCCTGTCCTTTCTGAATCATCTAAAGCCTGGCATATATAACCATATAACAATTACAGCACAGAAACAGGCCGTCTCGGCCCTTCTGGTCCATGCCGAAGGGCATTAAGAAGCCTTTCCTGCCCCTGCACCATACAAGTCTCTGTAATGGCCACAACATCATAGCTCCAAGTCCTGATCCACGCTCTCTCATCCACTTTGTTCATGATACTTTCTGCATTAAAAGAGACACAGCTCAAACCATCAGTCTGAGCTCATCCTTTCTCTATCACCTGCTTATCCTCCCTCTCATATGCCTACAAGCTTTCTCTATTTGTCATCCAACTGTTCCTTCCTCTGTCTCTTCAGTTTGGTTCCCCCCACCCCCCCCCCCCCGCCCCCAGCAATTCTAAACTCTCCCCAAGATATTGGTCTCAAGTGCAACCCATCCTTATTGTATAGGTCATGCTTGTTCCAAAAGAGGTCCCAGTGATCCAGAAATCTGAATCCCTGCCCTCGTTCCAATCTCTCAGCCACACATTTATCCTCCACTCTATTCCTTTACTGACTGTCGCATGGCACAGGCAGTAATCCGGAGATTACTACCCATGTGGTCCGGCTTCTTAGCTTTTTTTCTAACTCTTTGTAGTCTGATTTCAGGACCTCCTCCCTTTTCCTACCTATGTCATTGATTTTGCTGATGTTGAGATTTTGTTTTTGTTGTGTGAACACATCAGACTCCTAAATTTATATCAATTGCAATTTACAAATTTTCATGAAAACTCAAAAAATAGTGTGCCTAAAATTTTGGAGATGTGCAGCTATATCTGATGAGCAGAGCACATAGCCAACCATAATTTCAGTGAGAACTTGTTCACTCATTTTAAATGCTAGTAAAATATTTCATCTGTCCTTATAATACCTAGCAAGTGCTTTGAATCAGCATAAGGCACAAAACACCTTAATGAATTAGCTATCTAACATACCAAAGTTTGTTCAAAACAATAAAAGAGAGTAGAGACCAAGCAGTTTAATTCCTATTATGTACAAAATTAATTGAACTCAGCTGATACAAAGGTACATCTGCCACAAGTGCTCCTGTTCACCATGATAAGGAGGAGAATCCGGAAACCATTTCTGTTCTTTGCTAATAAGCACTGCTGCAGGAACCAGCTCAGCAAGCTCCAGCTGTGAATGGTAACATACCAGCAGGACGTGCCCAGAGGCAATTAACCACCCAGTATTCGGCCCTCCTTATCCGCGGGGGATTGGTTCCGGGACCCCTCGCAAATACCAAAATTCGCGGATGCTCACGTCCCTTATTAAACCTGTCTCAATGCACTTGACCTTAGGACATAGCGGAACCCCAGACCTTATTTAAGCTGTCTCAGTGCAGTGGACATTAGGACCCGGCGGCAGAGGTCTGAATCCGCAGTGTTTCTGCTCACGAGAATAATCATGCTCGCGATTGAAAATAAAGTGGAAGTAATAAAGCAATCAGAAAGAGGCGAAACAGTCATTGGAAAAGCGTTAGGCTACGTCGGTCAACGATCGGAACAATTTTAAAGGATAAAGTGAGAAAGGCTCTGCCCCGATGAAAGCTACAATTATTACCAAGCAACACAGTGGTTTAACTATTGGTTTTGGGGTTTTGAGTTTTTGATTCTCCACATCAACCAGGCACGGACGGAGAGCGCGCTCAGGTGATCTGTCACTGGATCAAACTTGGAAAATTCCGTTCCCAAGCCTGGTGCTGAAACATACATTCTTAAGTGTTTTATATGCATAGAAAGGTAAAATATATACGATATACTGTTACGCCTGTGGCCCCCTCCTTTTTGAGAATCGCAGGATCGCTATTGATTCGGGTGAGGAGACCCAGGACATGAGAGAGAGACACGCAGATTCCTCAAGGTTTGGAATGTGTCCTGGGCCTCCGAGAGACAAAGCCACGGATAACGGCCACTATCTCTTGGAGGCGGAATTGTGTATTGAATACTGTACGATTCATCGAAGCCCCCAGGCAATGAACAGAGGGGGGTTGGTGGAGGGATTGCATCATCCCAACCTGATTGACATCTGAGACCCTGTGAGTCAGGATAAAAGAGGGTCTGGGGAACAGCCCCTTTAGACACACCAAGAGAAACGCTAGAAATCCTGTAACAGCGAAATAGCGAAAGCCAGTAGAAGGTCCACGTGCGTCCTTTTCCATTTGCCTCGGAATTGGTGGGCCTTGCCACAGAAGAGCAGCTTTAGCTAACACAAAGGGGAAACCAGCCCCCACCGACTCTTGAAGGATTGACATCATAAAAGTAATGGGCAAGTTTAAACTCTCTCTCTTGACTCCAACCAAAGGCTGCAGCCTGCAGCTTGAATGAACTTGTGACTTTTATATTTCCATCGGACAATACATTATCCTCTAGACAACGATAGAGCTATTTCTTATTGATTATTATTATTATACCCTTGCTTTTAGATTTAGTATTGACGACGTATATTATCTGTATGTTTGCATTGATATTATTTTTGTGTATTTTATCAATAAATACTGTTAAAAATAGTACCATCAGACTTCAACGGACCTCTCTATCTTTGCTGGTAAGTGACCCAATTACGGGGTACGTAACAATACTAAGACAAATGTTTGACTGTTACGTATTCAGGCAACAATAAATATATGAGTTCGGCAAGGGTTTCTTATAACAAACAACACGTTTATTAAACACAGAAAACAAACCGTAACCGGAAACAGCTGCTGAGCGGCTGTTCAAACAGTTCGTAAAGTGATATTCCAAAACAGTTCTTTAAAGTGGTATTCCAAAACAGTTCTTAAAGTGATATTGCCAAAAGTTTGATATGCTCACAGTCCATTTAAAAGGAGAGACTTTACAGGACGATTTAAATTCTCTTTCACGTCGCTTGCTTCGATCCCCGACGTCGAAATTCCCACGAAGAATTTACGAAACAGAACGGCTTAAAGGCACTGACCTTTCCTTCCTCACTATCCTCAATCCTTTCTGGTAAACCCAGGGATTAACACGAAGATAGTCAACGAAATCCTTCCAAATAAGGATCAAACAAAGGTCGCCCCCGTTTCACCGTAGAAAGCGATTCTCCTCGATCTTTAACTTCCAACCTTGAATCTTCACTCTCCTCTAATTCCCTCGAACTAACAGAATCATAAAGAACCTGTTGGCATTAACCTTTTAAACTTTAGGCATTAAATAAAAACTTCATCCTTCAACTAAACTGCGTCATCACTTCAAACACGCAGTGGCATGAAGTCAACTTGGCAAATCCAGCCACGAACTGCCCCTCCTCACAGGGTGGGGTCTACCTTTTATAACCTGTAAAAAAAAACCGTCACATGATCTCTACTGGCGGGAAAATGACGTCATTCCACCATCACAAGACCATCACCTCAAGTCCAGTACAGCTTCAACCCCAGTCACATGACAAGGGCTCCACTGTCATGTGTCACGAGTACGTAACACCTCCCTCCAAAAAAACATTTTTGGTCCGACAAGAACAAAAATTTTTAACAATTGCTTACAAGAAAAACAAAGGTATAAATTTTATAACATACACAATACACAACACCATCATATAACAGCTTATAAGTCACAATACAGTAGGAGTGTTACAATTGAAAAAAAAACCACTCCATAAAAAAAAAATTACAGTGTACATTCAACATCGAGATAGACAATCAGCAACCACATTATCTTTACCTTTAATATGAGTTATCACAATATTGTACTCTTGTAACATCAAACTCCAATTTAATAACCTTCTGTTTTTGTTTTTCATCTTACTCAGAAAAACTAATGGATTATGATCAGTGTAAACAATAAGTGGTTTCTGAGTTGTACTAACATATACCTCAAAATATTCCAAAGCTAAAACAAGAGATAACAATTCTTTCTCTATTGTCGAATAATTTCTTTGATGCTTATTAAATTTCTTAGAAAAGTAAGCTACTGGATGATCAACCTCATCACCCTCATTCCTTTGCATTAATACTGCTCCTGCAGCCTCATCACTAGCATCCACAGCCAATGAAAAAGGTTTTCCAAAGTCAGGTGCCTTAAGCACAGGTTGTTGACATATCATTGTTTTCAATGTTTCAAATGCTTCTTGACAAGGCACTGTCCATACAAACTTCTCATTCTTCCGCAGAAGGTTAGTTAATGGAAGGGCAACATTAGCAAAATTCTTACAAAATTTCCGATAATATCCTACCATTCCCAAAAACCTTCTGAGAGGTTTTTTCCCCGTTGGAGTGGGAATCTCTAAAATTGCCTGAACTTTTGCCTGAACAGGAGCTACCTTACCTTGACCCACAACATAACCAAGGTAAGTCACAGTGGCATGTCCAAATTCACTCTTAGCTAAATTAATAGTTAAGTTAGCTTTTGAAAGCCTTTCAAACAATTTCTCCATCGCAATAATGTGGGCTTCCCAAGTATCATTTCCTGTCACTAAATCATCAATATAAGCATCAGTATCTTTCAATCCCTGAATCACAAAGTTAATCATCCTCTGGAAAGTACCTGGGGCATTCTTCACCCCAAATGGAAGAACATTATACTCATATAACCCAGATGGAGTTACAAATGCAGAAATCTCTCTACCTCTGTCCGTTAATGGAACACACCAATACCCTTTCAATAAATCAATCTTTGTAAGGAACTTTGCCTTTCCAACTTTATCTACACAATCATCTACTCTAGGAATTGGATATGCATCTGTTTTCGTTACAGCATTCACCTTCCTATAATCCGTACAAAACCTAATACTACCATCTGGCTTTGGCACCATAACACATGGCGAACTCCAATTCGAGTTAGAATGTCTAATGATATTGTTCTCTAACATATATTCAATTTCTTTCTCAGCAAGTTCACATTTTTCCTTGTTCATCCTATATGGATGTTGTTTAATAGGTTTGGCATCCCCAACATCTACATCATGTGAAGCTATAGTAGTCCTTCTCAGAACATCTGGAAACAACTCCCTATATTTAAAAATCAACTCCTTCATCTGTTGTCTCTGCTCTAACTGTAAATGTGCTAATTTTTCATCAATATTTTCCAGAATGGTTGAATTTGATAACCTAACAGAAACAATGTTGGATTTAGAATGAAAGTCAGATGAATCATCTATCATGTTCCTAGTTAAATCAAACTCATTCTCACTAACCACAACAGTCACAGTATCAGATTGTTTCTCAAAATATGGTTTCAACATATTTATATGGCAAAGTTGTGTTGACCTTCTACGATCTGGAGTTTTTACCACGTAATCCACATCATTAATTTTAGACACAATTTCATAAGGACCATGAAATCTAGCTTGTAAAGGATTTGTCTGCACTGGGAAAAGAACCAACACCTTATCTCCAGGCTTAAACATCCTCATCCTAGCGTCTTTATCATACCAAGTCTTCATTTTCTCCTGAACCAACTTTAAATTTTCCTTAGCTAAACTACAAGCTTTATGTAACCTGTCCTTAAATTTCAACACATAGTCCAACAAATTAGTGTGTACTTCCTTATTAATCCACTGTTCTTTCAACAAAGCTAAAGGTCCTCTAACTCTATGCCCAAACACAAGTTCAAATGGACTAAAACCTAAAGATTCCTGTACCGATTCCCTTACTGCAAATAAAAGTAAGTTTATACCCTCATTCCAGTCACTTTCATTTTCCACACAAAATGTCCTAATCATATTCTTGAGGGTAGAATGAAACCTCTCCAAGGCACCCTGCGATTCTGGATGGTATGCAGACGAAGTGATTTGCTTAGCTCCCAATTTATAAACTATCTGTTGAAACAATCCAGACATAAAATTACTGCCTTGATCAGTTTGTATCTCCTTAGGTAATCCAAAATAAGTAAAAAAATTTATAAGGTCCTTTGTCACAGTCTTAGCTTTTATATTCCTAAGTGGTACTGCCTCTGGAAACCTAGACGAAGTACACATGATAGTCAACAAATACTGATAACCAGTTTTTGTCTTTGGAAATGGACCAACACAATCTACAATAACTTTAGAAAATGGTTCACCAAATGCTGGGATAGGTTGTAATGGAGCTACTGGTGTAACCTGATTTGGTTTACCCACAATTTGACAAGTATGGCACGTTTTACAAAACATCGCCACATCTTTTCTTAGACCAGGCCAGTAAAAATGTTTTAAAATCTTGTCCACAGTTTTCCTTACCCCTTGATGTCCACCTAAAGGCACACTATGAGCTAAAGTCAAAATTTCATTTCGATAAGCTTTTGGAACAACTACCTGGTAAACAACATTCCAATCCTCACTTGCAGGAATTGTAGGCGATCTCCACTTCCTCATCAACACTCCTTTTTCCAAGTAATATCCTACTGGCACCTTATCAATTTCACTATCTAGTAAAACCTGCTCTCTTAATTTTATAATCTCAGAGTCTCTATTCTGCTCTGCTATCATCTCCTTCCTAGACAAAGATAAATCTTTATAGTCAGACTTACTCCCAGAATCTTGTTCAAACAACGAAGATAAGAAAGTCTCTGACACATCCTCAAAACTCGAATCCTGAGTTGAACAGTCCTGAATAACAACCTCATTCTGCGCATCAATCTTTTTAGCCATAGCTCTAGTCACAACACAGGAAGAATCTGTGTTAGAATTCAACTCTGGTTCCTCTGACTCCATTGTCAAATGCACTTCAGGAAAAACTTGTCCACCTGCCAAGTCATTACCTAACAATAAAGAAATACCCTTCACAGGTAAGCTATGCTGTAATCCTACTTTAACAAATCCAGTAACTAACCCTGATTTTAAATTTACTTTATGTAAATGTACAGGCATAAAATCACTTCCAACACCTCTTATGTAATTTACCTCACCAGTATCAGACTCTTCATTAAACTTCAACACACTGTCTAACATCAATGAATGAGAAGCACCAGTATCCCTAAGGATTTTTATTGGCACCGGAGTAGATCCTTCCTTCAAGGATACAAACCCTTCAGTTACAAAATGATCATATCCCTTTCTAACTTGGTCAGACTCTAACAAAGCCTCATTTGTTTTTATCAAACCCTGTAACTTTACAGGTGCTTCAGTATGTTGCACACAAGCATCTGGAACTGCTTCCTTCTCTTTCTTTTTCAATTTGAAACAGCTATTACATGGCCAGGCTTCTTACAATAGTTACAAGTAAGACCAAACTGTCTTTCCTTCACAGGCTTCCCTTTCTCATCAACTTTCTCATTAACCTCCGATTTAATTTCAAATTTACCTGGAGTCTCCGTGTTATTTTTCCTCTTAAAAATTCTGCCCCGAGGAAATTTGTTCTTATGGATCAAAACATACTCATCAGCTAATCTAGCACAGTCCTGCAATTTATCAGTATCCTTCTCATTTAAGTAGGTCCTTACTTCAACAGGAATGCTTCTTTTAAATTCCTCCATTAAAATCAGCTCTCTCAATGTATCATAGTCCCCATTTACATTTTTAGAAGAAACCCATCTCTCAAAACACATAGCTTTATCATAGGCAAATTCCACATAAGTTTTTTCCACAGACTTTTTCAAACTTCTGAATCTTTCCCTATATGCTTCTGGGACTAACTCATATGCGTTTAAAATATGCCGCTTTACAATATCATAATCAAGAGCTTGTGCAACTGTTAAAGCTGTGTAAACTTGTTGTGCTTTGCCTTTAATTACACTCTGTAACAACACTGACCATTTATCTTTCGGCCACTCTGACATCCGAGCAATAGTTTCAAAATGTTGAAAATACCTTTCCACTTCTGTTTCACTAAATGGAGGGACCAATTTAATTTCTTGACTAGCAACAAACGTTTTTTTAGAACCAGATTTCCAGTCCTTAATTCCTCCATTGCATATGCAAATTCTCTCTGCTTTTGTTCCATCTCCAATTTACACCTCTCCAATTTCATTTGTTCGATTTGCAACTGCATCTCCAGATTACTTACTTGAAACGACTCTAAAATCGATTCATCAAAAACACCCGAATCCACATAGTGTGACGCAATTTTTCTCTGTATCACAGCCTTAGAAGTAGTCTGCAAAATACCTTTAAGTCGCAATCTACTAGCTAGCTCAAACACCTCAGTTTTTTTCGCCTTCGCCAACACCTCTGCAGCTGGCGAAGCCAGAAACTCATCAATATTCATTGCTGCCGAATACCACAACAAGCCAAACAAAAGAACCGAGTAATCCCCGTTTCCAAAACACCGATTTAAAAGTTAGCAAACACGTAAACTCAAAAGATTCAATCCCGGACGAGCCCCCATATTTAATGTTACGTATTCAGGCAACAATAAATATATGAGTTCGGCAAGGGTTTCTTATAACAAACAACACGTTTATTAAACACAGAAAACAAACCGTAACCGGAAACAGCTGCTGAGCGGCTGTTCAAACAGTTCGTAAAGTGATATTCCAAAACAGTTCTTTAAAGTGGTATTCCAAAACAGTTCTTAAAGTGATATTGCCAAAAGTTCGATATGCTCACAGTCCATTTAAAAGGAGAGACTTTACAGGACGATTTAAATTCTCTTTCACGTCGCTTGCTTCGATCCCCGACGTCGAAATTCCCACAAAGAATTTACGAAACAGAACGGCTTAAAGGCACTGACCTTTCCTTCCTCACTATCCTCAATCCTTTCTGGTAAACCCAGGGATTAACACGAAGATAGTCAACGAAATCCTTCCAAATAAGGATCAAACAAAGGTCGCCCCCGTTTCACCGTAGAAAGCGATTCTCCTCGATCTTTAACTTCCAACCTTGAATCTTCACTCTCCTCTAATTCCCTCGAACTAACAGAATCATAAAGAACCTGTTGGCATTAACCTTTTAAACTTTAGGCATTAAATAAAAACTTCATCCTTCAACTAAACTGCGTCATCACTTCAAACACGCAGTGGCATGAAGTCAACTTGGCAAATCCAGCCACGAACTGCCCCTCCTCACAGGGTGGGGTCTACCTTTTATAACCTGTAAAAAAAACCCGTCACATGATCTCTACTGGCGGGAAAATGACGTCATTCCACCATCACAAGACCATCACCTCAAGTCCAGTACAGCTTCAACCCCAGTCACATGACAAGGGCTCCACTGTCGTGTCACGAGTACGTAACATGACTAACTGACGCTAAATAATACCAGATCTATCTGTTCCGACTTACTTAGTAAGAGAACTTCCGATTTTTTTCAATCCCGATGCACGATAACCCACGCACACCCTCCCGTATACTTTAAATCATCTCTAGATTACTTATAATACCTAATACAATGTAAATGCTACATAAAATGGTTGTTATACTGCATTGTTTAGGGAAAAATAACAAGAAAGAAAAATCTGTACATGCTTGAACATCAAGTGCTAGAAGAGCACTTCCGGGTTTTCGCGATTCGCGGTTGGTTGAATTCGCGCATGCCGGATCTGTGGATAAGGAGGGCCGACTGTAGAATCCTTAGGGGCAAGTGATTGGAAAGTGATTGCGTCTGCCCTGAAATTTGAGAAGGAGAAGCTAAAGTCAGTATTACAGTGGAGTAAAGGGATTTAGGAGCATGAGAGTGGAGTTGGCCAGAATTGATTGGAAAAGAACACTGGCAGGGATGATGGCAGAGAAGCAATGGTTGGAACATCTGGCAGCAATTCAGAGGACACAAAATATATAGATCCCATAGAGGAAGAAGTATTCTAAAGGCAAGATGACACAACCATGACTAACAAGAGAAGTCAACGCCAACATGAAAGCCAAAGAGAAGGCATAGGAAAGAGCTTAGAAGTGTGACTGGTTGGAGTTTAGGAGTATGATGGAGCCTTAAGGCATCTCCTTTGCTTGCATCTTAGGAAACAGCTCTAGTTCTATATTTAATATCTCTACTTTTCCCTTTCAGGGTTCATCTGAAGACCCTGACCTGGAGTTACACACTGACATCTGTTCTTTATAGGAATGGGACCCGCTCTTGTGGTCTCACAACTGGCCGCTATCCAATATACCAAGAACATGGCCTAGAAGCCTAGTGTGCCTTCAGGGTTCCAGAATTTTGCGGCTCTGGAGGCGGGTGGACTCAGGGTCGGTGCCTCCACAGGAAACTGTTGCACCGTGGGAATACATGGAAGATCAAAAGCAGTGAGCTGGCTGCAGGCAGTGTGCCCAAAGACCCAAGTTCTTTTGGCACAAAACTCAGACAAAGTGACACAACAGACTTTTAACATCGTTAATCAGTGAGTTGTTCGTTATGCCTCCCCACTCACTTTGAAATGGGGAAACCACTTTTCCCCTTATTAGGTAGAGAGAGAGCCTGTGGTATGTCATATCATCGGGTGAACGTGTAGTCTTTGGGGTACTTCAAGTCAGTGTATTTATTAATGCTTTTCTGCACACTTGAGTGCCCGGTGGAGGGTGCCAATGTTTTATTTTGCTGGTGAGAGAGGGGAGTCATTGCTTTGCTGCAGCTTATGTGTGGGTGGGGGAGCTGGGGGTGCCTTCGGGTTCTAACATTTAACTGTCATTCCTCTGGGACACTCCTCTGTTTTTGTGATTGTTGCGAAGAAAAAGAATTTCAGGATGTATATTGTATACGTTTCTCTGACAAATGTACCTTTGAAACCTTTGAAAAATTAGTGGGGTTAGGAAGCTTTTAAAAACACAACAGAAGGTAACTAAGAAAAACCATTAAGAAGATAAAGATGGAATATGAAAGTAAGTCAGCCAATAATATTAAAGAGGATACCAAAAGTTTCTTCAGATTCATAAAGTGTAAAAGAGAATTGAGAATGGATGTCGAACAGCTGGAAAATGATGCTACAGAGGTAGTAATAGAGGACAAGGAAATGGTGGAAGCCACTAGCAGTATGGTGGAAGTTCCAGTCCCAGAGGTCATGTGAAGTTACCATTGCTAGGGAGAAGTTTCTTGAGAAACTGTAAGGTCTGAATGTAGATGAGTCACCTGGAACAGATTGTATACACCTCAGGGTTCTGAAAGTGGTGGCTAAAGAGATTGTGGAGGCATTAATAATGATCTTTCAAGAATCACTAGATTCCAGAAGACTGGAAAATTACAAATGTCACTCCACTCTTCCAGAAGGGAGAGAGGCAGAAGAAAAGAAATTATAGGCCATTTAGACTGAACTCAATAGTTGGGAAGATGTTGGAATTGATTATTAATATTGTGGTTTCAGGGTACTTGGAGGCACGTGATAAAATAGGCGGTAGTCAATGATCTGGATGATGGAATTGATGGCTTTGTTGCAAAGTTTGCAGATGATATGAAGATAGGTGGAGGAGCAGGTAGTTTTCAGAAGTAGAGAGGCTACAGAAGGACTTAGACAGATACAGAGAATGGGGAAAAATGGCAGATGGAATACAGTGGAAGTGTATGGTAATGCACCTTGGTAGAAGAAATGAAAGGATTGACTATTTTCTAAATGGAGAGAAAATTCAAAAATCTGTTGTGCAAAGGGACTTAGGAGTCCTTGTGCAGGATTCCCTGAAGGTTAATATGTAAGTTGAGTCTGTGGTGAGGAAGGTAAATGCAATGTTAGCATTCGTTTCAAGAGAATTAGAATATAAAAGCAAGTATATCATGTTGAGACTTTGTAAAGCACTGATGAGGCCTCGCTTGGAGTATTGTGACCAGTTTTAGGCCCTTTATCTTAGAAAGAATGTGCTGAAATTGGGAGAGGGTTCAAAGGTGATTAACAAAAAAGGCTTATCATATGAAGAGTGTTTGATGGCTCTGGGTCTGTATTCACTGGAATTCAGAAGAATCTGGGGTGACCTAATTGAAGCCTCTCGAATGGTAAAAGGCTTTGATAGTGTGGATGTGGAGAAGACGTTTCATTTAGAGTTACACTTCATTTTCTTCCCTTGGAGAAATAATCAGCTTGTGATGAATCTAAGACCGGAAGACACAGCCTCAGAATAGAGGGTCAATCACAAACAAGGGAAACTCTGCAGATGCTGGAAATCCAAGCACCACAAACAAAATGCTGGAGGAGCTCAGCAGTCCAGGCAGCATCTATGGAAAAGAGTACAGTCAACATTTTAGGCTGAGACCCTTCATCAGTTTGTTATGTGCTGTGGTCATTTTGGCTGATTACTGTTCAACCGCACAGGGATTGGAGTGTGGAGGTGCCTACTTTGTCTGGACTGGCAGACTGCTCTTGAGAAAATCTCTCTTTAATGAGACCCAGTGCAGTCAATACCTCCCTTCTCTTCTTTATACTGGGAGTTAAAGCTAGTGATTTTCTACTGGGACTTCTGTGGATGATTATCCTCATTCCTTTGCTCCTCTTGAATCTTTCCTTCAGTCTGTATCTGATGCTGGAAGGAGAGGAGCAGGGAGACCCAAGAAATCCCTGCTGCTCTCCTTCTGACATCAGTGTCTTTCCACAGATTGTAACATTCTGCAACTTACAGCACACAATAATGAAGACCTAATGGGCATCCCAGACTGAAGCAAGCAGAAAAATAACATTTTCAGATGACCAAAGGAGTTTTCCGCAAGTATACTGGCATTTATTTGACACTTATTTTAATAGCACGCAGTAGCTGAGGTAGAACTGGTTTCAGGACCGTAGAAGAAGAGACAGACCCATTTCACCCACAATCGATCCAACTAGGCAAAGCGTCAGTCATGTGCCATCCCCAGTACTACATCATTACTATTTTGCAGATTCTTGGTATTCACCGTCAGGAAAATCTTTCAATGATCCACAACCAACTGAACAAAGGCAGAGTGCAAATATTTCTAGCTAATCAAAAGGTCCAGGCCATGAACATACACAGGAATGCTTTCAATGTAAGTTGGGAATTTGGGTTATTATTGTCACATATATTAAGGTACAGGAAAATAAAAGCTTGTTTTGCATTCCATCCAATTCAACACATAAGTACATTGAGGTAGTACAAGAGAAACTTAACAACAGAGTGCAAAATAAGATGTTACAGTTACTGAGAACGTGCAGTGCAAGTAAAAAATATGGTGCAAGGCTTTAATGAGGTAAGTAGTGCGGTTGAGTTCACCTATTTGTACAATGTCTATCTCTATTCAATGCAAACCAGCAATGTTCACAAATTCCTGTGCTAGAGATCCCACTTGTCCACCAAAGATTCAAAGTACATTTATTACCACAGTATGTATGCAGTATAGAACCCTGAGATTCATCTTCCATACAGACAGCAACGAAACAAAGAAAACCATCGAACCTTTCAAAGAAAATAAACATCACCCCTCCCCCACACAACAACAACAAATCGTGCAAATGGCAATAAAAAAAGAGTGAAAAACAAGAGAATATAGAACACAAAATTGAAAGAGTCCAGGCACATTCAGTTCAGCTCAGTTCATTGTCTGCAGGCTGCTCCGATCAAATGCCAGAATAGCAACAAAGAAAGGCGCGAGCAGAATGACATCATAATGTGAACTACAAAGTCCAATCTACAACCCACATCAATTAAACCTCAGCAAAAGAGAGTAAATGTCACTAAATGACCCCCACCCTCAGCCTTCCACACTCACCTCAATAATTTAAATCTTCCTCGGCACTTTAATCAGTGAGAACTTGATTCGATCATGGGCTCACGTCCCATCTCCAGGCTTCTTGGCCTTGAGTGGACATTTCACTCGAAACCTCTCAGAGATTGCAAAGCACCAGATCTTTCGATCGGCCTGAAAACATGCCACCAAAACGTGGATGACAGATTCCAACAGTAGCCGAACCGCAGTTGAAAGAAAAAGAAGTGAAAGAAGTAGTTTCATGAACCATCTAGAGGATGCCACACTTAGTCACAGTGTTCACTGGTGCCACCCTCTACTGGCACCAATGAAACCAAAGTCAATAATTTCTGCATGAACATGGAAAAGAGGGTGCATTCTCATTCTCAACATTGTAACGAGCAGCAAATTATAAGACCTGAGCATTTGCTTGAAAAGATCCTTTGGTGAGAAAACTGAGATTCAAAGTAACCTTGACCAACAGGGACAGAGGAGCCTAGGTCTGTCTGCACCCAAAGGTCTTCTCTCAGCATTTTGCAAAGCAGAATGATCTTTTACAGTAAATCAGATGTTCCCAACCTAGGGACCACAGTCCTCTTGGTTAATGGTAGAGGTCCATGGCATAAAACAAGGTGGGAACCCCACTTTAAATTGACACCAAGGTAACAGTGCAGTACATACAATAACTATACAAGATTACATTCAAAAGCTACAACTTGTGTTAGTAAGTGTGGGAATCTATGATGTACAGATAGTGGTGTAATTTGGTATGCACTGGCAAAATGGAAACATAGCAGTGTCAATGTAACACACACAAAATGCTGGAGGAGCCGGCAAAACAGCCCAGAACGTCCACTGTACTCTTTTCCATCGATACTGCCTGGCCTGTTGAGCTCCCCCAGAATTGTGTGTGTGTTGTATGGATGTCCAGCTTCTGCAGATGTTCTCTTGTTTGTAAAGTCTCAATGTGCATGGCTTCACTGGTAATGAGAGATTGATCTAATCTGTTAAATCAGTTTAGTACATGATTTGCACAAAAACCAAACATTAATAGGTCCAATTTCAAGTCTCAACTTCCCTACGATAGAAATTTTTTTACAAAATACCAAAAAAAAAGTATATTAATCTATCAAGGTTAATAAAATGTTTTGTGCTGGCAGAAATGTATTGTTTGAAATTACTTAAACTGTTCATTACCAGTTCATTTCACTGTAAACCATTTCCACTATTCTGAAAGCATCATTATTGGTAGTTTGAGCTGCATTGAAAATCATTTTTTGTTTGCAGTGTAGCTGTTCCATTATTAATTCACTGAGATAAAGTATATGGTGGAAATTCAATTTACTGATATATCAAGAACCAGAGGAGAAATCACACGTTCGTTGCCATTTTTGTTATTATTTGCATTTCTTGGTTCTTATTTGTTCAGGGAGTATATCGATTAAATTTTATTCTAATTTCAATGATACATTAACAGATAAATACAGGTGGCTAAGGACAAGGTAAAATTCATTTCTTTTAATGTCAATGGGCTATTAAATCCAATCAAACACAAGAGAATTTTATCCAAAATGAAAAAAAGAACAAGCCCAATGTAGTATATTTACAGGAAACTCATTTAAGTGATAATGAGCATAAAAAAACTAAAGAGAATGGGCTTCACTAATCTGTTTTACTCCTCGTATAAATCAGGGCATAGGAGAGGAGTTGCTATTTTTATCTCCAGTAAGGTAAATTTTGAAAAAGTATTCGAAATGGGAGATAAAGAGGGCAGATATATTCTGGTAAGGGGGAATATAAATGGAAACTCAGTTACTCTATTGAATATATATGCACCCCTGGGAAGTGAAATTGGTTTCTTTTAGAAAATTACTGATATTATGGTAATGGAAACAGAAGGTCTCCTGATATGTGGGGGAGACTTAAATTTACAATTACAACCAAACTTAGACTCTTCCAATAGAAAAACCTATGAAACGAAATCTTTACATAAGAAAGTTAATACACTTTTTGAGGATGTTAGTTTAATTGATATATGGAGTGACCTTTTCCCTGACAGAAGGGATTACACTCATTATTCTGCTCCCCATTCTGTATCTACAAGAATAGACTATTTCATAACATTTGGAAAAGACAAAGACAAAATAAACACCTGTGGAATTGGGACAATAGATATAAATTCTTAATGTAGATGATAGATAATTTACCTCCATCATGGTCAAACGATTAGAGGAGCTTCTACCCATACTGATATGTAAAGATCAGACAGGTTTTATACGACAATGCCAAACACAAGATAATATACGAAGGACACTTCACATTATGGATCATATACAAAAAAATAAAATCGAAGCAATAGTGATAAGCGTGGACGCTGAAAAAGCATTTGATTTGGTCAATTGGAATTTTCTTTACAGAGTTTTACATAGATTTGGTTTCCAAGTCACAATTATTAAAACTATACAGACACTATATGACAACCCTACTGCTAGGATTAAAATCAATGGATATTTATCAAATAGTCTTACCCTAGAAAGGGGCACGAGACAGGGTTGTGCATGGTCACTGCTACTCTTCACATTATATCTGGATCCATTAGCTCAATACATCAGACAAAATGAAGATATCAGGGGAATTACTATTAAAGGGACAGAGCATAAATTGGCTTGTTATGTGGATGGCATTTTGATCTATCTAGGGCAACCAACATACTCTTTACCTAATTTGATGCAATCCTTTGAACAATATGGTCAATTATCAGGATACAACATTAACATAGATAAAACCCAATTACTTTCATATTACTTTAGCCCACCAAGGGAAATTGAAAGTCGATACCCCTGGGCATATCACACAGAATCGTTCAAATATTTGGGCATCATTATGCCAAAAGATTTGGCAAAATTACCAGAATGTAATTATCAGCCTTTATATAAAAAAAATTAAGGAAGATGTGGGAAGATGGAACCTGATTCCTTTTTTCAGTCTTAGTTCAAGGATTGAATCTATTAAAATGAATATACTGCCCAGACTGTTAAATCTCTTTTATAATAATAATTGTTATATCTCTTTTAATCTCATAGAGATTAATCAAAATCAATTCAATGAATGGAACAAGATGCTATCAAGGTATATTTGGCAGGGTAAAAGGCCTAGAGTTTGTCTCAAAACTTTGCAATTAGCAAAGGAAAAGGGGGGATGGGGCCTACCTTCTCTTAGAGATTATTATTTTGCAGCACAGTTGAGAGCTGTGATATGTTGGTGCAACCCATCATATGATGCTCAATGGAAAAACATTGAGGAGCGGGTACTTCCCATCCCCATACAGGCAATTTTGGCTGATAACAACCTGCAAAGGTACACAAATACTATTGATAACCCATGGGTGAAATTGACTCTTAAAATATGGAAAACCACTATAAAAGAATATAATCTAGAGGGATATATTGCAATTCTTAAATGGTGTGCATATTGACTCGGATTTTACACCAAATAAATTGGATGCTAGATTTAAGGACTGGACAGCTAAAGGAATAACAGTTCTTTGCAACATAATGAAAGAAGAAACACTGTTCAGTTTTGAAATGCTTAAAGAGAAACACTTATTAGAAAAACAAGATTTTTATCGGTATTTACAGATACGACAATATGTTAATAAGATGCTTAAAAATGTATCCAAGGGAGTACATGCTTGATAGAGCTCTTTAAAAAGCATATAATTCAGATAATGGTTGTAGAATCATTTCAAGCATGTATAAGGGGTTGTCAAATCTTAAAACACAAAATGGGAGAAGGAAGGAGGGATAATTATATCTGGGGAAGAATTGACAACAATATGGAGGTATCAATGGAAGTGTATCAGTTCACAGAAATGGAGGGATTTTGGATGGAAAAACTTGATAAGATATTTTATTACACCCTCTCCGAAATCCCATTATGATAGTAACCTCCCTGTTTGCTGGAGAAATTGTGGAAATCAAAATGCAAATCATTATCATATTTTTTGGGATGGCTCTGTTATCAAAAACTATTGGAAGGGGATACACAATGCCCTACAAGACATTTTTAAATATGAAATGATTTATAATGCCTCATAGGCCCGATTTTATTATCACAAATCAATGAATCTGTTGTAAAAAAAAAGATCACTCCGTACTTGTACATGTTTCTTTCCTTTTGCTTGTTTTTTCTTTCCACTCTTTTCTATAAGTGTAAACCTCAGATAAATACTTTGTGGAGATTTGTGATATATATGATATATATGTACAATGTCTGAAATACATCTTATGGAAATGATTGTTTGATGATGAACTTCAATAAAAAATAAATTACAAAAAAAAGATTCAGAGGAGAGAGAATAAAGGTGACAAGCAAAAGAACATCTATGGAAAAATTCATAATTATATCACAAGGGTTAGAACCCTATGAGCATTCTTGGAAGACAGAAAATTGACTAATATTGTGAATTACTAACAAATTCAGGCATTCAGCTATGGATTGCCATGCAATAAAGGCATTGATGTAACAATAAAACATACACAAATTCTTGATTAACTGAAATCAAAGACATCATATCTACATTAAGTTAATAATAATTGATTTGTTTTAAAATAGTGTACAGTAATTTTAGCCGAATGTTCTCATACTCAATACCTTGATTTATAAAGGCCAATGTGCCAAAAGCTCTCTTTACGACCCTGTCTACCTGTGACACCACTTTTAGAGAATTATGTATCTGTACTCCCAGATCCCTCTGTTCTACTGCACTCCTCCGTGTCCTACCATTTACCTTGTATGTTCTACTTTGGTTTGTCCTTCCGAAGTGCAATACCTCACACTTGTCTGCATTAAACTCCTTCTGCCATTTTTCAGCCCATTTTTCCAGCTGGTCCAAATCCCTCTGCAAGCTTTGAAAACATCCTCTCTGTCCACTACACCTCCAATCTTTGTATCACCAACAAATTTGCTGATCCAATTTACCACATTATCATCCAGATCATTGATATAGATGACAAATGACAATGGACCCAGCACTGATCCCTGTGGCACACCACTAGTCACAGGCCTCCACTCAGAGAAGCAATCCTCCACTACCACTCTCTGGCTTCTTCCATTGAGCCAATGTCTAATCCAATTTATTACCTCACCATGTATACCTAGCGACTGAATCTTCCTAACTAACCTCTCATGCGGGAACTTGTCAAAGGCCTTAGTGAAGTCCATGTAGACAACATCCACTGCCTTCCCTTCATCCACTTTCCTGGTAACCTCCTCGAATAACTCTAATAGATTGGTTAAACATGACCTACCACTCACAAAGCATTGTTGACTTTTTCTAGTAAGTCCCTGTCTATCCAAATATTTGTAGATCTGATCTTTTTGTACTCCTTCCAATAATTTACCTACTACTGATGTCAAACTTACTGGCCCATAATTTCCCAGATTACTTTTAGAGCCTTTTTTAAACAATGGAACAACATAAGCTATCCTCCAATCCTCTGGCACCTCACCCGTGGATACCAACATTTAAAATATATCTGCTAGGACCCCTGCAATTTCAACACTAGTCTCCTTCAACATCTGAGGGAATACTCTATCAGGTCCTGGGGATTTATCTACTCTGATTTGCCTCAAGACAGCAAGCACCTCCTCCTCTTTAATCTGTATAGGCTCCATGACCTCACTACTTGTTTACCTTATTTCCATAGACTCCTTGCCAGTTTCCTTAGTATACAGATGCAAAAAAACCATTTAAGATCTCCCCCAATTCTTTTGGTTCCATACATAGCCAACCACTCTGATCTTCAAGAAGACCAATTTTATCCCTTACTATCCAATTAGATTTCCAATATCCCTCGAAAACCAAGGTTCCTTATTCTTAGTCACTTTGCCTTTAATCTTGACAGGAACATACAAACACTGCACTCTCATAATTTCTCCTTTGAAGGCCTCCCACTGACCAATCACATCCTTGCCAGAGAACAACCTGTCCCAATCCACACTTTTTAGATCCTTTCTCATTTCTTCAAATTTGGCCTTTTTTCAGTTTAGTACCTCAACCCGAGGACCAGATCTAACTTTATCCATGACCAAGTTCAAACTATTGACGTTATGATCACTAGACCCAAAGTGTTGCCCTACACACACTTCCATCACTTGTCCACCAAAGATTCAAAGTACATTTATTACTACAGCATGTATGCAGTATAGAACCCTGAGATTCACCTTCCATACAGACAGCAACGAAACAAAGAAAACCATCGAACCTTTCAAAGAAAATAAACATCACCCCTCCCCCACACAACAACAACAACAAATCGTGCAAATGGCAATAAAAAAAGAGTGAAAAACAAGAGAATATAGAACACAAAATCGAAAGTGTCCAGGCACATTCAGTTCAGCTCAGTTCATTATCTGCAGGCCGCTCCTTTTCCTAATAGGAATTCTAATATTGCATCCTCTTTAGTTGGTACCTCTATATATTGATTCAGAAAACTTTCTTGAACACATTTTACAAACTCTAACCCATCTAGACTTTTAACAGTATGGGAGTCCCAATCAATATGTGGAAAATTAAAATCCCCTCCTATCACAACTTTGTTTCCTATAGTTGTCTGCTATCTCTCTGCATGATTTGCTCCTCCAATTCTCGCTGTTTCTCAGCTCCACCCATATGGCCTCAGTAGACAAGCCCTCTAATCTGCCCTGCCTGAACACCGCTGTAACATTATTTCTGACTAGCAGTGCCACCTCCCCCCACCCTTCATCCCTCTGCCTCTATCACGTCTGAAACATTGGAACCCCGGAACATTGAGCTGTCAGTCCTGCCCCTCCTGTAGCCAAATTTCACTAATGGCTATAATGTCATAATTCCATGTGTCAATCCACTCCCTCAGCCCGTCTGCCTTCCCCACAATACTACTTGCATTGAAATAGACACACCTCAGAAGATTATTACCACCACACACAACCCTTCTATTTCTGACTTTGCATAAACTTTTAACATCATTTATTTTCAGCCACGTTCCACTATCTGCTCTGGCACTCTGGTTCCCATCCCCCTGCAAATCTAGTTTAAACCCTCCCCAATACCACTAGCAAACCTCCCTGAAAGGATATTGTAGTCCCAATAGTTCAGGTGTAACCCATTTCTCTTGTACAGGTCCCACCTGCCCCAGAAGAGGTCTCATGATTCAAAAATCTGAAACCCTGCACCCTACCCCAGTTCCTCAGCCACATGTTTATCCTCCAGAGCATCTTAAACTTACCCTCACTGGCACGTGACACAGATAGCGATTACTACCCTCGAGGTCCTGCTTTTTATCTTCCTACCAAGCTCTCTATACTCATTCTTCAAGACCTCCTCACTCTTTCTTCCTACGTCATTGGTACCGATGTGCACCATGACATCTGGCTGCTCACCCTCCCACTTCAGAATGCTGTGCACGCAATCAGAGACATCCCTGACCCTGGCACCTGGGAGGCAACAAACCATCTGGGAGTCTCTGTCATGACTACAGAACCCCCTATCTGTACCTCTATCGAGTCCCCAATCACTACCGCTCTCCTCTTCTTCAACCCGCCCTTCTGCACTGCAGAACCGGACTCAGTGTCAGAGATCCAGCTGCCGCATCTTGTCCCATGTAAGACATCCCCCCCCCCCAACAGTACCCAAATCGGTATACTTGTAGTTGAGCGGAATGGCCACAGGGGATCCCTGCTCTGCCTGCCCTTTCCCCTTCCCTCGCCTGATGGTAACCCAATTATCTGTGCACTGCTCCTTTGTCATAACTACCTCCCTGAAACTACTATCTATAAACTCCTCATTCTCCCGAATGATCTGGAGGTCATCCAGCTCCTGCTCCAGTTCCCTAATGCGGTTTGTTAAGAGCTGCAGCTGGATGCACTTCTTGCAGGTGTCATTGTTAGGGACACTGGAGGTCTCCCTGACTTCTGACATACTGCAAGAGGAGCATTCCAACATTCTTTTTTAAATTTACTAGTTGAAAAAGAAATTGAATGAGAAAAAAAACAACTTACCGAAACCTGCCCTCACCTCTGCCTGTTGAGCCAAAGCCGTCCCACTCTGACTCAGTCCACTCCAACATTGGCCACTTTGCTAGAAGAAACTTCTTTTATAGTGCACTAGCTGACCGACTGTCTTCAGCTCCTCCACTCCCAATTGGTTGGCTATTTAAAAAACTGAAAAAGCCTGCAAATCCCCTCCTTTCAAGCTCTGACACATGTACTCTGCACCTATCTCTCCAACAAAACTCAATGCCTCTGTAATGCGGAGGTGAAAGATCACAATAAAGGATTTATTAGTCAAGTACATTGCCAAATGTCCATATGACCATAAGGCCTAGGAGCAGAAAGGCCATTTCGTCCATCAAGTGTGCTCCAACATTCCATCACGGCTGATTTATTATCCCTCTCAACGCCATTCTCCCGCCTTTGCTCCATAACCTTTGACACCCTGATTAATCAAGAACCTATCAACCTCCACCTTAAATATTGCCAATGACTTGACCTGCACTGCCATCTGTGGCAAAGAATTTCACAGATTCACCACCTTCTGCCTAAATTAATATTTCCTCATCTCTGTTCAAAATGGATGTCCCTTGTAGTGTTCTCGTGCAGGTGAAAAAATGCTGAACTAAACACCTAGGTAAACCGTAGTCAATGAGGCAGGATCCCAGTAAGATTAACCGTTTACTGTTCACTCTTCCACATTAACGTATGGTGAAAACTGTTGATAAAACAATACAAAATATATTCCCTTCTTGGCATCGCTTTTACATCATAAATACTTGTAAAAGTAAAACTACAACAAACTTTATTACATTAAAGTCTCATTAACGTACAACATACAGTCAGAATCTACCTACACCATCAATAGGCTTTAAACACACCACACAAACTATCCAGCAACGCTTTCAATAACAAAGAAAATAAACTTTATCAATCATCATTACTTTTAACAGACTCAATGTTAACATTTTTACTTATAAACTTACGCCGTTGCTTCTATGATGTTTCTTACTGTGTAGGATAAAAAATTTTCTCGCATTGATCCTGCACACACAAGCCCCCTCCTTCCTGTTTCTCCAAACCAGTATTTTCCCATAAGACGCGGCGAAACCGGGTGTAACGTCATCGCATGCCGCGATACATCACAGACAACGAATTTACTTTCAACAACCTTAACTTTAACTAGAAAATAAACCTAAACAAATACTTTAAGGGCAACACACTCCCCGCCTGACCTTTGTAAGGTCACAATGAACATAATACAAACTTCAGTCTAAATCAGTCCTTAGGCAGAAGTAGAACGACTTCTGCAACTGGCCTTTGGTAAGTTTTCACATCACCTTGGTCAGAAGTTTTCAACTCAACCTTCCTGACATGTCCATCCCTACCAGGGAATGTGGCAGTGATTCTGTCCATTGGCCAGCAGTTGCCGGTGATCTGCTTGTCCCTGAGCAGGACTAAATCTCCAACTTGAATGTTCCTGCAAGATTCTGTCCACTTTTGTCTGTGTTGCAACAAAGGTGGATATTCATGTCTCCAACGGGACCAGAACTGATTTGCGAGAGCCTGAACCTGTCTCCATTGCTTTGTGTACCTTATCTGAGAAGTCCCCTGGTGGAGGGGGAACTCCTGCCTTCTGCATTGGTTCCCTCAAGGAGCATTGATGGCGAGCGTATGAAGGGGCTTTCCGGGTCAGAAGATACAGGTAGGAGTGGTCATGCATTTATATTAGCTGTGACCTCTGCCATTACTGTGCACAGTACTTCATGGGTCAGTCGGGTGCGTTGCTGCAGAAACATTGAATCAAGAATTCTTCTGGTGATACCAATTATCCGCTCCCATGTGCCTCCCATGTGAGAGGCGTGTGGTGTGTTAAACTCCCAGTTGCATCCCTGCTGACTGAGGTACCTTTGCACCGTTTTGTCCATCCCAAGCTCCTTGGACGCTCCAACAATGTTCGTGCCGCAATCAGACCTTAACTGTTTTGCAGGGCCTCTGAGCACAAAGAAACTGTGGTTGTTCATAGGAATTGTTCCTGTGTTCTGGAAATCCTTTGTATTTTAGAAATGGTTTGTAATTTGGAAATGTTTAAGATAGAAACCCTCTGAGTCTTCAATGTGTATTAACAGTCTTGTTTGGTTTTAAATGTGTATCACTCAAAATAAATGAACTGTGCTTTAAACTAATTTGTCAGCTGGAAATATCTCCTCTTTGGTAGAGATAAAGGACCCGCTGCTCAAATAGTGGGTATTGGCAGCTAAATTTGCTGTAGAGAATGAAAAAGGAAGCGTACTAGTCTTTGAAGATTGGGTGGTTGCAGTATTATCTCCCTTTGGGGAGAGTACTCGTGGCTATTTATATCTGATTGAGCTTAAACCCAATATTATCACAACAAGTGCAACCCTCCTTGCTATCAAGAACATCTTCAAGAGGCAGTTCCTGAAGATGACAGTGTCCGTCAAGAAGGACCCTCAGCATCTGAGACATTCTTTTCTCATTACCACTAACAGAGAGGAGACACAAGAGCCTGAAGATCCACATTCACTAATTCAGAAACAGCTCTTCCCCTTTGCCATCGGATTTATAAATGATCCATGAATCCATGAACACTGCCTCGTTATTCCTTTATTTTGCAGTGTTTGTAATGTGGTGGACGCCTGTATCTTAAATGGTATGAAGGTAAACAAATCTCTGGAGTTTGACCTGGTATATCCAAGAAAACTGTCAGAAGGCCAGAGAAGAAATTGTGGGAGCCCTGACTGATACAGAAATGGCTGAGATGTTGCTGGAATGGAAGGGAGTGAGAGTTGTGTCTTCCTTTAAAAAAGATGGTGAAGGAAAACCTGGGAACTATAGTCCAGTAAGTCTAACATCTGTGGTAGGTAAGTTACTGGAGAGGATTCTGAGGGATAAGATATATGTATACCTGGAAAAAAAGGGTTTGATTAAGACTAGTTAGTGTGGCTTGGTGCATGGAAGATCATATCTTATGAACTTGATTGAGGTTTTTTTAATGCTGTGATTAAGAAGGTTCATCAGGGAAGGGCAGTAGAAATAGTGAATATGAACTTCAGTAAGGCCTTCAATAAGATTCCATATGATAGGCTGCTCAGGAAAGCTAGACCGCATGGAATCCAAGGCGATCTGGCTAATTGGATACACTTTTGGTTGGATGGTAGAAAGCAAAGACCAATGGTGGAATGTTGTTTCTTCGACTGGAAACCTGTGACTAGTTGAGGCCTGCCTCAAGAGTTGGTGCTGGGATCTTTATTGTTTGACATTTGTAGCAATAATTTAAATAAGAATGCAGAAGGCATGATTAGCAAGTTTGCAAATGACACTGAAATAGCTGGCATAGTGAACAATGAAAGTTCTCAAAAATTACAGGTCGAAGTCTTGATCAGCTCAATAAGAGGAATGGCAAATGGAGTTTAATTCCAGTAAGCATGAGGTATTGCAGTTTCAAAAGCCTAATCCAGGTAGGATTTCCCGGGTGAACAGCAGGGCCAGTGGAGTGTTATAGAACAGAAAGTACTTGCAATACTTTTACATGGTCCACTGAAAGTGGAGCTTCAGATAGACAGGGTTCTGAAGAAGGCTTCTAGTATAAAAACTGGGGGTCATACTGTAGTTGCACAGGACAGTGTGAGGTCATACTTGGACTATGGTATTCAGTTTGGTTTACCCTGCTTTAGAAAAAATGTTATTAAACTGGAAAGAGAGCAGAAAAGAATTACAAGGATATCAACATGATTTGAGGGACTGGGTTACAGTAGGGAGGATTTGGACAGGCTATGACCTTATTCCTCAGAGTTGGAGACTGAGAGGTGATCATCTAGAGGTGTACAATAACATGAGGGCATAGATAGGTGAAAGCATTCATTCCTTTTCCATGGTTGGGCAACCGAGATCTAGAGGACACAGATTTAAAGTGAATGGATAACTTTATTTGCACAAAGCATGATACCCACGTAGAATCAGCTGCCAGGGGAAGTGATTAAACCAAGTACAATAACTACAGATATTATACAGAAAGACAGTTGGACAGATACATGGATTAGAAAGATTAGAAGGATATGAGTCAAATACTGTTTTAAAAGGGACTAGTTTGAATGAAGCATTTTGGTTGGCAGTGGCTAGTTAGGCTGAAGTACCTCTTTCTATCCTCGATAACTCCATGACTATCTAAGTCAATGATAATAAATTCTGATTCTGAATACCAAACAAGTGAGGATATGGGAATCATTAGCCATCACTGTACTTCAAATATCAACAGAAACCATACAAACCAATCTGTATTAATTCCAAATCAATTTATTTTTAATTCTACAAATGTTACTTCATTGGAATATAGCAAA
This sequence comes from Hypanus sabinus, assembly GCF_030144855.1. Classification (NCBI taxonomy): domain Eukaryota; kingdom Metazoa; phylum Chordata; class Chondrichthyes; order Myliobatiformes; family Dasyatidae; genus Hypanus; species Hypanus sabinus. Next base: position 73,615,571 of record NC_082711.1, on the reverse strand, counting down.
AGAAAAAACGCATTTAAGTTACTAAGAGAATATGTATTTTTATTTAAAAAGTAATGCACTTGTTGACAAGTGGTTTGATTTTCAAGCGAACAACTATATAAAGTATACCCAAGGGTATAGTGCCTGACAGAATATGAAGTAGTATATTTTTAAAACTCAATGCATTATGAAAATCGGTCAATCAGATTACATTGTTCACACAGTATAGCACACATTAGCATCTTGCATGACCTTGTAGTGATTTGGCAAAGCTTTACATGCTCAAATAAGGCTGTGTTAGTTCTTCAGCAATGTGAATGTAATTTTTTTAAATTTTCATAATTTATGCAGTATATCACTAATAATTTTAAGAATTTTTTATTCCAATGAAATAATATTGTTCTCCCTTTTTACAACAAGATTCTATAAATATAAAAGGTAAATTCTTCCAAGCTAATATAAACTTGGCTGAAAGTGGCCAAATCATTGTTAAACCACATCACCTGCCCCTTCCTTTTTCAGTCATGTGCCATCTTGGCCTAGAAATGTATTAATGTTTTTTCTATTACTACTGAGTCAAAACGCCTGAACCTGCCATCTAAACCCATAACAGAAGTATCTTTAGGTAATGAATTTCAGTCATTTAAGGTAGTATCTCGCACTACCTTGTCCATGATAATTAAGTGTGGCCTTGTCAGCATTCTTGAAATAATGAAAGGAGTGAATTTAAAATTAACTCAGGAAATATTATTGCAGGCTTTATGTGCCATTTCAATTGACTCAGTTCTAGTTCTTCCCACAAATGTGGGCATGACCCCAGGAGAGCTGCAAGGTTGCACCTGTCAATACTGCTCTCCAATATTTGCCCCCTGAAAACAAACTGGATTACCTTCATCTGGAATTGTGCCAGTGTGAGATGAGGAACTGCTACAAGCTTATTCTTACAGAAAATGACTTAGGACAATTCTTACCTCAATTCACTATTTAAAGAAAATAGTGAAGTTAATCCTGAGGATAATCTGCTTTTTCTTTAAGGGAATTTAAGCAATACTTATCAAAATGTAATGTTTTAGTGTAATCTATTCAGCTACATATGATCCATTTGAATTTTGATTGTATAGTGTATTGATATCTGCTTAGACTCCTACAGATTTGGGGTATAGGCTCCTAGTAAGCAAACAATTGTTCAGTATCTACATGTGTAGGAGGAGGAGATTTAATGCCTTAGATAAATTAGAGAAGAAAGCTACTACAGAAAAACAGAGAATTGACCTCCAGTTGCCATATGTGAACAGATGACTGTGGACGAGTTCTTATCTAAATAAAGTATTCCAACTGTATTAGACTAGTGAAGAAATCAGAATTAAAAATAAAATAAATGCTATGTCCGATGTAATCTGCCTGCTAGATGATTTTGAAAGGGCGTGGGTTAAGATGCAGAGAATGCCTGAAGGAAAGAAGAAAATTAGATGGACTTTAGCAGTCTTATAACAACTAAAAAAGAAAAAGTGTTTGTTTGCCAAGTTAATATGATAGAGACAGTAAAAAGATCTAAATATTCTCCAAGCTTAAACAAGACGTAATGGAGGAGAGCCAGATAAAAACAGTAGGTGGATTAGGAATTTTCCAATACAACAAAATAGCTCTCCTGGCCGATGAAGTTGAAAAGGCTATCACATGTTGAGTGGAAGCAGGAACATTTCCTGCTTCTTTTGGAGTAATCCCAAAGATTGCCATAAGTGGATTAGGTTGTAAGTCCACACCTATGACTTTTGATAACGTTCTAAAAACATCTGTCCAAAAACTATTTAACTTTTTACAAGACCAAAACATATGAGTTAGAGTAGCCACCTCAGCATTGTATCTATCGCAGGTGGGATTTATATTAGAAAAAATATACGCTACTTTATCCTTTGATATATGTCCCCTGGGCACTACCTTGAACTGAATCAAGGAGTGGTGGGCACAGATAGATGAATTGTTAACTAAATAATAAATTTTATTCCATTGATCAATTTTAATACCAAGATAGGTAAGGCAATTTTAGCAATATTAAAGGGTATTTGATCATAATAATCAGAGTAATTATTAATCGGAAATCATTCACTTGTATGAAAATTTAATTTATATCCAGAGAAAATACTAAATTCAGTAAATATCTATAGCATAGAAGGAATAGATTTCCTAGGGTCTGAAATGTAAACTAATAGATCAACTGCATATAACGAAACCTTATGTAGTTTATCCCCTCTCTTAATACCCAGAACAGAATTAGAGTCCCTATGAGCAATAGCAAGTAGTTCTAATGCCAAATTAAATAATAAAGGACTGAGAGGACAACCCTGACGTTTGATACATCTTTCAAATTTGAGCAAACCTGGTGACCTTTTATTAAATATTTTCATCTGATCTAATTTCTTTTCTTTTTTTATGTAATTTTTTTCTCCCTCCGCAAAGTTTCAGATTTGATGTTTTCTTCTTTTTTTGTAATTTTATCCTCAAATGGACCGCCCAGTCCCTTTTTTTTGTTTTACGTTAGTTTAGTGGGGGGGGGGTTTCCTCTTATAAATAGAAAATTTCCAGTCTTTTTTTTTGTATGAATTGTCAAGGAGTTGTGGTTCTCTGTTTATACATACTAGCCTAATGTTATGTTATACATGATTTTGATAGTGTATATCTTTTTCTTTGTTGGCAGCATTTATGGAAATGAATAAACAGTCGGGATTCATGCCAAGACACTTCTTTAGGACTGGAAAGGGAAGGGAAGATGCCAGAATAAAAAGGCAAGAGGAGCTGAAGGAGGATATCCAGAAGGTGAAGCCAAGTGGGTGGGAAAAGTAAAAGGAAGGAATCTGAGGAGGAGAGAGTGAACCATTGAAGAAAGGGAAGAAGGAAGGTCACCAGAGGATGGAATTAGACAGGTAAGAAGAAGTAAAAGGGCAGAGTGGGAAATAGAAGAAGAGGGAGGGGGGGGGAATTTATCAGAAGGAGAAATCAATGTTCATACCATCAGGTTGGAGGCTTCGCAGACAGAGTATGAGGTGGTGCTCCTTCACCCTGGGACAATAGGAGGTTGTGGACCAACATGTCAGAACAGTAATGGGAATGGGAATTAAAGTGGCTTGCCACTAGGAAGTTCTGCTTTTGGTGGATGGAGTAGAAGTGATCCTCCAATTTACAGCAGGTCTCACAGATGTAGAGGAGGCTGCATTAGGAGCACCAGACACAACATACAACCCCAACAGATTCACAGGTGAAGTGTTGCCTCACCAGGAAGGACTGTCTGGGGCTCTGAATGGAGGACAGGGAGGAGGTCAATGGGCAGGTGTAACACTTAACCCTTACCTATCATAAATAAAACCATGAGACAAAGGAGCTGAAATAGGCTATTTGGCCCATTGAGTCTATTCTGTTAATCTATCATGGCTGATTTATTATCCCTCTCAATCCCAATCTCCTGCCTTCTCCCTATAACCTTTGACACCTTGAATAATCAGAACCTATCAAGCTCCAGTTTGAACATACCCAATGACTTGGCCTCTACACCTGTCTGTGGCAATTCACCACCTTTTAGTTAAAGAAATTCCTCCTCATCTCTGTTCTAAATGGACATCCCTCTATTGCGAAGCTGTTCCCATGGTCCTAGACTCCCCCACTAGAGGAAGCATCCACTCCACATCCACTCTATCTAGGTATTTCAATATTTGATATGTTTCAATGAGATCCTCCCTCCCCCATTCTTCTAAATTCCAGCAAGTACAGGCCCAAAACAAATGTTCCTCATACATTAACATTTTTATTCTTGGAATCATTCCTGTGATCCTCCTATGGAGTCTCTCAAATGCCAGCATATCTTTTCTTAATTAAAGAGTACAAAACTGCTCATAATACTCCAAGTGCAGTCTGACTAATGTTTTATAATGCCTCAGCAATACATCTTTGCTTTTACATTCTAGTCCTCTTGAAAAGAATGTTAACCTTGCATTTGCCTTCCTCACCACTGGCTCAATCTACAGGTAACCTTTAGAGAATCCTACACAAGGACTGTTAAGTTCCTCTGATTTTTGAAATTTCTCCCAGTTTAGGAAATAACATACACCTTTATTTCTTCTAAAGTTTGTGACCATATGCATCCCTGCACTATATTCCAACCGCCAATTCTTTGTCCATTCTCCTAATCCAAGTCCTTTTGCAGACTCCCTGCTTCCTCAACACTACCTGGCCCTCCACCTATCTTTCTACTGTCCACAAACATGATCACAAGTCCATTAATTCCATCGTCCAAATCATTGACATATAACATGAAAATAAGCGGTCCTAACATGGATCTGTGTGGAACACCACTAGTGTAGCAGTCAGCCAGAAAAGGCTCCCTTTGTTCCAACTCTTTGCCTCCTGCCAGTCACTCTATCATATATCCATGCTAGTATCTTTCTTGAAATGCCATGGGTTCTAATTTTGTTAAGCAGCCTTATGTGTGGCACCTTGCCAAAGACCTTTTGAAATTCCCAGTAAACAACATCCACTGGCTCTCCTTTATCTATGCTGGCTATTATTTCCTCACAGAATTCCAACAGATCTGTCAGTCAAGATTTCCCCTCAAGGAAATCATGCTATCTTTGAACTATTTTATCATGTGCCTCCAAGTACCCTGAAATCTCATCCTTAATAATGGATTCCAACATCTGCCAATCACTGAAGTGAGATTAACTAGCCTATAATTTCCTTTTTTCTGCCTCCCTCCCTTCTTAAAGGGTGGATTGAAATCTGTTATTCTTGAAAGATCACTACTGATGCCTCCACAATATCTTCAGCTGCATCTTTCAGAATCCTGAGGTGTAGTCCATCTGGTCCAGATGACTTTTCTACCTTCAGCCTTTTCAGCTTCCCAAACTCCTTCCCCTTAGTAGTAGCAACAGCAACCACTTCTCCGCCCCACCCCCTGCCCCAACACTCTTGAATTTCTGGCATACTTCTACAATTGTCTTCTACAATTAGAAACATAGAACCATAGAACATTACAGCACAGAAACAGGCCTTTTGGCCCTTCTTGGCTGTGCCAAACCATTTTTCTGCCTAGTCCCACTGACCTGCACCTGGCCATATCCCTCCATAGACCTTTCATCCATGTACCTGTCCAAATTTTTCTTAAATGTTAAAAGTGAGCCCACATTTACAGCTTCATCTGGCAGCTCATTCCACACTCCCACCACTCTCTGTGTGAAGAAGCCCCCCCCCCCCCGCCAATGTTCCCTTTAAACTTTTCCCCCTTCACCCTTAACCCATGTCCTCTGGTTTTTTTCTCCCCTATCCTCAGTGGAAAAAGCCTGCTTGCATTCACTCTATCTATATCCATCATAATTTTATGTACCTCTATCAAGTCTCCCCTCATTCTTCTACACTCCAGGGAATAAAGTCCTAACCTAGTCAACCTTTCTCTGTAACTCAGTTTCTCAAGTCCTGGCAACATCCTTGTAAACCTTCTCTGCACTCTTTCAACATTAATATCCTTCCTGTAATTAGGTGACCAAAACTGCACACAATACTCCAAATTTGGCCTCACTAATGTTTCATACAACCTCACCATAACATTCTAACGCTTATGCTCTTATACTTTTGATTTATAAAGGCCAATGTACCAAAAGTTCTCTTTACTACCCTATCTACCTGTGACACCACTTTTAGGGAATTTTGTATCTGTATTCCCAGATCCCTCTGTTCTACTGCACTTCATAAAATGTTTTCACAAATATGCATATGGTGCTGGAGGACTGAAAATTACTCTAATCAAAACAAAAATCTAATCTAATCAAAAGTTGGAAGTACAGCTTGATCCTCATCAATCAAAGTACCATCTTGGGTGGGAGATATCTCAAAACCTCTCCTTGGAATGGATATTGTGTTGATCCAAAATTCCATCCCTGAGTAAATGAAGGGTAAGGTCACCTCGAGCCTGTGTGGTTGGACAAATCTGAACCAACAAATCACTAAATATGGTCGAAAGACAAAAATTACTGTGGCCTGCCAGAAAACGATCCTTTCACATTTACTGGAAAGATGCTCCTATATACCAAACAGAGTGCTCTCAGCAAAACATCTATGGAAGGTATTTTATTTACTTACAGCACCAAACATGCCCTCCTGGCACTTTGAACCATGCTCCCCAGAAACCCCAAGTTAACCCGAGCGTAATCACAGGTAAATCTTACAAAGAACAAGTAATCTACTAAATGATACACCTTTGGACTATGGGGTGAACCGAAGCACCTGGAGGAAACCCATGTGATCACAGGAAGAACATACAAATTCATTACTGATAGCAGTGGAAGTTGTCTTTGGACCATGGGAGAACACGGGAGAACACTGGAGCACCCAGAGAAAACCCCTACATTTCACAGGAAGGACGTACAGACTCTGTGCAGATGACTTTGTAATTGAACTCCGAACTCTGACTCCCCATATTGTAATAGTGTCATGCTAACCCCTATGTTACTGTGGCGCCCTCACCTATTATTAATCAGCTGAAGGGTTGGGAATTCTCGTTAAAACTCACAGTCCATCTAACCTTATGGTTTGGCCTATTAAGAAATCAAATGGTACCCGGAAACTGAGAGTGAATTACAGGGTCATCAATCAAAGTTCAAAGTACATTCATTATCAAAGTATGTATATTTTATATAATTTTCAGATTCGTCCCCTTACAGGCAGTCACAAAACAAAGAAACCCAATAGAACCCATTAAAAAAATAGCCCGTCAAACACCCAATGTGCAGAAAAAAACAATCATGCAAACAATAAAACTAAATAAATAACATTCAGAACTGAAGTTCATGAAAGTGAGTCCATATCCATGAAACCAGTCATCACAGCAAATTATTTAGGAGGCCTTTAGTGCAGGCCACAGTACTGATGTCAGGTTCACTGATCTATGATTTTCTGGCTTATTCTTAGAGCCTTAGTTAATTAATGGAACAACATTCACTATCCTTCAATCCACCAGCTCCTTGCCCTTGGCTAAGGATGCTTTAAAGATCTTTACTAGGGCCCCTGCAATTTATGCAATACCTTCCCACAGGGTCCAAGGGAACAGCTTGTCAGGCCCTGGGGATATATCCTCCCTAAATTTCCTCAAGAGAGTTAACACCTCATCCTCTTCAATCTGTACATGGTCTATGACCTCACTGTTACTTTGTCTCACTTTGATAGACTCTGAGTCCATCTCCTGAGTAAATGCAGATGCAAAAAATCCATTTAAGATCTCCCCCATCCCTTTTGGCTCCATGCTTCGATGACCACTCTGATCTTCTCGAGGACCAATTTTGCCCCTTATTATACATGTGCTCTTAATATACAGTATCAGTAGAACCCCTTAGGATTCTCGTGCCTAGAACCACTTCATGCCCTCGTTTCACCCTCCTGATTTCCTTAAGTGTTCTCTTGCATTTCTTTTACTCTTCAAGAACCTCATTTTCACCTTCCTGCCTGTACATGCTATGCACCTCCTTCTTCTTCTTAACCAAGGCCTCAATATCTCACGAAAACCAAGATTCCCTGAACCTGTTATCCTTACCTCTTGTTATGACAGGAACATACAAGCTTTGTACTCTCAAAATTTCACTTTTGAAGGCCTCCCATTACCAAGTACACCTTTGCCAGAAAACAACCTCCCCCAATACACACTTGACAGATCCTTATTGATACCAGCAAAATTGGGCTTCCTCCCATTTAGAATGTCAACCCAAGGACCAGACCTATCCTTCTCCACAATTATCTTGAAATTAATAGCATTATGATCACTAGATGCAAAGATCTCCCCTGCACAAAGTTATGTCACCTGCCCTGTCTCATACCCTAACAGATCTTGTATCGCACTGTCGCTAGCTGGGACCTCTGTGTACTAATTAAGGAAATTTCCCTGAACAGTCTTAACAAACTCTTTCTCTATCCAAGCCTTTTGCAGTCTGAGAGTCCCAGTCAATATGTGGAAAGTTAAAATCTATGTACTATTACAACCTTATGTTTTTGCAATCTCTCTACAAATTTGCTCCTCTAAATCTCATGGACTGTTGGGTGGTCCATAATATAATCCCATTAACATGGTCATCCTTTTCTTATTTCACTTCCATTTATATAGGCTCAGTAGACGAGCTGTCCAGCCTCTCCTGTCTGAACACTGCCATGACATTTTCCCTGACTAGTAATGTCCTTTAATCTCTCCCACTCTTTCACTCTTGCTTCTTTTCCAACTGGTGCTCTTCCTCCTACTCTTCTTCCTTCTCCTGCTTTTGCTAATACTCCAGCTCCTGAGGTTGCCATTATTGGCTCCATCCAGTGAAGGCTAGATTGCACTCCAAATTGTGACTTGATCATCTATTAGTTGAATAACTAAAGATGCACTGATGCACTCATTTCAATAAATCCCTGAGGAAGTATATTGTGCACTTTTAGTTGCTAAATAGTACCAAAAATGGTAGTGCATTTAAAGCAAGCTTAACTAATTCAGTTTCCTTGTTACTGGTTTTGATTTAATTTACTTGGACATGCCCATAAACTTCTAACTTGAGTAATAAGGTACAATATTGCCAAAACTTATGGCCTTTTTGATTTCCAAAATAATTTCCAAATTAGCCTGGATTAATATGTATTAATTAACTGAATTTTTTTCTTAAAATAAAGGTATCAATAAATCCAAACTTTTCAATACTTCCAAATTCTTTTTATAACAAGGAAAATATAGAAATCAATGGATCAGCAGTACAAAGATATAAATTACAAAGCATCAGTATCCACCTCATGGATAGTTAATAAATGTTTACTGCTTTGTATTTAATATTTCAATAGTACTTGAGTAGTATTGTAAATATATTGTTTGACAAAGTATTCTTATTCATTGAAATAAGGTTGTATGTAAAAATAAGTGAATTGCATACAACATGATGCTACCATGTTATACATGCATACTTCGCTTAAAGTAAACACGATGTTGGGCTTGTATTTTGGACTCTCTTGTCTTTCTTTCAATTAACTCAATGTTTTATAGTTACAAAACATAGTGGTAACAAGGAAGTTTAAAAACACACTCGAGATGAGTACCTACTTGTTGAAGTGCTGCGAGATGTTTGAGTTTTTAAAAAGCTCAGCAAGAAAAACGGTTGTGTAAAATTAAGCGCAGCACATGCTTTTCAGAAAAGGAGACAGACACAGTCTTGTTAAAAAAAAATAAGAAACAGAAGAATTCACAGGTTCGTTAACAGTGTGTATTGGGTGATAATATTTTTTATAAAAGAGCAGAAGTAGCTGGCTACATTAGAACAATTGGCACATTATGGATGCCGCTTTCCCTCAACAGCGTTTCATGTAGATGTGCTCAATGTTTGGGAGGACTTTACTTGTGAGGTACTGGGCTGTATCCATTACTTTTTGGAGGATCTTCCATTCAAAGGCATTGGTGTTTCCATACAAGGCTGTGATGCAGCCAGTCAATATGCTTTCTTCCTCACATCTATAGAAGTTTGTCAAAGTTTTACATATCATGCCAAAGCTCCGCAAACTCCTAAGGGAGTTGAGGCACAGTTGTGCTTTCTTCACAATTGCACTTATGTGGACTTATATTTTGCTCAATGATCAGTGGCAATAGAATTGCAATCTTTAGAGAAACTCTATAATTCAGGGACCAAACAGGCAGAACAACCAATCCCATTTAAGAATTCTCAGACAGCATGCCCGGAAGTAAAAATAAATAATTTTTTTTAATGTTAAGCTTTCATTAAACTTGCATGGATAATTTTACACTCTTTCAGTAATGTTCACGAGTTTCAAACATAATTTAAATATTATTTTAATGGTGAATTTAACCAAAACTTTCCATGCTCTAAGTAAGTTAGGTGTAACCATAAGGTGAATTACAGCTGGGATGAATTGGGGTCAATATTTTTTGTAGAAGATAAGCTAGATTGTTAAACTAACCTGGTTAAAAACAAAAGTAGGGATATTGGAATGCAAAGTAGCTGCACTGATCGTCAGGGAATGAAAAGATAGCCAAGATAAAATGGCACGAGACAGGGGAAAAATATGAAACTGATCAGTCCACAGAGGACTGCTCAGCCAGAATCATCAATTTATGATATCCTATACATTGTCAAAAGAGCTTTTAACCAGGTACAACATTAGAATGGCCATTTTTTGTGTGTAGCATTAAGAAGTCTTAGGAAAGTCTGTCAAAATGTTCTTTAGATGGAAACAAACTGGGCACAAAATAAAAATGAACATGTCAGAGATCAATTATCTCACAGCAGGACTTTGGTCAGTTCCTCACAAAAGGGAGGGTAGCTAACCAGTAATATCCTTCTAACCTGCATTATTATGGGCATGAAAACAAAGTGCTCGGTCTGCAGAGACCTAGATCATTTATCCTGAGACATGAGTATGAATCCAATCACAACAGTTATTTAAATAAATGAATAATAAACAAACTAATTTCAGTAATGATAACCTTGAAACTACCAAACCATTGCAGAACCAATTTGCTTCATTATTGTCATTTGGGGAATGGAATCTTCTATCTTATGCTGGTGCAAACACTGCAAAATTGCTGATACATAACTGCTCACTGAAGCATGCACGTTCCATCAGACAAAAAATAAGGCTTATAAAAGAGGATGATGCTTAATTCCATTAGCAAATCTTCAAAGTTCAAAGTAAATTTATTATCAAAGTTGGGCATTATCACCAACTTGGGCATTCAACTGGGGTGCAAAAGATAACTGTGCAAATATAAAAAGAAATAAATGGTAATAATAAATGCCTAAGCAATAAATATCAAGAACATGAGATGAGGAGTCCTTGAAAGTGAGTCCATAGGTTGTGGAAACATTTTGTGATGGGGCAAGTGAAGTTATCCCTTTTGGTTCAAGAGCCTAACGGTTGAGGGGTAATAATTCTTCCTGAACCTGGTTGTGGGAGCCCTGAGGCTCCTGTACTTTCTTCCTGATGACAACAACAAGGTAGATGTCCCTGATTAAGGATGCTGTTTTGCTGTAACAATGCTCCATGTAGATGTGCTCAATGGTGGGGAGTGTTTTACCTGTGATGGACTGGACCATATGCACTACTTTTTGTAGGATATGCCATTCAAGGGCATTGTTATTTCCAAGCGTGGCTGTGATGCATTATGCTCTCCATCACATATCTATGGAAAATTTACAAAGTTTTAGATGCATGCCAAATCTTCACACTCTAGGGAAGTAGAGGTACTGCCATGCTTTCTTCATAATTGCACTTACATTCTGGGCCCAGGACATGTCCTCCAAAATAATAACACCAAGGAATTGAAAGTTGCTGACCCTCTCTGTCACTGATCCTCCAATGATGACTAGCTCATGGACCCTTGTTTTCTCCTCCTGAAGTCAATAATCAGCTTCTTTGCCATGTTGATGTTGAGTAGGAGGTTGTTGTGATATCACTCAGCAAGATTTTCAGAATGCTTCCTATATGCTGATTTGTCACTACCTTTGATTCAGCCAATGACAGTGGTGTACTCAGCAAGCTTAAGTATGGCATTGGTCCTGTGCTTAACCGCACAGGCATAACTGTAAAGCATGTAGAGCAGGGGATTAAACACACAACCTTGTGGCACACCTGTACTGATGGAGATCGTGGAGGAAATGTTGTTGCCAATCCAAATTGTCTGAGGTCTGCAAGTGAGAAAACCAAGGATCCAATTGCACAAGAAGGTATTAAGGCCAAGGTTTTCAAGCTTATTGATTAGTTTTGTGGGGTTGATGGTATTGAATCTCAAGCACTAGTCGATAAAAAGCATCCTGATGTATGCATCTTTGTTGTCCAAGTGTTCCAGGGTTGAGTGGAGAGCCAATGAAATGGCTTCTGCAGTGGACTTGTTGTACCGGTAGCAAATTTCAGTGAAATCTGGTTTGTTTCTCAGGCACCTACCTCTCAAAACACTTCCTCATCAAATGAATGTTCATGCTTGCTTTGACAAAGACTTGCATATTATGAGATAGAATAATAGTCACATTCTTAATGAATGGCAGTCCAGGCTTGCAAGTTCAATTGGGCAATTCTGCTCCCATTTCTTACGTTCTTATTGTGACCTTATGGAGTCATTTATGGCAAATTAGACTTGATCAGCAGGAGATGGGATTTTATGGCAACCTAATTAGTTTCATGGCTACCACAAATGATATCACCTTTTTGTTTTAAAGTCCAGAAAGATTTGCTGAATTTAAGTTCACCAGCCTTTATACTGGTTCAGTAATGTTACCATCATTGTCTGTAGTGACAATTAACATCTGTACCACACACCTACTGGGCAATAACCATCTCACACAGGAGGTTTTAACCACCACCTCGTGCCTACAATGGCTTTACCTTCACTGAGACCACTATCAATATTTTGACAATTGTAACTGACCAGAAACTAACTAGTTCAGACAAACAAATACCATGACTACAAATGAATACCAACAATTGACTTGAATTCTAACTCCCGAAAGCCTTGACAGTGCCTGCAGTGCATTTGTCAAGATTTGATGGAAGACTTTCTGCCTGCCTATGTGTAGCCCTAGCCACACTCAAGAACATCATTCAGGACAAAGCAATTTGTTTGACAGGCAACCCTTCTGCTACCCTAAATGTTAACTCCAGCCACCCTGATATGGCACTGGACTGTTGATTTGGAGATACAAATTTGAATCCAATCTTTACAGCTAAAGAATTTAAATAAACCTGGAATGTAAAGAAAAGACACAACAGTAACAGTAACCGTAAAAGTACAGCTTTGTCATAGAAACTAATGTCCTTCAAAAAGGAAACCTACCATCCTTGGAATGGTCAATGCTGTGAGGCTGGAATTATGTGTTGTATTTGACATATATGTATATCAAAACAAGAAAATGCTTAAAATACTAAGCAGGTCATGCATAGTCTGTGGGAAGGGTAATACAACCAATAATTCTAGTCAATGTCGCTTGATCAAAAGTTGGAAGAAGACAAAGAAGCTTGTTAATTTGCAAGGAGGATAGAGAAGGGGGATGTCCCTAACAGGGTACGGTCAGGTTGGAGGAAACCATCGAAATATGCTAGAAGCAATTTTATCTGGTCAATGACTTAATAGCAGCAGTTAGAGAGAGAGAGGACAGAGACAAAATAACCTCACCCAAGAAACTGTAGATGCAGGAAATCTGGATTAACACAAAATGCTGGTGAAACTTCATGGGTCAGGCAGCATCTATGAAGGGAAATGAACAGTTGATGTTTCAGGACTAGACCCTTCATTTGGACCTTAGGCTACACTATGGAAATAGGATTCATGAAACACAGAGCACAAGAACAAGTCCAGCAGCACAGGTGGGATATCACCTCCACTTCCAGAGGGGAAAAAAAGACAAAAGGAGAACAAAATCAACAAACAGAGATAATATCACAAAAAAGGATATCACAAAAAAATCAAGTTGTCTTAAGTTGTAGAATTCAATATTGAGTCCAGAGGTCAAAATATGCCTAAATAGTTGAGATAATGTTCCTCATGTGGACATTGGGCCTCATTGTAACCGTACAAGATGGTTGAGAATGGTAGTAGGGTAGAGAATTAAAGTAGCAGGCAACCCAATCTGTGTTTGTTTTCTCCAAGGTAGAAAAGACTTCTGTGATCACTGGATGCACGACACTAGACTGGAAGAAATATAAATGAATCACAGCTTCACTTTCTTAAGCTCCTAGATGGTGGGAAAGGAAAAGGACAACAGTTGCATCACTTGCAGCTTGTGAGTGAAATTTCAAAGTTCAAAATAAATTTATTATCGAAGTGCATATATGTCACCATATACAAACCCTGTGGTTCATGTTTTGGGTGCATTTACAGTAAATATAAAGGAACACAACAGAATCAGTGAAAGGCTGCACACAACAAGATGGACAAACAACCAATGTGCACAAGACAACAAACTGTGAATTTACAAAAAGAAAAGAATAATGATATAAAAAAGCAATAAATATCAAGAACCTGAAATGAAGAGTTCTTGAAAGGCAGTCCATAGATTGTGTTCATTTCAGTGTTAAGGTGAGTGAATTTGTTTTGAGGGGATGATAATATTGAATGCCAAGCTACTGTCAATGAAGACCATCCTGACATATGCATCTTCACTCTCCAGATGTTCTAGGGTTGAATGAAGTGCCAATGAAATGATATCTTCTGTTGATCTGTTGAGACGATAAGCAAATTGGAGTGGATTCAAGTGGGTTCTCAGGCAGGAGTTTATGTGTTTCATCACCAACCTCTCAAAGTACTTCATCACAGAGGATGTATGTGCTACTGGACAAAAGTCATTGAGGCATATTACCACATTCTTCTTAGGCACTAGTATAATTCATGCCTGCTTAAAGCAGGTGGGTACCTCAGGTCGGTGAAGCAGGAGGTTAAAGATCTCAGTGAACACTCCAGTCAGTTGTTCAGCACAGATCTTTAGTGCTTGGCCAGGTCCTTGTTTGGGCCAGATGCTTTCGTTGGGTTCACCCTACTGAAGGATGCTCTCATTTCAGCCTCAGAGACTGAAATCACAGTGTTATTGGGGGGGGGGGGAGAGCTGTAGTAGTTCATGAAGGACCACCATGTTTTGATGGTTAAAGCAAGCATAAACGACAGTGAGCTGATCTGAGAGTGAAACCTTTTTGTTATCTATGTCACTTGGTTTCACTTTGTAGGAGGTAATAGCACTAAAGCCCTGCTGCAGCTGTTGAACATCCTTCAGTGATTCAAATTTGGTTCAGAATTGCCACTTTGTATGTAAGTCTTTCTGGAAGTCATACCTGGACCTCTTGTATTGTAGGTGGTTGCCAGAGCTGAATGCCGCTGATCTGGCCCTCGGCCGACTGCAGATGTTATGTTTCATCCAGGGCTTCTGGTTGGAGAAGACTGAACAATTCTGTGGGGGCACACTCATGTATGACCACTTCTATAAAGTCTGTTACAACCATGGTGTACTCATTCAGATCCTCTGAGAGTCCTTGAACATGGCCCAGTCCACTGACTTGAACCAATATTGTTGCTGCGCATCTGCTTGTATGCTGGTAGAAGGACGGCTAGATGGCCAGATTTCCCAAAATGAGGTCTAGGTGTTGAATGGTAGATATTCCTAATCTAGTATAACAGTGGTCAAGTGTGTGGGGGGGGGGGGGGGGAGTTCTACCTTTGTTCTTTTCAAGATGAGGTGAAAGTAAACACGTGGAAAATGGATGAGATGTGGTCAAGGTTTTTGTTAACAATAACAGAAGGAAAGTCGTGTTTCGGGAAGAAAGAAAATATTTTAGAGGCATATGAAAAGTCTTGTAATCAATGCAAATACAATGAAGACATTGGAATCAAATGGAGATCCAGAAAAGGGAAGAGTCAGAGATTAACCATGTAAAAGTGAGGGTATAATGGAAACTGGTAACAGTAGCAAAAAAAATTGTTGAGTTCTGCCTGAATGTAGGAGGAAGCACCTGTACTGTTACTGATGCGCTAGATCAAGATTTGTCAGATTAACTATGGGGAGGACTGAAACACAGACTGTTCCACATATCACAAAAAAGACAGGCACAGCATGGGCTGGGCAAGTACCAATAGTGACACTGCTGATCTGGAGAAAATGAGTGAAGAAACTATTCGATGTGGGAAGAAGTTGAGCTTAGTGAATGAGTGTGTCGATGAAGGGGAATTGGTTAGGCCTCTAAAACAGAAGGAAGCTGACGGCCCTCAGATTATCTTGATTTAGAAGGAGGTATAAAGGAATTGTACATCCATGATAAGGTGAATCTGTTGAGATTATGGATTTGAAAATGGTCAACAAGGCACAAATCAGAGGTATCACAAATATAAGTGAAAAAGGACTGACCAAGGTAGACAGAAGTAAGCTTGGGAAGGTGGGGCGGAAACATTAAGAACAGACTGAAACAATAGGTCTGCCAGAACAGTCTTGCTTGTTAATTTTAGGCAGGAGATAGAAGTGAACTGTGCAAGTCTGGGACACTATAAAGCTGAAAACTGTGGAAGTAAGTTCTTCCAGGGAAATGAGGTCAATTTTTGTCTGCTGTCTAGGTGATCATGGTCTGATGTTTGATGGTGTGGTCATTAGCAAAAGGGAGGTATGAGCAGGCTTCTAGGAGTGGACACCTGGTCTCTGCAAAACAGAAGTCAGTTCACTAGGACACACCCCCCCCCCACCTTGTCAGTAGGTGGGGGATAATATTGGGATTGGTTCATAGTGTACCATGCTCCACATTCATAAAGGAGTATAAGGCGGCAGCTAAAATAGTCAATATCATGTCAACAGTTAGTAAAGAATGGATCTAAAGAGGGTAATTGGCAAGGATAGATGTTCATGTGGATTGGTCCACATTTTGGAGTGAAGTCACATGACCAAAGGCACGGGGACAGAGGCAGAGGTAGCAGAAGAAGAGATCAACTTTATGTTGAGCTCAGAGTTCATTGAGTTAGGGTTTTAGGGGAATGAAGCCATGCCCTCTACCAAAGACTGATCGTTTAGGATCAAAATGGGGAACATCAGAAATGATAATGAATACACAGCAGGGGATGAGAGAAGGTCTAAAGAAAGTGAAGGTGGAAGATCAGAAGTCAGGAACTGTTGGAGTTTACTACCTTTGATGTATAAAAGGAAGGAGAAAGACATCTATGCAATCTTGTGTTGTTTGATACTTAATTGCCATACAAACCTATTGATCCAAAGCAATTAAGGGTGGTGTATAAACATTAACTTTGCTGGTGTTTACCATCCAGTTGCAATGAAGTAACTTGTCATGGTTTCTTGAACAGAACCTCCCATGCCTGTGATCACAGGACCACATTCTCCTTGGACAAGAGAAGCAGGTATATACAAACACTGTGCTCTGCAAATCACAAGCCTCCCAAATTAGATATACATTACCAGACAGCTGCTGTCTTCATCAGAAGAACTGCAGCTGTTCTTGAAGGCAGTTAGTTCATCACCATGATTTCAAAGTCAAATAGAGTTGGGCAGTAAATGTTATACTTCATTAGGGATTTAAAGAGATTTGGTATGTCAACAAATACACTCAAAAAATTCGATAGATGTACCATGGAGAGCATTCTGACAGGCTGCATCACTGTCCGGTATGGGGGGAAAGGGGGCTACTGCACAGGACTGAAAGAGGCTGCAGAGGGTTGTAAATTTAGTCGGCTCCATCTTGGGTAGTGGCCTACAAAGTACCCAGGATATCTTGAAGGTGCAGTCTCAGAAAGGCAGCGTCCAGTTTTAAGGACCTCCAACACCCATAGCATGCCCTTTTCTCAGTGTTACCATCAGGTAGGTGGTACAGAATCCTGAAGGCACATATTCAGCAACTCAGGAACAGCTTCTTCCCCACTGCCATCTGATTCCTAAATGGACATTGAACCCGTGAACACTACCTCATTTTTTTAATATATATTTCAGTGTTTTTGCACGATTTTTAATCTATTGAATATACATATACTGTAATTTACTTATTATTAGTAGTATTTTTATTTTCTTCTATATTATGTATTGCGTTAAACTGCTGCTGTTAACAAATTTCAAGACACATGCCAGTGATAGTAAACCTGATTCTGATTCTGAATAAATAAAGCTAATTCTGGACAGAGATCTGGATCAAACTGAATTCAACTAAAGCCGAGTAATACATACAAAATGCTGGAGGAACTCAGCAGATCAGGCAGCATCTATGGAAAGGAATAAACAGTCGACATTTCCAGCAAGACCCTTTATCAGGTCCTGCATCTGCAGGGTCTCTTATGTTTATGATCAGCTAAATCTGTATATCCATAATACAAATTGGAAGTGTAGCCCATAACTAATGATATATTAAAATGTAAATCTCTTGTAATTAATTAGCAGTGTATCTGAAAAGTCAGGAATATTTCACCTCAACTTGAACTTCAGCAATTAACAAAAATGTTTCATAGAATAGAGGACCTCATTCACATTCAGTCAGAGCCATACACTATAAGAAACGGGCTCTTGTCCGCTCATCCATTCCAACTTAATTGCTCAAGCTTATCTTATTTGCATATTCCTCTAAACTGGGGGTTCCCAACCATTTTTATCCCATGGACCCTTACCATTAACCCCATACCCAGATCCACATCCTCAATACCCAGAGTCTGGACTGACACCAACTTACTGCTCCCTACTGTGCCTATTGGCTTGTTTATTATTTTTTGTAATGCCTGCACTGTTTTGTGCACTTTATGCAGTCCAGGGTAGGCCTGCGAGTCAGCTGGGGCGATATACTGTATCTGGTGCTCCCGATGTGGCCATTTATACATTGGGGAGACCTGCCGCAGACTGGGAGACCGTTTCGCCGAACACCGGCGCTTGGTCCTCCAGCAGTGGCGGGATCTCCCTGTGGCCACACACTTCAATTCCACAGACCACTCCCACTCCGACATGTCTGTCCATGGCCTCCTCTACCGTCAAGATGAGGCCACACGCAGGTTGATGGAGCAATACCTTATCTCCCGCCTAGGTAGCCTCCTACCTGCTGGCATGAACATTCAACTCACAGACCTCCATTGATACCCCTGCCCCCCCACTTACCCCATCCCTATCTATAATTTTAGTCTGGTTATCTTTCTCTCTCTTCCTCCCCCCCCCCCCCCCACTATAATCTCCCCCCAGCCCTACCTTTCTTTCTCTTTTATTTCCCATCTCTACCTCCCCCCCAGCCCATTTCCCTCCAGCCTATCACTTCCCAGCTCTCTACTTCATCCCTCCCTCGACCATCCCATGTTACTTCACTCCTGATGAAGGGTTTCGGCCCAAAACGTCGTTATTACCTCCTCCCATAGATGCTGTCTGGCCTGCTGAGTTCTGCCAGCATTTTGTGTTTTTATTTGTCTGTAGTCTAGTGTAGTTTTTGTGTTGTTTTACGTAGTTCAATGTAGTTTTTGTATTGTTCATGTAGCACCATGGTCCTGAAAAATGCTGTCTCGTTTTTACTGGGTACTGTACCAACAGTTTTGGTCGAAATGACAATAAAACGTGACTTGATTTGGGAACCCCTGAAAAATTTCCCATATATATCTTTAAAAGTCGTGACCCAACTCTGCCACCTTGTTTCATATAAATACAACCAATTGCATGAAAAAGTTGCCCTTCAGTCATGTGCCCTTAAATCTATGCCGTCCAGTTTTA
This sequence comes from Hypanus sabinus, assembly GCF_030144855.1. Taxonomy (NCBI): domain Eukaryota; kingdom Metazoa; phylum Chordata; class Chondrichthyes; order Myliobatiformes; family Dasyatidae; genus Hypanus; species Hypanus sabinus. Next base: position 73,596,384 of record NC_082711.1, on the reverse strand, counting down.
GACTCCCCTATGGGGTAAGGAAAGACAACGGCCATTCACTTTATTTATGCCCCTCATAATTTTGTAAGCCTTTGTAAAGTCACAGTTTAGCCATTTAGAGAAAATAGTCGCAGCCTATCCAGTCTGAGTACAGCATCCGCATTGTGCTGTGGGTTCTGACAGAGAGACCGTGAGCGCGATCTATCCCGCCCCGGACCCGCTCCTCCGCCACTCACTGCCACCCACGTGCTCGCTGCTTTGACCACTCCGCGTCCCCGACGAACCGAGTGGCATCACCCCATTGGACCGCGCGGTTGGCCAATGGGAAGCGGGCAACTCAGAGGAAACGATCTGAAGAAAGAGCGGAGGGCGTGTCTGTGGAAATAGCACGAGGCGCGGGACGGGACGTGTTCGGAGGGCGAGGGATTGGGGAGACGAGGCTGGGGTTCCGGGGGAGAGAGCCAGGCTTATCGCGAGATAGGGGGCCTTGTGCGTGACGCAGTGGAGCGTCTCTGTCGGTGTCACACGGGGGTTCTGGCGGCCGCCGGGGGAATTCAATGGAACTGAAGAAAGTGTCGTTGTTGCTACTATTGGCGCAGCTCGCCGTGATCGCGCTGGCGCAGGAGGATATACTGGGTAAGCAGCCCTTAGTGAAGTGCTGCCTTGTGCGGGTTTGGTAAAGAAAAACACTCCGTTAGAGAGGCATTTTGGTTTCCTTGCCTCGACAGACTATCGGTGCTGGGTTTGGGTTTGCAAAAGGTCCAGGACATAATTTAGAATTCACGCCCCGTATACAAGTAAGAAGCTAGTCTTGGGGGAGGAGCGCAGAATTCTGGAGGTACTGCTTACGTTATTGCCTTACCATGGACTTTGCACTACTGTCTTGTTTTGCACGATTTTTTCCTTCCTTTCTTTATATAATGTCGGAATTTACATGCTTTTGATATGCAAACAAGTTTTTCCTTGCACCTGTGCCTGGCTTTGTTTTGTGGATTTGCATTTGGTGGGAGTGCAGTTTCTGTGCGGAGAAGTACAAGGTTAAGTTATGAAGTTGATAACCTTTCATCAAATAAATCAACGTTACTCTTAAGCTAATATGAACCTATCCAGGGTTTCTTTGCATTTAAAAACTCGAATGTTTTAAGTTGAAAGTGTTTTGTCCTCATTTTAAGTTAATAAAATAACTTGTTTTTAACTTCTGCAGTTGTATTCTGGCAACGCATAGATATCATGATAAAGATGTTTTTATTATTTAGACATTTAATTATAGCCATAACAATGCAAACTTGTTAATGTAAAACTAATCTGGATTTTGGTAAGAGGGTGTTTAGCTTACCAATTCTGCAGGTCAAGAAACCTTAATAAGGAGTCTTTGATTCAAGTTCTTCAACTGGCTGTCATATACAATTACTTAAAAATCTATATTCTTTGCACTGCCTTCAGTTTGATATAATCTGTAGATTTAGAAACTGCGTTAATGTTCCATATTCCATAGAAGGCTTGAGGGAGTTATTGTGTTCATAATCAACTATTGAGTAGTTATTTAAATGTATGTGTGATTGAGAACAATAACCAAACATTCAACTTTGCTTCTCTTGACTTTGAAGGCTGTAACCACTTGCAAGGTAATTCTGGGGGTTGACAAAGCACAGCCTAGCCATGATGGGTTGTATTGATCATCTGACTTTTCTAAATGTACATTTAAGGGAAATTGGGTTTTGAAATATTCACCATAATCCAAGAATTTTTTTAAGATCTCACAAACTTGCAGGATTATCTACCACATGAACATCCAATTTGAGATGTAGATTACATGGCTCTTTAGGTTAGACTTGCTATTTAACATGGTTGATATGACTAATCTCAATTTAGCTTTTCTATGTACTCAATAATTTTTCACCCCATTTCTTACCAGGTATCGAATATTCCTGCTTCCACTGTTGATTGGGGAAGTGTTCTAAAGACCCGTTGCGAGAAAGATCATGTCTGGAATAAATGGGTGTCATCTTTAAAGAATAAGAGTTTATTGCTATTTTGTCAAGCCATCACTTTGCACCTCTTCGCAATCCTGTGTTTCATCCTTCTTGAGGGAAGGATCTTGTTGCACAGTATTCCAGTGGAGGTCTTGCCAATGCTGTAATAATGTTCCTAACTTTATATTCAATTCATTTTGCAATAAGTAATTAAGTTATGGTACCTACAGATGGGGCTTCAATGAAGACAGCCAGATCCATCTGTTCTGGATCTGTGCAGTTTTTCACCATTGGATAATATACTTTTATTTTCTAAGCAGAATGGCCACTGCCACATTTTCTCACATTGAATTTGCCAGACTTGTGCCCTCTGTAGCATCATTGTGTCCTCTGCACAGTTTACTTTCCTGTTCATCTTTGTGTCATCAGTGCACTTCTGCCTTCATCTAAAAGCCACCTTCTCAAGTACTTGCACCAAAGATGTAGGAGCAGAATTTGGTAATTTGGTCTATCTAGTCTGCTCTGCTCTTTCGTCATGGCTGATCTGTTTTTTCCTCTCTGCCCCACTTTCCTGCCTTCTCCCTATATCCCTTCATGCCCTGACCAATCAAGAATCTTATCAACCTCTGCCTTAAATGTACATAAAGCTTGGCCTCCACAGCTGCCCATGGCAAAGAATTCAACTGATTAACCACTCCCTGGCTAAAGAAATTCCTCCTCATCTCAGTTTTAAAAGGACACTCCTCAATTCTGAATCTGTGTCCTCGGGTCTTAGACACTCCCACCTTAGGAAACATCCTCTCCAATCCACTCTATCAAGGCTTTTCACCATTCGATAGGTTTCAATGAGGTCACCTCAATCTTCTGAATTTCAGTGAATACAGGCCCAGAGCCATCAAATGCTCTTCATATTGACAAGCTATTCAATCTTGGAATAATTTTTGTGAACCTCCTTTGAACCCTCTCCAGTTTCAGCACGTGCTTTCTAAAATAAGGAGCCCAAAACTGCTCGCAATACTCTCAAGTGATGCCTCAGTGCTTTATAAAGTCTCAGTATTACTTCCTTGCTTCTATATTCTAGCCCTCTTGAAATGAATGCTGACATTGCATTTGCATTCCTCACCACAGACTCAACCTGCAAATTAACTTTTAGGAAATCCTGCACAAGGGCTCCCAGGTCCCTCTGTGCCTCAGTTTTTTGTATTTTCTTTCCATTTAGAAAATATTCGACCCTTTTCTTCAATCACAGTGCACAACCATACTCTTCTGAACACTATTCCATCTGCCATTTCTTTGCCCATTCTCCCAATCTGTGTAAGTCTTTATGTAGCGCCTCTACTTCCTCAAAACCTGCCCTTTACCTGTATTCATATCATCTGCAAACTTGGCAACAAAGCCATCAATTCTATCATCCAAATCATTGACATATAATGTAAAAAAAATCTGTACGAACACAGACCCCTGTGGAACACCACTAGTCACTGGCAGCCAACCAGAAAAGGATCCCTTCACTCCCACTCTTTGCCTACTGCCAATCAGCCAGTGCTTTATCCATGTGAGAATCCTTCCTGTAATACCATAGGGTCATGGCTTATTAAGCAGCCTTGTGTGGCACCTTTTCAAAGGCCATCCAAATGCACAATTAGAATTAGTAATTCTTGAAAGATCATTGATGCTTCCACGATCTCTATAGCCACTTTTTTCAGAACTCTAGTGTGTACACAACCTGTTCCAGGTGACTTACTAGCTTAGATCTTTCAGCTTCCCAAGAAACTTCTCTCTAGTCATGGTAACTTAATGTATTTCATGCCCCCTGACATCTGGAACTTACACCATATTGCTAGTGTCTTCCTCAGTGAAAGCTGGTGCAAAGTTCTTGCTCAGTTCATCTGCCATTTTGCCATCCCCTATTACTACCACTCCAGCATTGTTTTCCAGTGGCCTGATATCAGCTGTTACCTCTTACATTTTATGTATCTGAAGAAATTGGGTATCCTCTCTAATAATATTGGCTACCTTGCTTTCATATTCTCTCTACCTTAACGATTTTTTTTAGTTTCCTTCTGTTGGTTTTTAAAAGCTTCCAAATCCTATAACTTTCCACTAAATTTTTGCTCTATTATATGCCCTCTCTTTGGCTTTTTTATTGGCTTTGACTTCTCTTGTTAGCTACTGTTACATCACCTTGCTGTTGGATTGCTTCTTCCTCTTTGGGGTATATATATCCTGTGCCTTTCAAATTGTTTCTGGAAATTCTGACCATTGCTGCTCTGCCATCATCCCAAACAATTCTGGCCAACTCCTCTCTCATGCCTCTGTAGTTCTCTTTACTCCACTGTAATACTAATGTCTGACTTTAGCTTCTCAAATTTCAGGGTGAATGCAATCATGTTATGATCACTTTCCTGAAGGTTTCTTCACCTTGGTAGAATAAGGCCATTTGGTCCATTGAGTCTGCTCCAGTATTCTGGCTGATGTATTATCTGTTTCAACCCTGTAACCTGTGACACCTTTACTAATCAAGAATCTATCAACCCCCACTTTAAGTACATCCAGTGACTTGGCCTCTACAACTGTCTGTGACAATTAACAGTCACCACCCTCTGGCTAAAGAAATTACTCTTAATCTGTGTTCTAAAAGGCATATCCTATACTGAGGCTGTGCCCTCTGGTCCTAGACTCCCCACTGTGGAAAATATCTGCTCCATGTCCACTATCTTAGCCTTTCAATCTTTGAGTGTCAATGTGATTCTGCCCCCCCCCCCCCCCCCCATTCTTCTAAGCAGGCCAGAGCCATCAAATGCTCCTTGGAAGTTAACCCTTTCATTCCTGGTATCATTCTAGTGAACATCCACTGGTCCCCTTGCAACACCAGTACATCTCGAGCACTATGAACACCAGATGACACTCCTGGCATGCATTTTCTATCTCCCATTATAATTTGTAGGCCACATCCTGCTACTGTTTGGCAGTCTGGACAACTCCCAACAGGATCTTTTTAGCTTTGCAATTCTTTAGCTTATCCATAATAATTCAACATCTTTTGACCCTATGACACCTCTTTCCTTTTTGATTTGATTTCATTTTTAATCAACAGCAAAGCTGCTTCGCCTTTCAATACCATGTGTATGCTTGAACATTAAGCTCCCGGCTATAATTTTTCAGCCGTGTTTCAGTGGAGTTTACAATATCATACCTGCCAATCTACAACTGTGCTGCAAGTTCATCTGCCTTATTCTGTATACTGCGCACATTCAGATATAACACCTTCACTCGTGTATTCACTTTTTCAATTTTGTTGCATCATGCTCAACCTGTCCATTCCTAGCTTTGAGGTCTAAACAGCATCTGTCTCCCCAACCTCTTCACTAACTATTCTGGCACTCTGGTTCCCATTCCCCTGCAACTCGAGCTAAAACCCCACTAGGATACTAGTCTCCCTCCAGTTCAGGTATAAAACCATCCTTTATGTACAGGTTTCACCTTCTCTGGAAGAGATCCCAATGATCCAAAGATCTTATGCCCTCCCTCCTACACCAGCTCTGTGCGTTAAACTGTATAATGTTTCTAGTTCTAGCCTCACTAGTATGTAGTATGGGTAGCAGTCCTGAGATTACAACCCTGGAGGTCTTCCCTTAAATTAGCACCCAACTCCCTATGCAGAACCTCATCACTTATCCTACCCAGGTCATCAGTGCCTACATGGACCACGACTTATGGCTGTTCGCCCTCACAAGGATGCTGAGAACTCGATCTGAGACGTCCTGGACCCTGGCATCTGGGAACTTCATTCTCACCCACAGAACCACCTGTCCACTTCCCTAACAATTTCCCTATCACCACAGCATGCCTCTTCTTCCCACTTCCTTTTGAGTCAAAGGCAGATTCTGTGCAGAGACCCAACCACTGACTTTCCTTTGTTAGGTCATGACTCCTGATGGTATCCAAAGTGATAAACCTGTTCTTGAGGGGGATGGCCACAGGGGGACTCTGCACTGGCTCCTTAATCATTTCCCCTTCCTGACTGTCACCCAGTTGCTCTGGGTGCTCAAAGCTCCATTTCTGAATAGAGAATTCCAGGATTTAGATGGTAGGACTGGTAATGCATTTCCAAGTGAGGACGCTGTGCAGTTTGAATATGGTGTTCATGTGTACCTGGCTCTTGGCCATAAAAGGTTGTGTACTTGGGTGGTCTTGCCAAAATTGCATGGGAAATAACTGCAGTACATTGGTATTTACTGCAGCCTCTGCACTGGTGCAGGTGAAAATAAATGTTTGGTGTGGTTTATGGGGTGCCAGTCAAGTGAGCTATATTGTCTTCAACAGTTGGTAAAATTTTAAGAGTACATTATTAAGGATGAAGTTTTGGAGTACTTGTAAATCAATGAGAAGATGAGGCAAAGTCCGAATGATTTTTTTTAAGGGAGATCTTGGCAAATCGTACATTGAGGTAAGCAGGTTACAGAATCCTGGGAGTCCTGATTCATTTCTCAAGGTTAACTTGCAGGTTGAGTTGGTGGTAAAGACAAATCAAATACTCTCCAGTGCTTTGAAGTCTTGGAACCTGTATTGTTAAGAACTCGTTTAAGGAATTGATTGTATCTTGTTTATTAAATCAGCAAATTATTTTTTTGGGAACTATGAACTATATTAGTAGCCCCCTTGAATGGAAGTGACAGGGTTTGTGCAGTATAGATTTTGAGATGCTTAAGAGACCTAGGGGTGTTGGGGTTTGGGTTATGATTAACAAGCAAGGATGTGGGGGGGAAATAAAAGTCAGGCCAGAGTGCTAGCCTCCACTCTGCATTTGAAGGCCAGCAACGATGGATGTCCGACTATCAGGCCAGCATGGACAGGGGCAGATTTCACTCCCGTGAGTTTTCAGCAGGTTCCAGAATTGGAGTTCTTTGCTGTCAGGAAGAACAAGGTCCAATGACCCCCGGCACATGCGTCAGTGACACAGTAGTTCGAGACCTACTGTTCAGCAATTGGTAGGTACTGAGATAAATGCCGAGGTCTGAAGGTCAATCAAAGTCTAGGCTTGTTGGCCCGAGCCAGAGTTTGTGAATATCTGCAAGTCCGCTGGGGTAGTCAAATAAGAAATTTCTCCAGAGTCTGGTGGAAGCTGAAGACCGTGTGTCCTGGGGTTTGAAACATGTATGTGCACTGGTGTGAGGGTAGAGTGGGGCTTGTTTTGCTGTTTTTTGTGTTGGTGCTCTGCCAAGCATTGTGGTCATGCTATGTTAATGTCAGATGTGTGGTTTATCTTGCAGGTTGTCCCCAGCATATCCTTGGGTGTGTGGTTAACATAAATGACATATTTCAGTATGCTTTAATGTGCATGTAATAAATTTGTATCCTACTGCTAAGATCTAGATGAGATCTTTCAGTTAGTCCTGACGAAGGGTCTCGGCCCAAAAAGTCAACTATGCATCCTGTAGATGCTGTCTGGCCTGCTGTGTTCCACCAGCGTTTTGTGTGTGTTGCTTGAGATATTTACCTTGCATAAAGCTAAAGGTTCCACCTCTTGCATGCTTAGCTCTGACATCTTGCCATTCCGGTCGAATAGTGTTTGATTAACACTTGTGCACTGTCAAATTAAATTTTAAAAGCTTTTCAGAGAATGTCCTGATGAAGAATCTCAACCCGAAATGTTAACTATTCTTTTGCCATGGATGCTGCCTGGCCTGCTGAGCTCTTCCAGCATTTTATGTGTTGCTTGGATCTCCCAACATCTGCAGATTTTCTCTTGTTTAAGAATACTTCTGTGTTTCAAACAGTGGTTTCATACCATGAAGAAAAATGCTTGTAAGAAATCTGAGTTTTTCCACTTGGAGCAAATGCCTTTCTCATTTTTGTCATCAGGTCTTTGACTGTTGGGTTGAATAGCCAACCTCTGTTTCTTTTTTCTATCCTTTATCATTGCTCTTTCTTCCCAGTTGCAAATTTTGGAGTTCTGCAATGGTAATTAATTTTTCCAAAACAGGATACATTTCTGGTGGATTCCTACAAAACCTAAGAAATCCCATCAATGATTTCCTTGGGCTTCCCTACGGGTCAAAAATTTGTAGGTTGACCACTTTTGGTTTAGTTCATGCCGATGTTAAAGAATATAAGTGACGACTTGTTCAAATGTAATAGTAGAATAGTTTTAATCGTTGATTAGCAGACATTAAAATAGAGGGAGATGATGTTGCTAGGCTCCATGATTAGAAAATAATCAAACCATGCTATGTAACACTCTTTTTGTAAAGACTTGGGTGGGGGGGGGGGGGCTGTTGATCTTGATTAGTTAGGAATGAAAATAAAAGCACTAAATACAGTTATACAGTACTAATGCTTTGTCATGACTAATGCATACCTGTACAAGTGATTTGCAGTGTTCAGATTTTTGGTGGGAACCCTATTTGATAAACTAGAAATCCATTGTTACAGTGGTGTTGCAAGAATTGTTTTTTTCCCGGCATTTATACTGGGATCACTTGAGTTTCTAAGTACAGGTTGAGTACCCGTTGTCTGAAGTGCTTGTGGCTGGAAGTGTTTCGGGGTGGGTGGAGTTTCAAGATGGCGACGTAAGCATCTGCCTTTTAGGCGCTCTTTATTTTTTCAACTATAATCACCCTTTAATTAGATCTTTTCGAACTTAATCATATGAGTTGCTACCTTTGATTGACCCTTTTTTCCTAAAATAATATTTGATCTAATCTTGTCAAACCTAAAATGGCTACAAGTAAGAAATCGGCTAAGGATCCTGTATCCATCGACGCAATTTCTGGTCTTTTGGACATTAAACTGGATGCTAAACTTGCGGGTCTGGAAGGCAGACTAGAAGGTAAATTGGACAGTAAACTGTCAAGTTTGGAAAAGAGGATTACTACGAAAATATCCGATCTTGAAGGAGTTGTTAAATCGCTTGAAATTAAGTTTCAGTCGCAGGCGTTAGAGGTTCAGCAGCATGGAAATAAGATCACGACTCTTGAACAATCAATTTGTGAAAAAGCACGTACAATTGAAGTGTTGGAGAAGAAGATAGAGTCGACTGCTAAAACTTTAGATCAGTATAAGTTTAAAATTACTGATCTTGAAAATCGTTCTCGCAGACAGAATTTGCGCATCATCGGAATTCCCGAAAAAGTTGAGTCCGGTGATTTAACTGAATTTTTCTCTAAATTACTGTGGGAAATTTTCGGTGGTGAAGGTTTGAAAAATGAACCTGTTATCGACCGCGCTCATAGAGTTGCGAGGTTTTCGTCTGTGTCTGATAAACCACGAGCGGTGATTGTTCGCCTTCATTATCCTCGCGAGAAAGAGCTTCTAATTCGATTAGCTCGTAAAAAAGGTATGATCTCCTACAAAAACTACTCATTTCGAATTGTTGAGGATTATTCGTATGAAGTAATGAAAGCCAGGATCGCTTTTAAACCAGTGATGGCAGAGATTCATTCGATTGGATTTAAATAAGCTTTAATGTATCCAGCGAAGCTTAGAATTGTGCTGCACGACAACAGTCTACGATTTTTTAACACTCCGGAAGAAGCGAAGAAATTTGTTGAAGAATATCGATCCTCTAGTGCAACTTGAACTATGAGTTACATTGAAGATTTTTTTTTTGGAGAGAGGATGCCATTTCATTTTAAGTTTTAACCCTGGAAGTTGGGTTATAACTTTTTATTTTGAACTATGGGTCTGGGTTTTTTTTTACTACTATTATCATTGCTTATAGATGCTGTTTTAATTTTTATAATATCCTTTTTTATACACGTTTGTATTTTGTAATAATGAATTATTTTTTCAAAATGTCATTTCTTCTTCCCATAAGTCTTTACTTTTTATAAGCGTTTATTTGCTTGCCTGTATTTAGAAATGGAACAAAGGTTTTGAATTCTTTTTTTTTAGTCTTTTTTTTATATATGTTGTAGTGTCTATTAATTTTTTTTTAAAAAATTCTATTTTGATAACTTTTTTTTTACTAAATTTTCTTATTAGATTGCTGAATTTATATTCATATTTTGTAATATGGCTTTCTCAAAATGTCGTTTCTTCTTCCCATAAGTCTTGGCTTGTGAAACGTCATCTTTGTATCTGAATATGGAATTTCTTTTTTAAAGGTGTATTACATTTTTAAACTTTAAGGTTCATTTTTTTTATTAATGATTTTTCTGGTTTTACTATTTTAGTTTTTTTTGACTTGACTGATGTGTGTGTGTATGTGTATGTATATATATATATGTATGTATGTATATATATATATATTTTTTTTGCAACTCTATATTTTAATTAGGGTGTTATATAGTTTTTTCTTAAAAAAAATTTTCTTATGGAGCTGCCATCTTGAAATGGGGGTAATATTAGTATTAGTTTATGCGCCTGCCGCTTGGCTTTCTTTCAATGGGTGGGGGGAGGGGGGAGGGATCTTTTTTCACGCTTTTGCTTTTTATTTTTTTGCTTTTAGTTTATGGGCTGACTTTAAATTATTAATATTGTTGAGGTGTCAGGATCTCCGGTTGCTCCTGAATCAATTTTCCTTCTTCCTAAATTGTGGGTTATGTGTCTTTTTAACCTTTTATGATACACACAATTAATATTGGTATGATGGATAAATCTATTAACTTTATCTCGTGGAATACTAATGGTTTAAATCATCCGATTAAACGTAAAAAAATATTTAAAGTATTCCATAGATTGAACGCTAATATTATTTTTGCACAGGAGACCCATATTAGGAGGGAGGATAATCAACGTTTTTTTAGGTTCTGGAAAGGGCAACAATTTCATTCAAATTGTACCGCTAAAATTAGGGGTGTGTCTATTTTTATAGACCCCTCAATTTCGTTTACACATTATGAAATTATTTCTGATCCACAGGGTAGATTTTTGTTGATAACTGGTTCACTCTTTAATCGGAAAGTTGTTTTAGTTAATATTTATGCTCCAAACTTTGATTGTCCTGAATTTTTTAAACGTTTATTTACTTCTCTTCCTAACTTGAATGAATATATGTTGATAATGGGTGGAGACTTTAATTGTTGTTTGAATCCTTCGATGGATAGATCTAAACCTATTCGAACTCTTCCGAATAGATCAGCTTTACTTATTAATTCTTTTATGGTTGATTCTGGAATTACTGAAATATGGCGGTTTTTGAACCCTAAAGATAAAGAATTTTCTTTTTTTTCACAAGTATATCATAGTTATTCTAGAATTGATTATTTCCTTATTGATCATCGTTTATTAACAGATGTTATTGATTGTAAATACGATTCTATTGCTATTTCGGATCATGCGCCTTTGAAGTTATCTATCAAGATTCCGGACTTTTCTATCAATACTAGATCTTGGAGACTTAATGCTACTTTGCTTCAAGATCCAGAATTTATTACCTTCATAAAACAACAAATTGACTTATTTTTTTCAACAAACTATAATGAAAAGATTGATAAAGGAATACTTTGGGACTCTTTCAAGGCTTTTATTCGTGGACAAATTATTTCATATTCCGCTGGTAAAAGAAAACAAAGATATTCAGATATAGCTTTATTGGTGGATAAAATTAAAGAAATTGATAAGATTTATTCCGTTACTCCTACCAAAGAACTTTATAAGAAGAGAGTTGAGCTTCAAATGGAACATAGTTTATTATTATCTTCTTCAATTGATAATCAATTAATTAAGACTAGGGCTCAATTTTATATTCATAGTGATCGAACTGGTAAATTGTTAGCTAATCAATTAAAAGCTATTTCGACTAAGCGACAAATTATTAAAATTCGTAAACAAGACGGTAATTTAACTACTGATTATAAAGAAATCAATAACACTTTTCAAGATTTTTATAAATCTTTATATCAATCAGAATTTGACGGTGACCGGTTTACGATGGATAATTTTTTTTAATAACTTGAATATTCCTAAACTGATAGATGAAGATTGTAGCTTGCTTGATGCTCCTATTTCTATGGATGAAATAAGAGAGGCTATCTCATCAATGAATTCAGGGAAAGCTCCTGGTCCTGATGGTTTTATTGTAGAATTTTTTAAAACTTTTTCTTTATTGCTTTCTCCTTGGTTATGTGAAATCTTTAATGATGCGTTTGTTAAGAAGAGACTACCTCAATCGTTTTATGAAGCTACTATCTCTCTAATTCTTAAAAAAGATAAAGATCCTACTTTATGTGCATCTTATCGCCCTATATCATTATTAAATGTAGACTCTAAGATTCTTACAAAAATTTTAGCCATTAGATTAGAAAAGGTATTACCACAGATTATTTCAGAAGATCAAACTGGTTTTATTAGGAATCGGTATTCCTTTTTTAATATTAGAAAATTGATTAACATAATTTATACTTCATCACCTACAACCCCAGAATGTGTTATCTCATTAGATGCTGAAAAAGCCTTTGATAGAGTTGAATGGACATATTTATTTAATGCATTGAGAAACTTTAATTTTAGTCCTAATTTTATATCATGGATTAAATTAATATATTATAAACCTGTTGCTTCTGTTCTTACAAATAATTATAGATCCTCTTTTTTTCAATTATCTCGTGGTACGAGACAAGGTTGTCCTTTAAGTCCTTTATTATTTAATATTGCATTAGAACCTTTAGCTATTGCTATTCGTGAGTCTCCTAATATTTTTGGTATTATCCGTAATGAGAAGTTATACAAATTATCGCTTTATGCTGATGATTTGTTGTTATATATTTCTAATCCTAGTAGGTCTATTCCTGCTATTTTATCCTTGTTGGCTCAATTTGGTAGCTTTTCTGGTTATAAGCTAAACTTAGATAAGAGTGAGTTATTCCCTTTAAACGCGCAAACCTTATTGAGTGATAGGATGCCATTTAAAGTTGTTACTGATAACTTTATTTATTTAGGTATAAAAATCACTAAGAAATATAAAGATTTATTTGGACTGAATTTTTTACCTATGCTTTATCAAATTCAACAACTTACTACAAGATGGTCTCCCTTATTTTTATCATTAGTTGGTCGGATTAATGCCATTAAAATGATGATTTTACCGAAATTTTTATATTTATTCCAAGCTTTACCAATTTTTATTCCTAAATCTTTTTTTGATAATATTGATTCAAAAATTTCCTCATTTGTGTGGCATAATAAAAATCCTAGGTTAAGCAAAAGGCAATTACAAAAGTCTAAAAAAGATGGTGGTCTAGCTTTACCTAACTTTAGATTTTATTATTGGGTGAATAATATTCGTAACCTAATGTACTGGAAACTAGATTTGGATTCACCTGTGTGCCCACAGTGGGTAAATTTGGAATGTAGTGAGGTTAAGGGATATTCTATATTTTCCGTTCTTGGTTCTTTTCTTCCTATTGATTTAGCCAAATTCAATAAACAGATATCTAACCCTGTTGTTAAACATACACTACGAATTTGGTTTCAATTTCGCAAATTCTTTAATCTGAAAAACTTTGTTCTGGACAGCCCTATTTTATGTAATTTTTTTTCAAACCTTCACTGACAGATCAAGCTTTTAGTATATGGAAAAGGAAAGGTATAAAATGTTTTTGTGATCTTTTTTTTGAAGGTACTTTGATGTCTTTTGATCAACTTTCCAACAAATTTGAATTACCTAAATCTAATTTTTTTAGATACTTACAAATTAGAAATTTCTTACATAAAATTCTTCCATCTTTTCCTAATTCAACTCCATCGGATTTTTCAGATTTGATTTTTACTTTTAATCCTTGTTAGAAGGGATTAGTAGCTTTTATTTATAACATGATTATGAAGATACAGCCAGAAATATCGGATAGAATTAGACAAGAATGGGAAAAAGAACTTCGATGTAATATATCAACAGATAAATGGGAAAAAATTTTACAAATGGTTAATTCCTCTTCTATTTGTGCTAAACATGCTTTAATACAATTTAAAATTGTACATAGAGCTTATATGTCTAAAGATAAGCTTGCCTGATTTTACTCGCATATCAATCCTCAATGTGACAGATGTCACTTAGAAGTGGCTTCATTGACTCACATGTTTTGGACATGTCCCACTTTACATAACTATTGGAAGGACATTTTTGATGTCATTTCCTCAGTATGGAATATCGATTTACAACCCCATTTTATTACTGCAATTTTCGGTATACCAAATGAAGATGGCAATCAGCTTTCCCCTTCAATCAGACGAATGATTGCCTTTGTAACATTAATTGCCAGAAGGTCTATATTACAAAACTGGAAAGAAGTAAATCCTCCTACTACATTTCAGTGGTTCTCCCAAACTATTTCTTATCTGAGTTTGGAAAAAATTAGAAGCACTATCTTTGATTCTTCAATTAAATTTGAAGAAACCTGGGGACCATTTATTCGACACTTTCATATGAATTAATTTGGCCTATTTCAGATCCTTTTCTCTACTTATCCTTGTTCAGGTATGGAGTTCCGGAGTTCTTTTCTTGACACCTTCATATATTTATAAAGTGCTATTATTGCCCATGTTAGTTTAGTTTAGTATTTTTTTCAATATATATTTTTTCTCATATATAATTTCAATTTTTTTTTTCTTTTTTGATGATTATTTTTGTTTTTTTTTCATATATATTTATATAGACTTGATTGATTTATGTACCTTTTGTTGATTGATGTTTAATAGGATATTATTATCCTATTACTAATGTAATCTCAAGTTTATTGAATTTGTAATCTATTCATTATTATGTGTTGTTTTTTTTATATATGAAATTTAATAAAAAGATTGAAAAAGAAAGGAAGTGTTTCGGATTCTGGAGTTTTGAGATTTTGATGTGTATAATGAAATGGCTTGGGATTGCCATCATTTCTGACAGAATTTACTGCTACCAGTAAGCAGTACTTCAAAGTAAAAATTACTACATATTTTCATATTAATGGTACAGGGTAACAAAGCAGCACAACAGCAATGGGAGAATACCTGAATGAACTGTTAAACAGCAGCAGGCTTTCAATCTTCTACGAGGTTTTGATTAAAAGGTTACACTACACTGTAATTGTATTTTACTCATAGGTTTTATAACTTCCGTAAAACCTATCAGCAGTGTAGACTGTTCTGCTAGATTTTCATCTGTGCCTTAAATTATGCTGTGCCTTAAACTTTTGAAACTAACCTACAGTTCCTATCCACAATTAGCTTCAATTTTTAGTTTGCCGTGAATGGTCTTTGCTTGTTTCATAATCAGCATTGTATTAAGCGATATATGTACAGTCTGCTGACAGTACAGGAGTGAATCTTTGTTTCGCTTATGCAGTAAGTTTTCTGTTTCTCATTGCCTTCTGTTTATCATGTACAAGGTCACTTCCCAAAACTCTCTAGTGCCTAGAGACTTGCATCTCATATGGGAATCTTCCCAGCATCTTATGGAATTTTCCATTTATGACGTCATGTCAGCACTCATAAAAGAAATCTGGATTTTGGAGTTTTTCGGGTTTTGGAATTTCAGATGAGGGGTACTCAACCTATAATTTATTGACTGATTAATCGTGTTAATGTTGCAACTGAACATAAGCACTCTCAGCTAACCTGAGACCAATTACATCATCTTCACAAGGTTTAATTCTTTTTTCCTCTAGAATCTGATGAGGAAGGGGAAGAGGAGGATGAAGATGATGAGGAAGACGACGACGAGTCGGTCAAAGAAGAAAATGGTGTTTTGATTTTGACAGATGCAAATTATGATTCCTTCATTGCAGACAAAGATACTGTACTGATTGAATTTTATGCCCCTTGGTAAGTGATTTTTCAATGAAAAATGGTTACTTATTCACAAAAACTATATGGATGGTTGCAAAAATGCTGCTCTTTCACCCTCTTATCTTCAAAACAAGCCATTCAGCATGTGTCTGGGCCAGCTCAATTTCTTCATTCCTTTGCATTTTCCACAGTCTACTTCCTTTATTACTAGGAGACCAGTTCCATTTCCTCCAGTTTTGCTTGGAAACTGATTATCTGTTTATTTTTGGCTCCAATCTGATAAATCTTAAAACACATGCAGAAGATTTTGTAAACTGTGCATCTACTTGTAAAGCCAGGTTCTTGAAATTTTAAACATCATTGTTTTGTGCAGCTATCGGGCTAGATCTGTAAGCCCCCAGGTTTGTTTGAGTCCCTTCCAAAGTGTTGCCATTTGTACAGCCTCACAGATTTTCATTTGTAATGCATTTTATTGTACTCCGTTGGACAGCTAATAAAAATTCAATTAAACTTTGAAAAATAATTTGGTTTTATATGAATGGACCATGAAATGCAAAGCATGAATGTTTTAAAAGGGAGGGGTGGCAGATTGTTTTTAAACTGCATTTCCAGGTAACTTTGAGATGTTTAAATATTGTCAGCTGCTTGGAATGTTTTTATCTGTATATAAAGTGCTGCCTTCTGTCTACCAATAGAATTGCCTCCTACCCTTGTAAATTCTCTTGATCTGTAGGTGTGAACACTGTAAACAATTTGCTCCAGAATATGAAAAGATTGCAAGCGAGTTAAAAGAAAATGAACCTCCCATTCCAGTTGCCAAAGTTGATGGCACATCACAAACAAGCTTGGGTCAACGGTTTGATATTGTTATTTACCCCACATTCAAGATTGTGAAAAATGGGCAAACAGTTAATTATAAAGGATCAGTGAACAAAGAAGGTAAGAACATTTCATGATCACCTTTATTTCACTAATTCTCTGCTGATGTCTAACTGAAGTTAACAGCACCTACATGTGGGCTATCCTTGTGCATTAATTCCAGGATTGACCCATTGTTTTAGTTGTACAGTTCAGAATTACCTCATTCATTTGACGAAGGAAGGTTAAATTGGTATAATACAGTTCTCAATTGATTAATCGCTTCTAGTTTTTAATGTTGACCACAATTTTTACACTTTTCCAAGCAAAGGCACTGAGTTTCTAATTTGAGCCTCTCCTTTGATGTTGTCAAATCCCAAAGTGCATTCAGCATGCCATTTTGATCCCTTGGTTATCTGATCATGTAATGTGTTACGTACCCCGTAACGGGTTAAAAAGGGCCAGCAGAAATGGAAAATACCTTTGGGAGTCTAGTATTGCTAGTTACTAAAGCTTGTTTATTAGTAACTACACAATACAGTAATATAAGTTCAGATATATCAAACAAGTTAGCAAAGTTCATGCATATATAAGTGTGGAAATACATAAAAGTCAAGTTTAGGAGGTAATTCAATACAGTCTTACAATGATGGTTCACTTCAGTGCTCAGGTTAATTAATGAGAAATGTTTGTAATCCAAAGGCAAATGTTGTGTATGAGCAGGCAATTATGTCAATATTCCACAGATTCCATGACAGCAATATAAAAGAACAATAGTAGGTTTTAGCTCCAAAGTTGTTCCACTCCACATACGAAATATCACTGACAGTGATCTTCAACAAATATCCTTTCAACACAAGTGGTACCACACCTGAATTCAGCTACGGGACTTTTCAAAGTGGTGGCCACAGGATACTCCCAACAGAATCCATGTATGGATTATCACCAACAGTAGTCTTAACACTAAGGGGACCCTCTTCAAGGGAACCATCGCCCAGGCAAGGGTCGACACACTGGTAGATTCCACAAGGTTACCCCAAACACACAACATGATAGCCACTTATCCAGTTCCGTGATACACGAAATAACTCCCAACAGTGATTTGCCACAGGGGTGCCTGCCTTCAATGAACTACCACACCCAAACAAAGGTAACGCGCAAGTGGTATTCACAAAGGTACTCCCCTCACCAGAGAATCCACTCCTGTGGATTAACTACGTGACAGTCACACCTTCGTATTCGAATGGAACTCACTCACCCTTGCAGGCTACAGAGGAGAGATTCCAAACAGTGACCTCTTTGTCACTAGGTTTCTTCTGCTTCAAACTTCCTTTAGAAGTCACTGAATGTGATCACAACAAGGGGACCGTCTTCTCTGGTGAAGTTACCAACCCAAGCGAGGGTTGAACACACTAATAACTTCCCACCAGTCACCCCTTTTCCACACTGTGAAAGCCACTGATCGATTCTCCAAAAACCCACCCTTCTGTGGGCACAACAAAGCTCATCCAGTATCCAAAACCATGTGTGTCTCTAACAACCAGCTGACCTTGTATTTATCCAAGCATGCTGAGCACCAACTGTCCATCAAATAACGACACCCTTGTTTACCATGGTGACCCACAAGCTGCTTGTTGCTCTCTAAGCAGGCAGTGTCCTTGTATATTCAGAACAAGCTTTACAGTTCGTATAAACACCATCTCAAGGCAGGCTTAGTCCCTCTCTTAACAGCTCAAACTGTGTCCAAAAGCCAGTCCCATTCTCCTGACATTTTAAAGTGATAGTCCACAGAAAATATGAACCCTAGGGGTACATAGCAAATGTAACTCCTACAAACATTGTTCCATATATCTTTTGTGATAGTTGGCACTCTTTAGAGGAATTCCGTGTGTGTGTGTGCGTAAAATAAAAAGGTCAAAGTCAATTTTATTATCATACATACATCACCAAATACAACCCTGAGATTCTTTTTCCTGTGGGTGTACTTAGCAAATATATACAATAGTAACTGTAAACAGGATCAGTGAAAGATCAAGTATAGAAGACAAGCTGTGCAAATGCAAATATATATAAATAAATAACGAGCACAAAATAAGATAGAATTTAAAGTGGGATCAATTGTTCTGGGAACATCTCAATAGACGAGTGAAGTTATCTTTTGTTGAAGAGCCTAATAGTTGAAGGGTAGTAACTGTTCTTGAACCTGGTGGTGCAAGTAATGAGGCACTGGTGTCTTCTACCTGAAGGCAACGAGCAGTATGGCCTGGTTAGTGGGGATCTTTAAATGCTGCTTTCCTACAACAGCGTTTCATATAGATGTGCTGGATGGTTGGGAGGACTTCAGCCATGATGTACTGGACAAATCCATTATCTTTTGTAGGATTTTCCACTCAAAGGCATTGATGTTCCCATTCCAGGCTGTAATGCAGCCAGTCATACACTTTCTGCTAAACATCTTTAGAAGTTTGTTAAAGTTTGTGATGTCATGCAAAATCTCTGCAGGCTCTTAAGGAAGTAGAGGTGCTGTTGTGCTTTCTTTGCAATTACATTTACATGATGGATCCAGGACTCTGAATCATAGAAATGTTGGATAATATCACAAATGCAGCCATTCCACCCATGTTTATTGGGTCTCCAGCAGAGCTATCCCATTAATATGTACCACTTGCTCTTTACCCATGGCTGCTTTTCTATCTAATACATTTTCGATTCTTGTGTAAATACTACATTCTGCCACTAGAAATGTTCTTTATTTTCTTGGTTTCAAGAAGTGCAGTGGCACTTCCTAGAACTGGATTGGTGATCCTCAATCGTGTTCCAGGTTTTACCATGGCAGTAGAAAATTGAATTGTAAAAAAAAACACAATCTGAATTGTTAATTTTTACATGGGTGCTCTTGTTGATCTTGCAAAGATATCCTGAATATTTTGGGCTATGTCTAAATTTTTTGTGTGTCAAACAACTAGCTATCATACTCAGTTAGATCTTCCCATAAATGCTCTGGATTTTTAGTCTGATTCTAGAAGATGACTGATCTCCAAGCAGGATAGATTTTCAGAAGGATATTTTATTAGAAAGGAGTGACCACTGAACTTCTCATTGACTTTGGGCTGCTTGAAGTCTTGTCACACTGGGTCAAATGTGAACATAGTTATTACCATCTGCTACCTGTTCATCACTAATGAATCTGTACTTATCTATACTGAACAGCACAAGACATGGGAAGTCTTCAGAGTATGTTCCAAGTCAGACTCATGGTGGTCATTTCTTCCAGGAATGTCCTGTATTGATCTTTTTCCATAGGTGAAAAGGATAAAATAAAATGAATTATCTGCTAGTATTAGAGTATAAAAATATTATGGAGTATAAAACTTGTATCATTTGCTGTGTAACCAAAACTATGTAGTCAGTTTGCTATGCATGTACTCAATTTAGTAGGATGAAATCTTAGGAATGTAGAAGACAATGGTGTGTTAATGAGAGGTAGCTAAAGAGCTAAAGAAATGTAGATTAGAACATTGCTCAGTTCTGAGTTTATTATTTGCTATGCATGTGCCCAATTTGGTAGGAGACTGAAGTCTTAAAAATGTAGAAGACAATGGTATGTTAATGAGAAGGTAGCTAAGAGATGTAGATTAGAACATGATTAAGCCAATTGATAGGAACAATAGGGACATGATGTATGTGTAGTACGTGTAATACACAACTATAGATCGATTACATATGCTAATGCAACTGGACCAGGAGATTGCTATAAAATATGCCGTGTCCGAGGATCGGTGGGCAATCAGTGACTAGCTCAATGACTATCTCAGCTTTGATTTGCAAATTAAAGTTTAACCTTTCTTGAAGAATCTTCTGTGTCTCCTGGTCATTTGTGAGGCACGAAAAACCACAACACTAGCTCACTATTCCGTCATAGACTCGATCTGACAGCTTTGT
Source organism: Hypanus sabinus (assembly GCF_030144855.1). Lineage (NCBI taxonomy): Eukaryota > Metazoa > Chordata > Chondrichthyes > Myliobatiformes > Dasyatidae > Hypanus > Hypanus sabinus. Next base: position 73,575,919 of record NC_082711.1, on the reverse strand, counting down.
TCTTTAGGAGTTGGTTAGCTGGGTGATCAGTGTTCTCCTAGTGACATCTTCTGTATCTATTCCACTTGCATTGTTTCTTCTAAACATTGCCCAATATGGAATACTGATTCAGTAGTTAAGTGAGCAGGTGGTAATTGGTTGATAATGTTTAGGGGACTTGGAGGTTTGTATTTAAAAATGGGGATCCCCCAAATCTTCCCACCTGTTTACCATGAACCGCTTTTAGATTTCTATACTGCCTGTGGTGCATTCTACCTGGGAATTGTGATGCTCTGAGGGAAAAATGGGTATGACTGTTGAGCTATTTTACTTGGCAATGGACTTAACTCCTTAAACCATCTAGAAATGTGTGGAAGATTTTGCAAGGGCTGGGAGTGACTGAGTCTGAGTTTGTATGCTGCTTGCATCATACACCAGGGTGCTGTCTTTAGTTACCTGATGAGGTAACCATAGCCTTTGGCCAGGAGCAGATGTTGTCAGGTGGTGACCAACCTTCATCGTGTTTCGACCTTTAACCACTACACTCTTCAGCTGGTGGGTCTGCAGTGATGGCCAGGTCGCTGCCCGTCTGCTCCTGACTTCTAGCTCAACTCCTCTTCCCTGCTCCATATCCAGCAAGAGGCTCTTTTTGCTGCTTCCCCCCCCCCCCCCCCATCCTGTGAGCTACTTAGTTCTTGCTTTTTTCATCAAGGCCCAACACACCGCATCCTCCATGCTGACCTGGCTGGGAATCCTCTGCGGCCAATCATCATTGATTTTAAGCATCCACTACTAGGGTTTTTTCATCTCAACTTTAAAAATATTCTTTGTATGAGCCATCCTTTTGGTACACTTTCAGTGCTTTATTATTCATGCATGAAGTATAGTGTATGTGAATATTATTGAACAGCAATGCTAAATGAGGGACATTTTTAAAACACCTTTATGTAATGAGCATTTAAGTATTTTTGAAATTTACATTATTCAGTTGCAGAATCAGCTAAAAAAATTGCCTCTAAATTTCTGAATAATTGAATTCCATTCCAATTATTTCAGACCAATAAATTAATACCTTTTAAACAACTGTCTAGTTTCATTTTTAAAATACTCAGTTCTGATATTCTCTATTTTTGAATAGAACTTTTATCTAAAGTGAAAGAAGTTGCTTCCCCTGACTGGGTTCCTCCACCTGATGCAGCCATCACCTTGACAGATGAAAACTTTGAAGATATTGTGAATGATGCTGAAATCATCCTAGTTGAGTTTTATGCTCCATGGTAGGCACTGTAACTTTAAAATCATTTTATGTAGACTGGAAAATCTGTAAGGCAAGGAATTGGAAATGCTTTGTGATAATATATTTTGAATACATACTGTTTTTACTGTATACATTAGCAGTAATTATGGAGACTTCAGTCTGCTTATATCTGACTGGATATCATTGATAGAACCAGCATTTATTGCCTATCCCTGATGCCTTTGAAGGTGGTGTCTCAAAACTTCGAACTTGTGTAGTCCTGTGATTGTTCACCAATTAAGTTCACTGCATTTTGTTACAGGTGTGGACACTGTAAAAAGCTTGCTCCACAATATGAGGAGGCTGCTGAGGAACTGAGCAAGCGTCCTGTGCCTATTCCTCTTGCTAAAGTGGATGCTACTGCTGAAACAAAGCTTGCTAATAAATATCAGGTCACTGGCTATCCTACTCTGAAAATCTTCCGCAAGGGTAAACCATTTGAGTATAATGGACCAAGGGATACACATGGTAATACATCTTTCCTCTTTAGTATTTTATGACTTGTAAAATAAAAAATGTATATATGACTATATTGATTTATCTTTATGATCTGTGTAAAACACTTTGAGTTTGCATCTTAATGTATGAAAGGTGTTTTATAAGCTGTTAAAACTTATCAGTAGCTGAATTTAGAGTAGCTAGAGGTTACTGGCCTGGAATACTTGTTACTGTTGTGAATAGACCGAAATTTGAAATATGACAGCACTAATTTAGTTGTTGATTCCTCTTTGAGCTTGTTTTTTAAATAAGTAAGTCGTAGAACAAATTAGTTTAATTTGCTTTCAGGCTATATAGAAGCTGTACAAAGAAAAACGTGAAGTGAAATGAGGCAAGAAAAGAGTATATAATACATTTCCCTAAAACAATGTGTGGAAGTTCTGATAGGAAAAAAAATGGATGTTTAATTATCAGAAGACAAAAGATAATGTATGGCATAGAAATGTCATGTCTTTGGGATTGTGATTTCAGCTATAAACTGACTAGGGTTTGATGAGAAATAAAAGGAACTTCACAGTATATTTGTTAGATATAAATTATATTATGCTCCAAAACTAACTAGTTCATTATTTTAATTCTAAATTAGATAGGTATCTTTGATTTGGGCAATACCAAAATTGGCTATAATTCTATCGAGTGGGACTTAACTATACACACACAATGCTAGAGGAACTCAGCAGGCCAGGCAGCATCTATGGAAAAGAATACAGTCAATGTTTTGGGCAAAAACCCTTCCAGGGGACTTGGCTATTGAGTTGCCCAAAGATAAAACATAGGATTTGGGATCTATCATATGTTCTCTTAACTTAAATCCCTATCCTTGCTTTTCTGGGATCACGTGCATATATTTGGCAAGATTTTTCTGGTTTTGGGAGTTTTAAATTCTACTGCTGCAAAACAATCTCCAAGGAAAGACTGAGAGACAGTACAATGCATAATTTTGGTGCTGTATATTTTCAAGAAGGTGCAGGTATTAACATTCAAATAAAATGGTGTTTTATCTTTTCAAATGCAGGCATTATTGAACATATGATTGAACAAGCGGGCCCACCTTCCAAACAGATACAAGTTGTCAAGCAAGTTGAGGAATTCCTTAAGGATGGTGATGATGTTATAATTGTGGGAATTTTTAATAGTGAACAAGATCCAGCATATACCATCTATCAAGATGCTTGTAAGTAATTTGAAGTTCTGTAGAACTATTTATTGGAGTATGTTGAGTTTAGAACATGGAAGAAATATGCTGGTCAAATGGCATGTAGGTAGTGAAATGTAATGGTTCAGGTTGGCTTTTTGTTAGAACTGGCAGTGTTTTAGTTATTTAAGGTGAAAGTTTACTTGAATATCCCCCAAAACCAAATCTTCTAAACGACAGTAAGGTGAAGAATTTAAAATAATGCACATAATGCTGGAGGAACTCAAGTGGTCTGCCAATATCTATTGAGGGGAATAAATAATTTACACTTCAGGCTGAGACCCTTATTCTGACTTGAGGTGGAGATTTTTATTTTGAAACCCAGCTGCATGATACAATTTTAAATGAAAATAGTGTTGGTGAGGATTGGCAGGTTCTAGTAGCAAGGACATTGGTGGAGAAGTGAAGGGAATTTCAGAGAAATTAGTCCTTCAGATGAAGTTTTATTGGGATCTTGAAGTATAATGTCAGTTGTTTCATTAGTGTCTGCTAGTGTTAAAAGCAAATTTGAAATGCAATGAGCTCTTGTTTGCTTTTCTCAGGTGCTTAAATATAGTATCTTAAATCAGCCAGGTATTTGAATCAGATTTGCATTTACTGAAGTTTGGAAGTGAGTTGGAATAAAGAGCTATGTAAATATTAAGCAATGAATTGTCATCAGAATTTTAAAAAAAATAATGGTGGATATAGTACTGGTGTTTTATGTCCCAGTAATTTCTGCTAGTTTAGTTTATGAACTCCAGAATTCCATCAGCTACCTGTATGTATCAACTAAGATAATGACTTCATGTCCAAGGAACCTTTTCTTACGAATCCTCCTACTGTTAATACACCTCCCCCGTGCAGAGAATAATTATTGCTGTTTTTACCAAATACTACACTTCCTTTATTTGAAACCATTTTTTAATTATCTAATAATTTAATTATTAGATCTAATAATTTTTTTAATTAGATCATTGGATCTAATCCTATGATTAGATCCAATGATTCAACATATGGTCCATTTAATGATTATAATTTATTCTGAAACTTGTTCTTTTGCTTAAAGCAATTTCATCAATGGTCAGAAATTTTGAACTGCTTATTCATTTTCTCAGTTTTTCAGAATCTAAGATGGAAGTAAAACATTCAAACTTTTCCATATTTAGCAAAAGTACAAACTTTGCTGCCCTGATCTAATTTTTTAAACTACAACTGTTCTTGATTTCTTGCTGCAGGTGAATTGTTTGCACAATTAAATGTATGCATGTATGTGGTCTAGGTCAAGGCATGTCGTGTATATTTATAAAATCTAATCTGTTTTATTCCATGATTCTCAGAGCATGAGGCAATTAATTAAATACACATTTCACTTGCCTGTCAATTGATTTTAGTTGGAAGGATTGAATATATAGTAATGGATTTAAAGCTTGTGCATATTGAAATTGAAATACCTTAATTTAATCTTGGTATTAAATCTGAAGTGTTCAATTCTAATCATCCCTTTAGAAAATAACCCACACGTGTTTTGTATGTTTTTTTGGTTTGATTTGTTGGACTGTAAGTTTTCCTGAAACCATGGGACATTTTAAGTAGTGTCTTCCTCCACTTAACAACTCTAGTTTGAGATTGAATCACCTCTTAAGTAAGAGGCTCCAACTTCAAAGTAACTTTGAATCTAGTCATATCCAGAAAACTTGAGGCTGGCAGACTTGAAACTACAGTTAGCCCTCCATATCCGCGAGTTCCGCATGCGTGAATTGAACCAACCGCAAATCAAGAAAACCCGGAAGTGCTCTTCCAGCACTTGCTGTTCAAGCATGTACAGACTTTTTCTTGTCATTGTTCCCTAAACAATACAGTATTACAACATTTTACATAGCATTTACATTGTATTAGGTATTGTAAATAATCTAGAGATGATTTAAAGTATACGGGAGGATGTACGTAGGTTACCATGGATCGGGATCGGAAATATTATTTAGCGTCAGCTGGTCAAACATTTGTCTTAGTATGTAGTATACATTTTACCTTTCTATGCATATAAAACATTTAAGAAACATGTGTTTCAATAATCAAACCACTGCCTTAGTAATTGTAGCTTTCATCAGGGCAGGGCCTTTCTCGCTTTATCCTTTAAAATTGTTCCGATCGTTGGCTGACTGTAGCCTAATGCTTTTCTGATGACCGGTGGCGTTTCGCCTCCTTCCGATCACTTTATTATTTCCACTTTATTTCTAATCGTGTTCGTGATCATTTTATGAACAGAAACACTGCGGATTCAGAGCTCCACCGGGTCCTAAAGACCACCACACTAATACAGGTAAAATAAGGTCCGAGGTTCCGCTGGGTCCTAAAGTCCACCACACTGAATGGGTTAAATAAGGGACTTGAGCATCTGCAGTTTTTGTTATCCTCAAGGGGTCCCGGAACCAATCCCTCGCAGATAAGGAGGGCCGACTGTACATTCTTCACTTTCAGTGACAATATATAGGAGTTAATGATGGTCATAAGTAGCAGTTTTCTTTTGTTATTCAAAAAAAATGTAATGCCTACCAAAAAGGTGTCAATGATGACCATAGTGGGTTTTTCATAAAGAAATCTTGAAAGTTATTTGCAATGTATATTTTAAGTACTCAAGAATAACCTAAAGCTTCTCTTTTTAGGTAATTCCATCCGTGAAGACTACAGATTACATCATACCTTCAGCAATGAAATACAAAATTTCTTGAAAGTATCATCTGGGCAGCTAGTAGTAATGCAGCCTAAGAGGTTTAATTCGCAGTATGAACCGAAAATGCATACTTTGACTATTACGGTAAATGGTTCCTTCATTGTAGTAAGCTGTTGTACATGCATGAGTCTGATTCTAGATATTAACTTTTATCTTCCAAACTATCACCACCTTCTGGCAAGGCAAACTTAAATCTATCTTTATGTTACTAAAACTCTCATGCTCTGTCTGTCTGTTTGTGACCTCCAATTAGCGCAAATGGTGAATTACAGCAGCACTTTTTTTGGCTAAATCAACGTAAAATGCACTAACTTACGGAATGCAGGCAAAGTTCGGGGTTATGTATTCGTATAAAATTGCTCATTCACAAAAATCAACAGGCTTGTTTTCACCCAACAGCCACACCCATCAATGAGATCATTAAATCTTATTCTAATGACGGACTTCTCTTTCAATATTTTTGTTAGTTTCTGTATAAAGGAATGCACAGTACAAGAAGATACAAGTCAAAACAAAAAGTACCAAATATATTAAAGATAGTTTCAATCACTAAACCTTCTATTCATAAAAATTAAATTGTAATATTGAAATATAAAAAATTTGGTGTACAGGAAAAAAATCTAAACCCACTACCAAAGTCAGAGCTGTTAGGAAAAGCAAGAAAGAGGAAAACCCTTATCATATAATAAAATATATTATTAGTCACCATCTGTGCTTTTACAATGATTCGAAGGTTCTGAAAACTGTAATGACATACTTCCAAGACACCCATAAAAACCTTTTGCTGCAGTCAAGGGACAGCAGTGACTATATCACTCTATTTAGGGGAGCGCCAACCACATCAAGAATAATCAGCATCCTTTGGTTATTACTGCTTCATATCTTCTTTCCTGCATTAGGGTTTTAAAAAAAATGGTCAGCCTAATTATGCCACATGGAAAGGGAAGAGGGTCATTATGGTCAAGAGATGGCGCCAGCCATCATCGGGAAGCAGCAAGAAGAGGGAGAGAACAAGAATTGGACTCCAGAGTCAAAGAGTTAGGACAAAAAAGATGAGAGAAGAAGAGACAGAGGAGGAGAGGCTTGCATATCTCCAGGATCAGAGATAAAGAAACAGCAGAAGAGACAGAGGAGGAGAGGCTTGCACATCTCCAGGATCAGAGATAAAGAAACAGCAGAAGAGATGGGATGAAAGGGCTGCATGTCTCCAGAATGACAATGAGAGGCACAAGGGTGGCAGATCAACCAGAAGTGATCCCATCAAAAGTGTCCTTCGTTAAAGGAGGAGCTATATTTGCCTTGCTACATGTCCTCCTCCTTTAATAAACTGAGGTCTTCAATTTCCAAAGCAAAGCCAAATTCAATAGCATTCAAGAAAATTTAATGTTCATTCTGTTCACATCAGACTGCACTACACTTCTCTCAAGGGTGCTTCAACAGGTCACCCCGTTGTTTAGTATCACCTATGCATTGATATCTTACTACTCTGCTTTCCCTTTACAACTAGAATGCATCTAACTGAAATTATGTGCTTACATAATGAGTTAAATATATAAGCAAACATTAACAGTAAAACACTTGACATGCTGTGTTCTTTTAACTGAGAAAAATGTGGTTGATCATATGGTGCTTCTGGTCTAACTGCTTTTTGATCAGAAAGCTTAGCTATCAATGATTGCTTTGGGCACTATTCTCCAAGGTGACATGCCTCACCTAAATTCTTTTTAAAACTTTTATTTGAAATGTTTTACCAACTGGTTTGCGTTTCTGAAACAAACCCTTGCTATTTCAGGAAAGTATGTCCCATTCTGATGTCACAGATTTTATTACAAAAAACAACGTGCCTTTAGTTGGACATCGCAAGCAGAGCAATGATGCAAAAAGATACGGCAAGCGCCCATTGGTTGTGGTATACTATGGAGTGGACTTCAGTTTTGATTATCGAGTGGGTGAGTACAGGCATGCAATTTACAATTAGATGAATAATCAGTAGATTCTTGATGATACTATGTGCCCTAAATATGTCAAGATGTGAAAACTATTGGTCATATTACTCTACAGAGGTAGTGGAACAGGTTGGGGGTCGGGGTGATGGGAAGAAATAGGGATAACTTGGGTGAAATGTTTAGACTGCAAACCAGAATTTTCAGTCGGCAATAAAACTTATTATTGATACATTGGTGGCTTGCCATTAATTCACCACGGGCTGTGGTTTCAGCAGCTTCCTCTAAGAGTCAAGAGCTATTGGTTGAACGGGCCTGAATTTAAATTGTAAGTGTACCTTGATTTATAAAAAAAACCCTGAAACCCTTCTTTTGAGAACTAAGTGAATTTTCAGTGGTGCACTAAAACTATCATTATTTTTTTTCTTTTCTTTCTTTCTAAATCTTTTTATTAATATTAATAATATGGACAGAATACAGATGATATATTGATAAAGAAATTACCAACATACACATTCCATTACATATGAAAAAAAAACATACATAATAGTTACAATATAAATGAGTTTACCAAGACATAAGCCATAAGATATATGTATGGACATAGTAAATCTAAATATTTCATAATGTATAATATAAAAAAAACAGAAAAAAGAAAGAAAAAAAAACAAAAAACAATTATATAATGCAAAACTAACTAATCTAATCTAATAACTATAGCTAATAAGTAATATAAAAGAAAAAAAAACAAAAGAGAAGGAAAAAAAAAGTGGGCTGTTTATAATATCTCACAAAAATAAGTATTCATCAATGCCGTCACTTCCGGTCCTCTCAAAATACATAAGCTAAAAGCTGGGAAATCAAATGTACTTGGCACAGGGTCATATTACATCATATGAAAATGTTGAATAAATGGTCTCCATAACTTTTCAAATTTAATAGAAGTCTCAAAAGTACCACTTCTAATTTTTTCTAAATTTAAACATAACATAGTTTGAGAGAACCAATTAAATACAGTGGGAGGATCAATTTCTTTCCAATTCAACAATATAGATCTTCTAGCCATCAGAGTTAGAAATGCAATCATTCGACGGGCTGAAGAAGATAAATGCTGTGAACCTAACATTGGTAAACCAAAAATTGCGGTAATAGGATGAGGTTGTAAATCAATATTCAAAACCGCAGATATAATATCAAAAATATTTTTTTTAAAAAAAAACTCTAACTGTAAATAATTTCAAATTAAATGTATTTTCATTCAAAGCATGAAAACATTTTTGTCTCTAACCTCCTCTTCCTCTGCCCCCCACACCACCTTTTGATATTATCTTGCTGCGTTATTTTGCTCCGTTTTGCAGTGGTTATCTACATTGAGTACTTGCTGTCCCTACTCTTCTGGTAACACTGCTACATCAGTACTGGCACCCTTGTTCTAACATTTTAAGTTTTGTTTCCTCATTGCACCAGTATGAAAGGTGCTATAAGGTTGTCACTGCCAGTAAATATAGCTTATTATTTAGTGCCGCATAAATTATGTAAATATTTGTAAGGCTTTTGTGCAACCTGCATATTAACTGTTTAATTCTATTGTTCGTTCTTCTGCTAGCTACACAATTTTGGAGGAAAAAGGTATTGGAAGTCGCAAAGGATTTCCCAGAATATACTTTTGCAATTGCTGATGAAGAGGACTATTCAACAGAACTAAATGATTTAGGACTTGGAGACAGTGGTGAAGAAGTGAATGTGGCAATTCTGGATGTAGGTGGCAAGAAATTTGCAATGGAACCTGAAGAATTTGATTCAGATGTACTGAGAGAATTTGTAATCTCCTTTAAAAAAGGTATAGTATCTTAAGTATGACTCCAAAGGAAATTGCAGATGACTTAGTTGAGGCGTTTTTTGGATTGAGAGTACTATATGCCTTTATCTATTTTTTTCAAATTTGCACTTTCAACAAAATAAATTTTAATAGCATGGGTAGGGAAATTTTGGAGAACTTTATTGGAGATAGAATAAAGTAAGTTTTTGTCATTGATTCTGTAAAGTTTATAAAGTAGACAATGTCTTTACGTTTAGATTATTAATGCACTTCTACTCATTTTGTATTTTACAAGAATATTCATGTGCATCATTTATCTGCACTCTTGTAGAGGTTTGTAAGTGCATCTTGGGCTTCGTTACTAGCCTATTAAGATCTATGGTTGGTCATTGCCAACTTAATGGATTAGTAGTATCCACCAAGGTTCATGTGGTTGGACACTGTTCAGTTGCTTTAATCTCTGCCAATCATGAAAATCAATTAAATATCTTAAATTTATGAATTCTACCAGCATAAATAGATTTCTTAGGACATGTACCAGAGAGCTACTAACTGCAGGAATTAGACTGTTGCTGCCATTAAGGATGGTATCAGCAGAGAAATCAAAAGAGAAAATCAGTGTGAACTGTCATGCTCAAGTCTGATGGCCTTTAAGAGTTGATTAGGATATCATGATCAAAGAGTATACAAGGTCATGAACTTGAACTAGGAGATAGGTTCTCTCAGAATCCCTTGTATGCATATTTCAGGTACAGTCGGACTTTAAAATGTGCACTTTATTTTAAAAAAATCTTTCATCCTTGAACCTGTCACTTGTCTCTTTAACTACATGTGTATCAGTTGGTCACGTGTACTTGAGTCCTTTCCTAAATCCTGAAGGATAAATTTCTTTAATCCTACCTAAATTGAAAATGGCAATGAATTGAACAGCCATTGATTGTCGCAAGTCTGTCTAGAGGATTTTGCAAATGATAAACCTGAGTTTATTCTCGTGACTTACTGTAATTATTCCAATAGCTTCATGTAATAGCTGACATTAAAACTTCAGTATCTCCTCTAAAGTTGCAAAAATAGCTGTGTATTTAAATCTATTTCAGTAGACAATCAATGATGTAGACCAACCCATCCATGTGCCCCCCAGCCTTCTAAATTCCAGCAAGTACAGACCCAGAGCTGTCAAATATTCCTCGTATGGTAAACCCTTTCATTCCAGCAATCATACTTGTGAACCTCCTGAACTCTTTCCAATGCCAGTACAAGTTTTCTTGGATAAGCCCAAAACTATTCACAATACTCAAGTTGAGGCCTCACCAGTGCCTTATAAAACCTCAGCATCACATCCCTACTCTTGTATGTTCTAGACTGCTTTGAAATGAATGTGAACATTGAATTTGACTTCATCACCACTGACTCTACCTGCAAGTTAACCTTTAGGATAGTCCTGCAGTCCAGACAACATTCTGAAAAGATATATATCCAATAGCTTAATCAAGTCCTATAGTATGGTGACCATAACTGACCAATATTCTAGGTGTCCCATCTCAACCCAAGGCAAGCATGCCAGAAACTACCTTCACCAATTTGTCTACTTGTGTCACCACTTCCAGGGAACTCGGTCTCTGTTCTACATCATTTGCCAGGACTCTTGTCATTAACTGTCTGTCTTGCCCTGGTTTAACTTCCCAAATGTATCACTCTGCACTTGTCTCATTTAAATTCCATCTGCTATTTCTCTGTTCATTTCCCAGATACAACCTGAAACAACCTTCACTGTCTGTCACATTCTGTCAGAGCAAGCTTGCTGATTATGTTGCTTTCTCATCTAAACTATTTGCATATGACGAGGGGACCTGGTGTTGATCCTGGCAGCGCTACTGATTACAGCATCTAATATGAAAAACAAAACACTCCACTATCACCAACTAAGTCTTTCCATCAAGCTAATTTGGAATCCAGTTAGGTCAATCACTTTGCTTACCTTGTAGCTGAAGTTTGTATTTGTCCTTAACTTTCCACTGTATGTCCGATCAAATAACTTAAATCTTTAGACCACCCTGGCTTTGAATGTGAAAATGTAACTACATGCCCTTGTCTTTGACCCTTGTATATGACTACAATTCAATAGCTCACTAAAAATTTACACTTTTTCATCAGTTAATCGTTAAATCTGTTGTACAAATAGAGTAACTGGAGAAGTTGTACCATACTTGAGAAAATTTAGTATAGAAGGCCATTTGGCTCATTGTCCATGCTGCAACCACGTTCTTGTCCCTTTCCAACATACTTATTACTTGTAACCTTTCACATGCCCATTAATTCTCCCAATAGTTCTATTAACCAGCTGTGTTAGTAGGAGTAATTTACAGTGGACAAATAATCTACCAGTTTGTCTTTGGGATCTGAGTAGAAACACAACATCAGTGTGGTCACCGGCAAACTACAGACTCCACAGCACTAGATGTCAAGATCAAAGCTTGAGTAGTTGGAATAGTGGTGCAGCAGGTAGGGCTGCTTGCTACCTCAGTGATGTCGAAGTGGGCCAAAAGTGGTTATTTGTTACAGAAGTGGATATTTGGCTATTGTGATGCAAAGAAATCTGGGGCTTTTGAATTCTAAACTTTTCCTTGAGCTGTACAGGTTTCACTGCAGCTGTAATCTAACATTTCCAGAAACTTTTGGGGATGAATCCAGACTTGGTGGGCCAGTGTCACCAATTGGTAGAGGCAATTCCACAGGTTCAAGGGGAAAAACAATTAGACTAACAAACATGTTAGTTTCTCCAATATTTTCTTAGGCTCCATGACTTTTTTTTTAACCCATTGGTTCCTCAGACATTTTGAAAGTCAATTACGTGTGAAAGTCATAAGACTATCTTGTTTACTTACTTGGCTTTTTGCACCTGATTTAGCTGGACTAAAGTTTATCCTTGGTGATAGGCTATGATTCTGATTTTTGCTGCTTTTTGAGTGACTTGAAACCCACTGTAAAGCTGGATTTTGTTACATCTTCTATAATGAAAATATTTTGGCTTTATTTTTGAAGCACCTTTTTGTTTTTATATACTAAAGGAACTTCTTTTAAAAGAACCTAATTTTTTTTTTCCTTTCAGGTAAATTAAAGCCTGTTATTAAGTCACAACCAATCCCAAAGAGTAATAAAGGACCAGTAAAAATTGTAGTGGGCAAGACATTTGATGAAATAGTTATGAACAAAAAGAAAGACGTGCTAATAGAATTCTATGCACCTTGGTGTGGGCACTGCAAAAAATTGGAACCTGTGTACTTGGAACTTGGTAAGAAATACAAAAATGAAGAGAACCTGATCATTGCAAAGATGGATGCAACAGCGAATGACGTTCCAAGTGTTAAGTACAAAACTGAAGGCTTCCCTACTATTTACTTTGCACCAAGCAACAATAAAGAGAATCCTATTCAGTATGACAAAGGACAAAGAGATCTTGAGTCTTTGAGCAAATTTGTGGAAGAACATGCAACCAAGCTCTCAAAAAGCAAGGATGAGCTATAAGAATTCTGTAGTACTTTATATCCAGTTTTGAGGGAACATTGAAAGGACAACAAACTTCCAACAATGCAGTTTGGGAATTAACTCTCAATTCCTTAGAACAATCACTGGCAATAGATTTAAACCCTGCCTGCAAGAGATTTGTTACAACCAATGTAATCAAAAGTATTTGCTAAGGATGTGTAAAATCACAGTTATGAAGTTTGTATGGTTTGTCATCTTTATATTTTGGTAAAAAATCTTAAATAAAGATAATCCAAGGAATATTGTTTTTGAATATTTTTTACTAGTCCTTTTAATCTGCTTTCATCAGCTAGAATCATGGAAAAGATTCTCAGCATAAGCTATTCTGTTAACTTGTTAATTTAGTGTATGGTGGACAGTAATGGTGTGTTTACACCCTTAATGATCTATCCTCTACCTTAATTGAAAATCTTAATTGAAGTAGATTTTGAATCTGGTTCCAGAAGTGGGGAAGGAAAGATTTTGCTCTATTGCAAGGTAGTCTTGTCCTGTTAATTTTAATGGAAATGTTATTTAGTGTAGATTTTTCTAGTCTTGCAACTTCTGCTTTTTTTATCACAGCAAATAAATGAGCTTCACCTGGCAGCAATATAGTAACTAGCTATTTGACTGTGCAGTGACCTGATTGGAAGAAGAATTGGTGAGGCTGAATTTGCAGACTTGTGACTTCATGTCACATCTGTGTTCTGCCAACACCCTTTTGAATCCTGGCACTTACTACAGTGCCTATAAAGTATTCACCCCGTCCCCCCAGAAGTTTTCAAGTTCTATTGTTTTACAACATTGATCCATAGTGGATTTAATTTGGGTTTATAGATACTGATCAACAGACTTTTGTGTCAAAGTGAAAAAGTCTACAAAGTGATCTAAATTAAGTACAAATATAAAACACAAAATAATTGCATAAGTATTCACCTGCCCCCTTTGTATAATACATTAAATCATCACTGGCACAGCCAAATGGTTTTAGATGTCACATAATAAAATGGAGATCACTGTGTACAGTTAGGGTGACTCAATTGTAGTTAAAATAACACAATTTCAAAGTCACTGAAAAATCCTAGGAGTTAAGTCGATCATAAAGAAATGGAAAGAATATGACACAGCCTGTTCTAGGCAGATATACAGCTGTCCTCAAAAACTGAGAGACTGTGCAAGAAGGGGACTAGTGAGGGATGCCACCAAGAGACTTTTGACAGCTCTGGAGGAGCTGTAAGCTTCAGTGGCTGAGATTGGAGAGACTGCACATAAAATTATTGCCTAGGTACTTAAGTTGACAGCTTTATGGGAGAGTGGCAAAGAGAAATCCACTGTTGGGGAACAAAAAACTTGGTGTGAAATCTAGGCTAGAATTTGCCAGAAGATGTGGGAGACTCTGAAGTCAGCTGGAAGAAGTTTCTATGGTCTGATGGAACCAAAATTAAGCTTTTTTTGTCATCAGGCTAAACTATGTTTGGCATAAGCCAAACACTGCACATCATCAAAAACACACTATGTGAAGCGTGGTGGCTGCAACATCATGTGGAAGGCTTGTGAAGGTAGAAGATAAAATGAATGCAACAAAATGCAGGAAAACCTGATATAGTCTGCAAGAGAACTGCAACCTGGGTGAAGATCTGTTTTCCAGCAAAACAATGACCTCCAGCATAAAGCCAAAGCTATGCAGAGATGGCTTTCAAAACAACAAAGTTTGCTGGGATGACCAAGTCAGGACCCCAGACCTCAATCCAATTGAGAATTTGTGACTGGATTTGAAAAGAGCTGTTCATTCACGATACCCGTACAATCTGACAGACCTTGAACAGTTTTGTAAAGAATGGGGAAAATTGCAATGTCCAGATGTGCAAAGCTGATAGAAACCAATTCACAAACTTGTCAAAGATGTATCTACTAAATACTGACTTGAAGGGAATGATTTAGACCACTTTGTAGAGATGCTTTCACTTTGAATCAAAAGCCTTTTTCTGTTAATCAGTGTCAAAAAAGCCAAAATTAAATCCACTGAGTCAATGTTTTAGAACAATAAAACATGAAAACTTCCAAGGGGTGAATACTTTTTATAGGCCCTGTACATGCTATCCATGTTCAGAAATTGGTTTAGATTACTGTTAGGGTAACTTTTTGTTATCTTGCTCATTCATTGTGTTGTGACTTTGTCACCTAAAGATTGGAGCAAACAAATACTGTAGATATTTGGAATGCCTACTTGTCATGCTAAAAAAAACCTCTTGGATGAAAGAATTTCACTGAACACCAAGTGAAATGAGGAATTTTTACTCCAAGCGCAAAGCTGATTGATTCCATCAGACATAAGACATTGGAGCACAATTAGGCCATTAGGCCCATAGTCTGCTCCGCCATTTCATCATGGCTGATCCATTTTTCCTCTCAACCCCAAACTCCTGCCGTCTCCACGTATCCCTTCATGCCCTGACCAGTCAAGAATTTATCAACTTCTGGCTTAAATATACAAATAGACTTGGCCTTCTCAGCTGTCCGTGGCAACAAGTTCCACAGATTCACCTCTGGCTAAAGAAATTCCTCTTCAGCTCTGTCCTAAAAGGACACCCCTCTAATCTGAGGCTGTGTCCTCTGGTCTTGGACTCTCCCATCCATAGTTATAATTCAGTACTTCATTTTAAGCACAGACAAGTAATTTTGTTGAATTACATTTTTACAAGTGGAACACATATTTATTTTAGAGACAGTGCAGAGCAGGCTTTTTCCAGCCCTATGAACTGTGCTGCCCAGCAACCCAACTATTTAACATGAGCCTAATCACAGTACAATTTTCAATGACCACTTAATCAACTAACTGGTGTGTCTCTGGACTGCGGGTCAAAACCCACACAGTCACAGGGAGAATGAACCAAGTCCTTTCAGATGGTGTTGGAATTGAACTCAGAACTCTTGACACCCCGAGCTTTAATCGAGATGCCCCTATAAACTACCTTGAAATTCATTTCTTTCAGGTATTAACAGGAAAATTAAAAAATACAATTTATAAAAAGCTATGCTATTAACTTGCGTTGTTTGCATGATTTGTTTTTTCCTCTGCACATCAGGTGTTTGATGGGTTTTTTTATTCATTCTTTTGGGTTTCTTTGTTTTGTGACTACCTGTTTGGAGACACATCTCAAGGTTGTATAATGTATACATACTTAGATTATAAATGTACTTTAAACTTTAAACCGATGTGTAAAAAAATACTGAGAACATAAAGTAAATATATAGTCCTTAAAACTGAGTCTGCAGATAATGGAATCAGTTCAGAGTTGAGGTGAGTGAAGTTATCTAATCTGGTTCAAGAACATGTGAGATGGCTTTCTGGAGGTCATAGCTGGATGTCCTGTATTTGCCTGGATCATCATTCATGGATGTCACCAATCTCGCCCACAGCAAATTATGAATCTCTTGGTTCACCCAGGGCTGTTGGGGAAGACAATGATTTTCAGGGGACACGCTCATCCATGAGTGTCTTTATAAAACCTGTGACAATTGTGGCACATTCATTCAGGTCGTCTGAATCCTTGACATGGCCCAGTCCATCAGCTCGAAGCAGTCCCATAGCCACACCTCTGATGCCTTGCTCTTTAATCGCTACCTAAGTACAGGTAAATGGAGGACAGCCTGATGGTCAGGTTTCCTGAAATGCAGTTGAGGAATGGAACAGTAGGCATTCTTGATGGCAGTGTAGCAGTGCAGTTCTGATACAGGCTTTTGACCCAAAATGTCAATAATTCCTAACCACTCACATCCCCCTACAGATGCTGCTCAACCCACTGAGTACTTCCAGCAAATTGTTTGTTGCTCCAGATTCTAGCACTAGTAGCCTTTAAGTTCCTATTTATCATGCTTCTACGTACCTCCACCTTCACTCTCCTTTCTCTTCTCATCCCTCTCCCAAACCCATCTGCATCTGCCCCCTTTTAAATTTGCTTCTTATCACCTACCTGCCTTTCTCTCGACTCAATTTGTCTCCTAATCCCATTTGGTCCCAAATGCCATCAGTCTTTACCTTTCCTCAGTTCAGTTTACCCTCTGACCCATGTTCATCCCTTCCCCTCCTCTATACTTCATTTTTACCTTCACCTGGTGCTGTTTCCTAAATGGCCATCTGAACTTCTTAGTGTTGATAACATTAGCCTCAGTCCCACTGCATTAAGATTCTAATCCTCTACACCAGGAGGGTAATGCCATATTTTATAGATATGGTGGTATAGGCAGACTCCAAAACCCTGAGGAAATAAAACTTTTCCCACTCCTCCATACAGGTTATGAATGTCACACTTTGTATGGTCAGTCCATGCAAATGGGCTTTTGGGAACAATGGAACATATCTGCCAGCTGCTACAAAGAAGCAATCGTTTTCGGTTGATTCACGGCCGCATTTCCAACTTTGAACTGTCCACATTATTACAAGTTCATGGAAATGGAACCCCACTGTAACCCAGGAATAATCTGTATTGTATATAGGATTATAAATCTACTCTATACTATGCTCAGTGAAAGATTGAAGATGTCAGTGAACACTCACACCAGTCAGTTGGCACAGGTTTTCAGAGCCCTACCAGCTATACCATCAGGGCCTGATGCCTTTTGAGGGCTCAGATTCTTGAAAGATGTTCGGACATTGCTCTCTGAGCCAGAGAACCCGGGGTCATCAGATACTGCAGGGATTTGGAAACTAGTTTTTTCCTTTCAAAGCGTGCATAGTGGTTAAGGCATCGGTCTAGTGATCTGAAGGTCACTAGTTCGAGCCTTAGCTGAGGCAGCGTGTTGTGTCCTTAACCACAAGGACAAGGCACTTAACCACACATTGCTCTGCAATGACAGCAGTGCCAAGGTCCTAATGCCCTTCCCTTGGACAATGCCCTCTCTTTGGTGTGGAGAGGGGAGACTTGCAGCATGGGCAACTACAGGTCTTCCATATACCTTACCCAGGCCTCAGTCATCATCGAAAATTGATGGACAGTCAAAGAGGAGGTGTTGAGCTCATCTGGGACTGAAGCATCAACCATTCCAGAGCTGATGTGCATCCAATTCCATCTCTAACCTCAATCGGAATTGTTTTCTTGCACTTAAAGTAGCCTTCTGTAAGTCATACCCAGACTTCTTGTATCGTTCTGGATCACTGGTCTTGTTTGCCACAGATCTAGCCCT
This sequence comes from Hypanus sabinus, assembly GCF_030144855.1. Lineage (NCBI taxonomy): Eukaryota > Metazoa > Chordata > Chondrichthyes > Myliobatiformes > Dasyatidae > Hypanus > Hypanus sabinus. Next base: position 73,557,766 of record NC_082711.1, on the reverse strand, counting down.
CAGCAGACTATGAATCTCCTCGTTCATCCACGGTTTTTGGCTTAGGGATGTCTGGTATGTACTCGAAGGCACACACTCATCCACACAGTTCTTGATGAGTGAGGGCAACGATCATGCAAGTGCCCAAGAAGAGAAAGGCAAGCTGCCTTAATGCAAGATGATACGGATAGAGAGGTTATTCATAACTAGAATCAACTGCTGTCTAATCAAGGACCTGCACCCTCTGCAATATTCCCATTGCCACAATAGACAGACAGACAAACTTTATTGATCCCGAGGGAAATTTGGTTTTGTTACAGTTGCACCAACCAAGAATAGTGTATAAAACCATAAATAATTAAGTAATAATAAGTAAATTATTCCAAGTGGAAATAAGTCCAGGACCAGCCTATTGGCTCAGGGTGTCTGACACTCTGAGGGAGGAGTTGTAAAGTTTGATGGCCACATGTAGGAATGACTTCCTATGACGCTCAGTGTTACACCTCGTATCCCCAGGTATTTGTAATCCTCCACCATGTCCACACTGACCCCTTGGATGGAAACAGGGGTCACCAGTGCCTTAGCCCTCCTCAGGTCCACCACCAGCTCCTTTGTCTTTTTCACATTAAGTTGCAGATGATTCTGCTCACACCATGTGACAAAGTTTCCCACTGTAGCCCTGTACTCTGCCTCATCTCCCTTGCTGATGCATCCAACTATGGCAGAGTCATCAGAAAACTTCTAAAGATGGCAAGACTCTGTTCAGTAGTTGAAGTCCGAGGTGTAGATGGTGAAGAGAAAGGGAGACAGGACAGTCCCCTGTGGAGCCCCAGTGCTGCTGACCACTCTGTCTGACACACAGTGTTGCAAGCGCACGTACTGTGGTCTGCCAGTCAGGTAATCAATAATCCATGACACCAGGGAAGCATCCACCTGCATCACTGTCAGCTTCTCACCCAGCAGAGCAGGGCGGATGGTGTTGAACGCACTGGAAAAATCAAAAAAACATGACCCTCGCAGTGCTCGCTGGCTTGTCCAGGTGGGTGTAGACACGATTCAGCAGGTATATGATGGCATCCTCAACTCCTCATCGGGGCTGATAGGTGAACTGCAGGGGGTCTAAGTGTGGCCTAACCATAGGCCAGAGCTGCTCTAGAACAAGTTTCTCCAGGGTCTTCATGATGTGGGAGGTCAATGCCACCGGTCTGTAGTCATTGGAGCCACTGGGGCACGGTTTCTTCAGTACAGGGACGAGGCAGGATGTCTTCCACAGCACAGGAACCCCCTGGAGACTCAGGCTCAGGTTGAAGACATGGGGAAGTACTCCACATATTTGGGGGGCACAGGCTTTGAGCACCCTGGGGCTGACACCATCCGGGCCTGCAGCCTTGCTTGTAGACCTACAGGTCTACAGCTGATGCAAGCTCACTGCTCACCACTTGACCTTGGATAACCTACACAATAGTAATAACCATGTTCAGGCTGCTGTTTATTGATTACAGCTCAGTGTTCAACATCAGCATATCCTCGGTACTTGTCAATAAATTCCAAAACCTGGGCCTCTGTACCTCCCTTTGCAACTGAATCCTTGATTTCCTCACCGGGAGACCACAGTTCCGTGCAGATTGGAAATATCATCTCCTCTTTGTTGACAATCAACAGTAGCACACCTTAAGGATGTGTGCTTAGCCTACAGCCTGACTCTCTCTACATCCACGACAGTGCAGTTAGGCACAGCTCAAACACCATCTACTAATTTGCCCACAAATCGAGGTAGATGATCTGGTTGAGTGGTGTCACAAAAACAAGCTTGCACTCAACATCAGTAAGACTGAGGAATTGATTGAGGACTTTAGGAAGGTGAAGATAGGGAAACACACACCAGTCCTCATTGAGGGATCAGCAGTGGAAAGGGTGAGCAGTTTCAAGTTCTAGGGTGCACCATCTCTGAAGATCTGTGCTGGCCCAAACATATTTATGCAATTATAAAGAAGGAGATTGACGAGACTTGGTATATCACCAAAGACTTCTGCAGATGTACTGTGGAGAGCATTCTAACTGGTTGCATCACTCTCTGGCATGGAGGGGCCACTGCAAGGGATCAGAAAAAGCCACAGAAAGTTGTAAACTCAGCTATCTTCATCATGGGCATTAACACCCCCAGCATTGAGCACACCTTCAAAAGGTGATGCCTTAGCAAGGTGGCATCTGTAATTAAGGACCATCATCACCCAGGACATGCCTTGTTTTCATTGCTACTATCAAGGAGGAGGTATAGGAGACTGAAGAAACTCATTCAGCATTTCAGGAACAGGTTCTTCCTCTCTGCGATCAGATTTCTGAATGAACAATGCATCCATGAACACTACCTCACTACTTTCCTCTCTTTCTGCACTACTTATTATTTTTATATATACTTATTGTAATATATAGTTTTTTTATTATACTGCTGCAGAACAACAAATTTCACAACATATGCCAGTGATATTAATTCTGATTCTGGTCTTTATGTTGTTGCAATCAGATTATCTGTCATCTTTGTAAAATAGGCTTTCAGAGTCCTTGTGGCCATCTATCCTGATTCCTATTCATTCTTAGATGAAGAAGCAGGTGGTTTTGGCCTTTTGACCATTAATCACGTACAACTTGAGGTGCTATCCCAGTTTAGCCATACAGTTTCACAACCAGAATCAGATCATCATTGGTGTTATATTTGAACTTTTAATATTTTAACATCCTTTTAATATTTGGAAAGTTACATTGAAAGTATTTCATTTATGAATGTAGTATATTGCATGTGGACAGTATTTCAATTTACAATGTTTCGTTACTAGAAACGTCCAAAAGAACCAGTTTATACATCAATTTCAAAAATTAGATTCATTTGGTAACTTATTGGTTAAAGTTGAACTTCTCAGTAATATGTTCATATCATTAAGTAAGAAATTGCTGTATATCACTTTAACAGACGTTCTGCTCCCTGTAGCTGAGTATCTTTGCTCTCCAACTACTGTAAAGCCATTCAAAAATGCACAAAAAGGATAGTGTGATTATGTGTGAGATTCACAAGAGGTGTGAAGACTGTTGATTCCATCAGTAACTAACAATTATTCCTTGAAACTGCACAAATCTTCCAGTGTTCAACTCTCTTTTGGTTGACATCTTCTGGATAGGTCATGAAATCATATATTTCACTTCTTTTATGTCTTTTGTGTTCATTTTTAATCTTGAATGTGACTTCGGAACTGTTGGAGCCTGTGATTTGCAGTTTGGGTGTCCCAGTGCTCTGCAGTCTCTGAGAGGATTCCAGGAGGCAGAGGCAGCGTGCACGAACCTCGTGGTGAGAAGACTGCGAGCTGATGTTCAACTCCATTTTGCCGATTAAAGCTTAAATTGTTCAGCGATGAACACAAGGGAGATTGAAACATCAAGGCGAATGCAGAAGATGAGGGCCGGCTGCCTACCTTTTGATCATTTGTGGAATTGCTTTGCTGCCAGAAAGGGGAGACTGCCTTTTGATCGCTGGTGGGATCACTCTGCTATGGAAAGGGGACCCAGCCTTTTGAATGCTGGGGAATTGCTCTACTACCAGAGAGGGAAGACTGTTTTTTTATCACTGGGGCATTGCTCTGCTACTGGAAAGGAGAGGTCACTTTGCTGGCAGAAAGGAAAAGACCTGCTGCTGCCTGGAGAGCGTACCCAGGTTTTCTGCATTTTGGATATGAACTAGGACTGTAGACTTTCTTTCAGTCTTAAAGTTTTTGATATTCTATGTTTTTCTGTTCTCTTCTGATCTTTCTCATTTTTCTGTGTGCAGGGCAAGTGGACTTGGGAGTCAGTGTGCCTGTTCGGTTTTCATTTGTATTTTGTATGGTGGGGCGGGGAGGGATTTGGAGTTTGATTATTGTGCTACCATTCTTTTTTTCTTGCTTTTGTGGCTATTTGCAGAAGTTTAGAGTTCTATACCTTGAACATTTAAAATAACTTAAAATAGTGCTGATGAAACTTAGATGCTCATCAAAATCAAGAAAATATCTCATATTTTCTCCATGCACCAATGGCTCTACTTCGTTAAGAGCTTGAGGTGATTTGGTACGTTACCAAAGCCTCTTGCGAATTTCTACAGATGCATGGTGGAAGCATTCTGACTGCTGCATCACAGCCTGGTGTAGAGCTCCAATGCACAGGATTGCAAAAGCTGCAGACAGCTGTAGACTCAGCTGGCTCCATCACAGCCACAACCCTCTCCAGAATGAAGAACATCTTCAGGATGCTGTGCCTCAGGAAGGTAGCTTCCATCATTAAAGATCCCCACCATCCGACAAGTGCCCCCTTCTTGTTACTACCATTAAGCAGGAGTTATAGGTCCAGAAGACTCAGAAGATTCAGGAACAGCTGCTTTATCAGTGTCCACCAGCAGAACCCTGTTGTTCATCTTTTGCAGTATTTATTCATTTGTGTAATGTAGTAATTTTATACCTTGCACTGTACTGCTGCTGCAAAACAGCAAATATCATGTCTTATGTCAGTGATAATAAACCTGATTCTGATACAAAGTACATTCAAGTATTAGATTCCTAGATGAGATTTGGGCATTTTGTGAATTAAAGAATATGGGGAAAAGAGAATTAAGATAAAAGGTCAGTTGTGATCTTTATGAATTGTCAAACAGATTTGCTGGGCTGTGCAGTCTAATCCTGTTCTTGCACATTATGCTCAAGTAATAGATGTTCTGTATTATTAAGTTTTCCGTCACACACGGCTGACGATATCGTGGCGTGGGAAGGATGAAATTTACTGAGTCAACAGCAGTAGTGACGGAGAGATTCGTGCTCCACACTGAAAGACCATGAGCAATCCAGGGGGATTTGTTACAAAGGTTCAGTCAGTTTGCTCTTTATTAACCCAAACCTTGCTGAGGAGGGACTGTGTTGAGCAGTGAAGGGGGAATTAGACTGGAGGTAGATACTGGGATGAAGATTGATAAAGAGCTGGAGCAGTAGGATGTGAGAGGAAGGGAGGGAGAAAGAAGGGAAAGGAGAATGACGGAAAGGTAGAAGGAGATATGATAGAAAATGCTTAAGTTAAAGGGAAAATAATTGGTAGAGTGAAAAGCTATTCTTGTATACTGCTCCTACGGATCATTTTGTTACGCAGCGCATTGAGATAGTACAAGGTAAAACAACAGAATGCAGAATAAACTGTAAAGCGTCCGGATGAGACGCTTTCTATAGTGCGTCAATAAAAAAATTAGTTATAATTTCTTTCGGCTCCTGAGGGATTAGCGGTGTTGGTTAGCTTTCTTGACCTGAGGTCTACATAGTTAGACCAGGAAAAGTGATCTCCACTCGTAGGAACATACAGCTCTCAACCCTCTCAAACTCGGTACCATTGATGAAGACAGGAGCATATGCACTATTACCCTTCCTGAAGTTAACCAGCTCTTTTGCTTTGTTGACCGTGAGGGAAAAGTTTTCATGACATTAATCCCTTTATCTCCTTCCTCTGCTCCGACTCATCGTTATTTGGCGTTATCGTCTACAAACTTGTAGTTGGAGTGTCCAGGGAGTAAAGTGGACTTAACCTAGTGGCGCATCATCGCATTGTCAGAATTTTGGATGGAGTGGTACAAGTGAATTGTGTTCATAATGTTCAATGGTCTAAGTTGATTTAAATGATAAGAAAAATAATTATCTAGGTTGAAACAGGAGGAAAAGTAACATTTTTAAGTATTTTCTGGCAGCAAAAGGACCGCTCAAGTGGAGTAGTGAGAGGGGGGAAGGGGTGAGAGCGAACAAGGAAATCTGTAACTGACTTTGTAAGCAATATCAACGATAACCCACTACCATCGGACCGGTCGTACGGAACTCTTGTTCCATCGGTATATAAACCTCGAACATTCAGTACACATTCTGGTTTTAATGTCTATATTTAATTGCCAGATACTTTTAATCGGACAATGAAATTAAAGTTGTTTATCCATTTATAACAATAAACAATAGGCATATTTGTCCAAATTTCGCGTGAAATACATGAAGTAAGTGGTGCATTGTGGGAAATATGCTAATAAGCAATTATAAAATCGGAGCACGGCTTCAACATGAGTTGAGTGGAACATTTGTGAATGACGTTTGAAAAAAGAATCAATGATTGCTTGACCTATATTTTTCGCAAAGCAATGTTTGTCAAATATGAGACAAGCGGTTTATGTTTTCTCCGGATTCGGTATGAAGCCACGAGATGTCGCCTTAGAACGCGCTGACTCAGGAAGGATTCTCAAGGCACAGAAGGTACTGAATCCTCCCTTACAGAGCACACTGCTTACTGCGTTGCAACTACTGCAGCAAGGGGCCCAACCGCTGTCTAATGTACTGCAGCTATTGCAACAGAGGGGCCCAACTACCCTTCACAGTGCACACGGCTTAATACACTGTAACATTTGCAACAGAGGGGCCAAATAGCAAACACTGCTTAAATGTACTTAGCTGTTGTAGCGGAAGGGCCCAAATGCCCTTCACAGTAAACGCCGCTCAAATGTACTGTAGCAATTGTGCAATGAATCACTTGCTGTACACCCAGTCCTGCACAAAGTACTGTAACCGAGAGCAGTGCACACTGTTATATGTAATTGCACATAGTTCACATTGTACTGTGCACGCTCGCCCTACACAACTATGCTGAAGATCAATGTGCCCACGTTCAATACTGCTCAATTTAGCCACAGGCAATGCACATGAAAACATTGGAAATAGAACTATGAGTAGGCATTTGGCTTGAGTGCATCGCTCTGTCATTCATTAAGGTCACAATTGATAAAACCACGGATACATATGCAACACAGAAACAGACAGGCCCTTTGGCTAATTCTGGCCACACCTGACATCAAATACCTAGTCACTATTAATCCCATTTATCAGCATTTAGTTAGCAGTCTCCTATGCCATTGATGATTCAAGTGCTTTTCTAGACATTTCTACCTGCCTCCAACACCCACACAGACAGTACATTCCAGATTGCAACCACATTCTGGGTGAGAAATTCCCTCTAAACTTTCATCCTAAACTTATGCCAGCAGGTTTTCAAAATCTCTGGCTTTTTTTGACTAATACTTAGATCCTTCATTTACTCTTTCTCTGAGAAACTTTGTTCTGTTTTAATTGTGTTTTTTATTATTATTTCATACAATTTATGTTTAAATTCTTTTTTGTGAATGTTGTGTCTTTAATGCTGTGTGCTGCTGATGTTGTGCAAGTAGGTTTTTCATTGCACCTGTGTATATACCTGTACTTGTGTGTATGACAAATAAACTTGACTCTGACTTTGATTCTGTATTATGGTTTGCAGGTCTTGTGTGTCTTTTGTGAGGATGGTGCAAAGTAATTACTTAATTCCTGTTATTTGTTATTCCTTATTCCCACATTGTGCATTCTCTGTCACTGTAAGAGACACACTTTCTCTCTTTAGCTTTTTCTTTTTATGTAAAAGCTCTGATAGGCCATTAAAAAACAATCTCATCAGTCTCCTGCTGCATTCTAGGCTGCCTTTCTTTATTTCTTAGAACATAGATGTTGTGAAAACCTTTTAACTATGATCAACCTAACCCATCCCTCCCTGCCATGTAGCCCTCCATTTTTCTACCTTCCAAATGCCTATCTAAGAGTTTCTCAAATGTCCCTAATGTATCTGCCTCTACCACTCTCCAGGCAGTATGTTAAATGCACCTCCCATTCTCTCTGTGTGGGGGGAAAAACACTATCACTGACATCCCCACTGTACTTTCCTCCAATCATCTTAAAACTATGCCTCACATATTAGCCACTTCCACCCCGGCTGCCCGTTCAATCTATGCCTCTTATCATCTTGTCACCTCTCATCACTTGGTCATCCTCTATCAAGTCACCTATCATCCTCTGTTGCTCCAAAGAGAAAAGCCTTAGTCTGCTCTAGTTGTCCTCATACAACATGCTGTCTAATCCAGGCAATATCCTGGTAAATTTCCTCTGTACCCTCTCTGAAGCTTCTGTACCCTTCCAATAATGAGGCAGCCAGAACTGAACACAAAACTCGAAGTGTGGTCAGTTTCAAAATTGAAAGTACAGATATATGATCATATCCAACCCTGAGATTCACTTTCTTATGGACATACTCAATAAATCCATAATAGAATAATAACAATAATAGAATCAATGAAAGACTGCATGCACCAACTTGGGTGTTCAAGTGTGCAAAAGTCAACAAACTGTGCAAATCAAGAAGAAAGAAATAATAATAATAAATAAATAAGCCAATAAATATTAAGAGCCTGAGATGAAATTGAGTCCAAATGTTGTGGGAACATTTCAATGATGAGGCAAGTATAGTTATCCCCTTTGGTGCAAGAACCTGATAGTTGAGGGGGTAATAACTATTGCTGAACCTGGGTGTGTGGGTCCTGAAGCTCTTGTATCTTCTTCCTGATGCCAACAGCAGGAAGAGAGCATGTCCTGGTTGGTGTAGGTCCCTGATGATGAATGCTGCTTTCCTTTGCTGACATTTTGTGTGGATGTGTTCAATGGCAGGGAGGGCTTAACCCATGGTAGACTGGACCACATCCATTACATTTTGTAGGATTTTTCATTCAAGGGCATTAGCGTTTCCATACCAGACTCTGTTAGTCAATACATTCTCCACTACGTATCTATAGAAGATGTCAAAATTTTAGATGTGATGCCGAATCTTCACAAATTCCTAAGGAAGTAGAGGTGTTGCTGTGTTTTCTTTGTAATTGCACTTGCTTGCTGGGTCCAGAAATAATAAAATCAAGGAATTTAAAAGTTGCTGATTCTCTCCACCTTTGATGAGGACTGGCTTAAGGACCCCTGGTTTCCTCCCCTGAAGTCAATAATCAGCTCCTTGTTCTTGCTGTCATTGAGTGAGAGCTTGTTGTTATGGGACCAGTCAGCCAGATTTCTAATCTCCCTTCTACATACTGATTTGTCAACACCTGTGATTCACTCTATGACAGTGGTGTCAACAGCAAACTTAAATTTGGCATATTAACATAGAGCTGCAACATTACCTTGTAGCTATGGAGCTCAGTCCCCTGATTAATGAAGGCCAACATTCCACATGCCTTTTTAACAACCCTATCAACTTGCGCAGTAACTTTGAGGATCTGTGGACTTGAACCCCAAGATCCCTCTGTTCCTCTACTTTGCCAAAAATCCTTCTATAACCATGTATTCTCCCTACAAATTTGACCATCCAAAGTGAATCGCTTTACATCTTTATGGGTTGAATCCACACACTTAGCCCAGCCCTACATCAAATTAATGTCCTGTGTTGTACCTTTCAACATCCTTCCACTCCGTCCACAACACAGCCAACCTTCATGTTATCTGCAAACTTAACTAACTCACTCTTACACTTCCTCATTTAAATCACTTATATAAATCACAAAGAGTAGGGGCACCAGAATAGGTCACTGTCCCCAGACAGAATCTGATTTATCTACAAACACCCTGTCTTCTATGGACAAGGCAATTCTGAATCCACACACTCAACCCAAGTTTTGCTCGATCCCATGCTTTCTGACTTTCTGAATGAGAATTCCATTTGCAACCTTATCAGACAACTTAGTAACATCCATTTACACTACTGCTCTATCTTCATCAATGTGCTTTATCATATCCTCAAAGGATTCAATCAGCCTTGTGAGGCACTACCTGCCCCTCACAAAGCAATGCTCAATATCCCTCATCAGCTTAGGCTTCTCTAAATGCTTGTAAATCCTATCTCTAAGAATCTTCCCAGTAAAGTAAGACTCACTGGTCTATGATTCCCAGAGATAACGCAACTCCCTTTCTTGAAGAAAGGAGTAAGGTTATCTTCCACTCCTCTAGTACTACACCTTTGGCCACTGGGAATGCAAAGATCATTGCCAAAATTCTAGCAATCTCTTCCTTTTCTTCCTCTCATAAATTGTGGTACATCCTGTCCAGTCCTGGGGACTTATCTATGCTAATGTTTTTCAAACGTTCCAGCAGTTCTTCTTTCTTAATATCAACATGTTATAGATATCATGTTGTTTCCTGCTGGGTACACAATCGTGAGTGCCCTCTCAGTGGTGAATACTGAAGCCAGGTTTTCATTAAGGTCTTCCCCAGCCTCTTCTAACTCCAGGCACATTTTCTATCCCTGATCAGTCCCACCTTCACTCTACATCCCTCTGTTCTTCACATAGGTAACGAACATCTTGGGTTTTCCTTAATCCTACTTGCCAAGAGTTTTTCATGCACCTTTTACCTCTCCTAAGCCCATTCTTAACCTCTTTCCTAGTGAGCTACCTTCTAACTCTGTAGAGCCCTGTCTGGTCTTTGCTTCCTAAACCTTAAGTAATTGCCTTTCTTCCTCTTGATTAGATGTTCCACATCTCCTGTCTTCCTTGGTTCCTTCACCCTATCATTCTTTTGTTGCCTCAAGGGAACAAACATCAGAATCCTCTGCAAGTATTCCTTCTCTTCCTGGTCCTCCTTTGCTGGGTTCTTAAAATACTTAAAAACCCCAGGCATAGTTCTTCTACTACTATGTTATGGTTATTTTTTCCCCTAAAGGACCCCTGACAACAATATTATCAGTTAACCCTTTCCTGTTGCACAAAATAAGATCCAAACTACAATTTCTGTAATTGTTGCTCAAAATTGTGATCTAGTGAAACATCATGTATATAGTACATGAATTTATTTCCCATTTTATTTCAGTAAATTTTATATGTCAGCCTTTAAGCAGATTGAAGACTCTTATGATTACTTTTTTACACCTGTCCAAGTCCAAGTTGCATGCCATCTTGGACAATGACTCTCATCCACTCCATAATGTACTGGTTAGGCATGGGATTACATTCAGCCAGAGACTCATTCCACCGTGATGTAACACTGAGCATCATAGGAAGTCATTCCTGCCTGTGGCCATCAAACTTTACAACTCCTCCCTCGGAGTGTCAGACACACTGAGCCAATAGGCTGGTCCTGGACTTATTTCCACTTGGCATGATTAACTTATTATTATTATTTAATTATTTATGGTTTTATATTGCTATATTTCTTCACTATTCTTGGTTGGTGCGGCTGTAACGAAACACAATTTCCCTCGGGATCAATAAAGTATGTCTGTCTGTCTCACACACTTCTATTATCCCGATTTTGGCCATGTTGCACATTACAAATACACTTTGTGGGCTAGAAATAACTCTTATTTTCTGCCCTTATATATTTCTTAGCTTGACACAATTTGATTAAATTTCTACATGATCTATCAGCCCAAGATAATTTTTCACCATTACACTTACCTCCTCTCTTACTGAAAGAGATAGACATTTTGCTTGTTCTTCCTTTGATTCGCTAAACATACTGCTCCATTCACCTGTACAAAATACAGATTACTTGATATACTCTTTTTTTTCAAAGTGCCTACTCGGAGTACATACCCAGAGAGGACAGGGTGCCCTCTCAGGGTACACACTCAAGAAGACACTGCTCAATATGCAGTCCCATTCCCACACATACTTCCCTGTCAACTATTCACTCATTTGTGTCCCCTTCTTCTCCCTCTGTTCCTCCTGCCATGCATATTAACTATTAAAAAACCTTAGGGGCAATTTACAGCAACGAATTTACCTAACTGCCAACACATGTTTGGTATATGAGGTGAAACCAGTGTAGTCAAGCAGTCACAGGAAGAACGTGCATCCTCTGCACGGCCGGCATCAAAGGGCAGGATCAAAAAGGAGCTGCTGTCGCTTTGAGACAGCCGCACTACTACAGCACCTGTCTTGCTCTCCATTTTCTACACACTGGTTATGAATGCCTACATTGACAGCCACTGGGTAGCCATGTGCACACCTGGACATTTGTAAATCAGATATTTGAATGTTGGGGAGTGGGTATGTATACATGACTCCAGATCCCACCTGGATGATAATAAACACTGACATTGCCAGTGACAGCCTAGTGAACTAATATATAAAGAAAGACTGGTTCAGCTATTCACTGCAATTTCATCACAGGTTTCATATGTAATACATTTTTTTTCAAGAATTGTCCTATTCAGTCAAAAATGGAGTGTTACTTTTATTGATTAAATGATATTTTAAGCTGATTTACAAAATGGGATAATTATTCAAATCACCACATCTATTTCTACTTTATATCACCTTTAATAAAGGCCCAAGATATATCACAGGCTATAATCAGACCTAATTTGAACCTTCCTTTGTTTCCCAAAACACACTGCTCCTTACAGCTGGCTCAATACAGATTGTTCGAAGTTCAAAGTAAGTTTATTATCAAAGTACATGTATGTCTCCATATCCCAACCCTGAGATTCATTTTCTTGCAGGCATTCACAGTAAAAAGCAGAAACACAACAGAATCAATGAAAAACCACATATAAGATGGACAAACAATCAATGTGCAAAAGACAATTGCAAATACAAGAAAACCAAAATAAAAATAATAAGTAAGAAATAAATATCGAGAACTTGAGACGAAGAGCCCTTGAAAGTGAGTCCATGGGTTCTGGGAAGTGTTCAGTGTTGGGATGAGTGAAGTTATCCCCTCTGGTTCAAGAATCTGATGTGTGAGAGGTAATAACTGATCCTGAACCTAATGGTGTGGGTCCTGAGGCTCCTGTACCTCCTTCCTGACGGCAACAGTGAGAAGAGAGCATGCTCTGGCTGGCGGGAGTCCTTGATGATGGATGTTGCTGTCCTGCAACAGTGTTCCTTGTAGACGTACTCATTGGTGGGGAGGGCTTTATCCATGATAGACTGGACTCTACATTTTGTAGACTTTTTCATTTAAGGCCATTGGTGTTTCCATGCCAGGTCGTGGTGAATCCAGTCAATGTACCCTTCACCATACACCTACTTATCGAGGTTTGTCAGAGTTTCAGATGATGTGTTTAATTTTCGCTAACTTTTAAGGAAATAGAGGTATTGCTGTGCCTTCTTTTTAATAGCACTTACATGTTGGACCCAGGGCTTATCCTATGAAATGATAACACCAAGAAATTTTAAATTGCTGACCGTTTTCACCACTGATCTAAAGAGTGGGAATAAAGGAGGCCTTTTCTGATTGGCCGCTGGTAACTAGTGGTGTTTCACAGGGGTTAGTGTTGGGAATGCTTTTTACGTTTTCACGTTTTAATGATTTGGATAATGAAATTGATGGCTTTGTGGCTAAGTTTGTGGACAACATAAAGATAGGTGGAGGGCAGGTGGTGCTGAGTAAGCAGAGAGGCTATGAACGGCAGATGGAATACAGTGTTGGGAAATGTATGACAATGTATTTTGGAAAAAGGAACAATAGTGCGGACTATTTCTAAATGGGGAGAAGGTTAAAACATCAGACGTGCAGAGGGACATAGGTGTCCTCGGGCAAGATTCCCAGAAAGTTAATTTATAGGTTAAGTCTGTGCTAACGAAGACAAGTGCAACGTTGGCATTTATTTCAAGGGAAACATAGAAAACCTACAGCACAATACAGGCCCTTTGGCCCACAAAGCTGTGCTGAACATGCCCTTACCGTAGAAATTACCTAGGGTTACCCATAGCCATACCCATCTATTTTTCTGAGCTCCATGTACCTGTCCAGGAGTCTCTTAAAAGACCCAATCATATCTTCTTCCACCACCGTTACCGGCATCCCATTCCACGCACTCACCACTCACTGTGTAAAAAAAACTTACCCCTGGCATCTCCTCTGTACCTACTTCCAAGCACCTTAAAACTGTGCCCTCTCATGCTAGCCATTTCAGCCCTGGGAAAAAGCCTTTTACTATCCACATGATCAATTCCTCTCATCATCCTGTACACCTCTATCAGGTCACCTCTCATCCTTCGTTGCTCCAGTGAGCAAAGGCCGAGTTCACTCAACCTATTCTCATAAGGCATGCTCCCCAGTCCAGGCAATATCCTTGTAAATCTCTCTGCACCCTCTCTATGGTTTCCACATCCTTCCTATAGTGAGGCAACCAGAACTGAGCACAGTACTCCGTGGGGTCTGACCAGAGTCCTAAATTACCTCTCGGCTCCTAAACTCAATTCCATGATTGATGAAGGCCAATGCACCTTTTGCTTTCTTAAGCACAGAGTTGACCTGCACAGCAGCTTTGAGAGTCCTATGGACTTGGACCCCAAGATCCCTCTGATCCTCCGCTCTGCCAAGAGTCTTACCATTAATATTATATTCTGCTATCATATTTGACCTACCAAAATGAACGACCTCACACTTATCTGGGTTGAACTCCACCTGTGACTTCTCAGCCCAGTTTTGCATCCTATCAATGTCCCACTGTAACCTCTGACAGCCCTCGACAACACCCCCAACCTTTGTGTCAGCAGCAAATTTACTGACCCATCCCTCTACTTCCTCATCCAGGTCATTTATAAAAATCATGAAGAGTAGGGGTCCCAGAACAGATACCTGAGGCACATCACTGGTGACCGACTCCATGCAGAATATAACCCATCTACAACCACTCTTTGCCTTCTGTGGGCAAGCCAGTTCTGGATCCACAAAGAAATGTCCCCTTGGATCCTATACCTCTTTACTTTCTTAATAAGCCTTGCATGGTGTACCTTGTCAAATGCCTTGCTAAAATCCTACATCTACTGCTCTACTTTCATCAATGTGTTTAGTCACATCCTCAAAAAATTCAATCAGGCTCCTAAGGGATGACCTGCCTTTCACAAATCCATGCTGACTATTCCTAATCATATTATGCCTGTCCAAATTTTCTTAAATCCTGCTTCTCAGGATTTTCTCCATCAACTTAACAACCACTGAAGTAAGTTTTAAAGTGGGAAGTGAAATAGCCTCCATTTTGGACAGAATATAAAAGCAAGGAGATAAAATTGAGCCTTTATAAGATACTAGCTGACACTTGGAGTATTGTCAACAGCTTTGGGCCCTGAATTTCAGAAAGGATGTGTTGTCATTGGAGAGAGTCCAGAGGAGGTTCACGAGGAGAATCTGGGAATGAAGGGGTTAACATATTAGGAGAATTTTGCAGCTTTGGGACTGTGCTCACTGAAATTTAGAAGAATGCAGAGATCTCATTGAAACCTATTAAATGTTGAAAGGATTAGATCGGATGGATGTGGAAACGATGTTTCCTGTGGTGGGGTATCCAGAACTGGAGGGCACAGCCTCAAAATTGAGGGGGCGACCCTTTAGAACAGAGGTGGAGGTGAGGAGGAATTTTTTTAGTCAGAGAGTAGCAAATCTGTGGAATGCTCTGCCACAGACTGCAGTGGAGGCCAAGTCCGTGCATATATTCAAGGCAGAAGTTGATTGTTTCATGATCAATCAGGGCATCAAAGGTTATGAAGAGAAGGCAGGTGTATGGGGTTGAGTGGGATCCGTGATCAGCCACGATGGAATGGTGGAGCAGACTTGATCAGCTGAATGGCCTAATTTTGCTCCAATGTCTTATGGATTTAGACAGATTAGGAGAATGGGCAAAGAAATGGTGGATAGAATTCAGTATTGGGAAGTGTTTCGTCATACAGTTTGGTAGAAGGAATAAAAGCATAAACTGTTATCTAAACAGGGAGAAAATGCAAAAATCCAAAGTGCAATGGGACTTGGGAGTCCTCATGCAGGATTCCTTAACGGTTAATTTGAGGTTGATTTGGTGGTTCAGAAGGTAAATGCGATGTTAGCATTCATTTCAAAGAATAGAATATAAAAGCAAGGATGTAATGTTGATACGTTATAAGACACTAGTGAGGCCTCACTTGGAGTATTTTGAGCAGTTTTGGGACTATTCTTAGAAAGATTGTGCTGACATTGTAAGGGTCCAGAGGAGGTTCATGAGAATAATTCCAGGAATGAAAGGCTTATCATATGAGGAGTGATTGATAACTCTGGGCTTTTATTTGCTGGAATTTTGAACAATGAGGGGGAATCTCATTGAAACTTATTGATTGTTGAAAGCCCTAGAGTGGATATGGAGGGGATGTTTCCTGTGGTGGAGGAATCTAGGACCCGAGGGTACAGCTTCAGAATAGAGGGATATCCATTTAGAATGGAGATAGTAAGGAATTTCTTTAGCCAGATGATGGTAAATCTGTGGAATTTTTTTTGCCACAGGTGGCAGTGGAGGCCAAGGCCTTGGGTGGATTTAAGGTGGAGGTTGATAGGTTCTTGATTAGTCAGGGTGTGAAAAGGTTATGGGGAAAAGAGAGGAGAATGGGGTTGAGAGGGAAATGGATCAGCCATGATAAAATGGTGGCGCAGGTTCAATGGGTTGAATGGTCTAATACTGCTCCTATGTCTGATGGTCTTATGAGGTCTGATCTATCCGCTTCCTGAAAGTATCCATTCAGGGTACACACTCAATATACTTATACAGTGTGCACACTGTTTAGTATATTGGTACATGGTACACACCAACTTAAAAGTACTCACTCAAGGACTTAAAGAAGGTTCTTTCCGCTTCTCCATCCGCTCTATCTACCCATCGTCCACATACTCCTCCTAATGGTCCCTTTCTCCAATTGTTCCCATCTACCCACAATGCTTCCTTTTTTTGGTTCCTTCCTTCTCTACCAAATTATGTTAGCTGTAGCCCTATGTTCCCTCCACCAATCAGCTCTTAGCTTCTGTCACAAATAAATATCAGGATAGATGACAAAAGGAATGATTTTAAGGAATGTCTTTAAAAAAGAAAAGCAAGATAAAGAAATAGAGTAGTCAAATCAGGTCAAGTCAAGTCACTTTTTATTGTCATTTCGACCATAACTGCTGGTACAGTACATAGTAAAAACGAGACAGTGTTTTTCAGGACCATGGTGTTACATGATACAGTACAAAAACTGCACTGAACTATGTAAAAAACAACACAGAAGCAAAAACACTAGACTACAGACCTACCCAGGACTGCGTAAAGTGCACAAAACAGTGCAGGCATTACAATAAATAATAAACACAATAGGGCAGTAAGGTGTCAGTCCAGGCTCTGGGTATTGAGGAGTCTGGTAGCCTTGGGGAAGAAACTGTTACATAGTCTGGTCGTGAGAGCCCGAATGCTTCGGTGCCTTTTCCCAGATGGCAGGAGGGAGAAGAGTTTGTATGAGGGGTGCATGGGGTCCTTCATAATGTTGTTTCCTCTGTGGATGCAGCGTGTAGTGTAAATGTCCATATTGGCGGGAAGAAAGACCCCGATGATCTTCTCAGCTGACCTCACTATCTGCTGCAGGGCCTTGCGATCCGAGATGATGCAATTTCCGAACCAGGCAGTGATACAGCTGCTCAGGATGCTCTCAATACAACCCCTGTAGAATGTGATGAGGATGGGGGGGGGGGGGGGGGTGGGAGATGGACTTTCCTCAGCCTTTGCAGAAAGTAGAGACGCTGCTGGGCTTTCTTTGCTATGGAGCTGGTGTTGAGGGACCAGGTGAGATTCTCCGCCAGGTGAACACCAAGAAATTTGGTGCTCTTAACGGTCTCTACCGAGGAGCCATCGACGTTCAGTGGGGGGTGGTCGCTCCGTGCCCTCCTGAAGTCAACAACCATCTCTTTTGTTTTCTTCACATTCAGAGATAGGTTGTTGGCTCTGCACCAGTCCGTTAGCCGCTGCACCTCCTCTCTGTAAGCTGACTTGTCGTTCTTGCTGATGAGACCCACCACGGTCGTGTCATCGGCGAACTTGATGATGTGGTTTGAGCTGTGTGTTGCAGCACAATCATGGGTCAGCAGAGTGAATAGCAGTGGACTGAGCACACAGCCCTGCGGGGCCCCCGTGCTCAGTGTGTTGGTGTTGGAGATGCTGCCTCTGATCCAGACTGACTGAGGTCTCCCAGTCAGGGAGTCTAGAATCCAGTTGCAGAGGGAAGTGTTCAGGCCCAGTAGGCTCAGCTTTCCAATCAGTTTCTGAGGGATGATTGTGTTGAATGCTGAACTGAAGTCTATGAACAGCATTCGAATGTATGTGTCCTTTTTGTCCAGGTGGAGGGTAATGGCAATGGCGTCCTCTGTTGGACGGTATGCAAACTGCAGGGGGTCCAGTGAGGGGGGCTGCAGGGTCTTGATGTGCCTCATGACGAGCCTCTCGAAACACATCATGATAATGGATTTAGTGAAGAAATTCCAAAGGGAGAGTAACAAATGAAGATACAGCCATTATGCTGGTCTATTTTCCATTTATGAGATAAAGGCTATCAAATCAGTATTTATTTTCCTACCTTAAATTGTTCTTAATGGCAATTCATTAATGTTGTTGCTCCTCCTAGTGGTAGATTTCACAAGTTTGGAAGATACTTGCCTTCCGTGCCAGTCCTCCAGGATGCTTTGTTTGGAATAGTTTCAGAATTTTTGAGTAACCAGGGAGCAAGTTATTAGAAAGAACTGAAGATGATGGTAGACTCACTTAGAAAGTTAGGAGGCATAGGATCTTGAGAAACTTGGCTCTGTGGATTCGTAATTGGTTTAGCCACAGAAGGCAGAGAATAGTAGTAGATGGGCGTAGTTGTGGAGTTCGGCAACCGGTAGTGTTCTGAGACCCTTGATCTTTGTGATATTTATAAATGACTTGGAAGAGGAAATGGAAGAGTGGGTTAGTAAGACTGCAGATGACATTAAGGTTGGTGGTGGTGTGGATAATGCAGAAGGTTGTCAAGGGTTAGTAAAGACATTGATGGATGTAGAGTTAGTCTGAGAAATAGTAGATCAAGTTCAGTCAGGAAAAGTGTGAAGTGATTCACCTTGGAAGGTCAAATTTGAAGGCAGAATACACGGTTAATAGCAGGATTCTTAACAGAGTGATCTTGGGGTTCAAGTCAATTGATTCCTCAAAATTGCAGTGCAAGTTGATAGGGTGGATAAGAAGGTGTATGGTGTATTGGCTTTCATTAGTTAGAGGGTTGATTTCAAGAGCTACAAGATAATGTTGCAACTCCATAAACTCCTGTTAGACCAGACTTGAAATACAATGTTCAGTCTGGTTGCCTCAATATAGGAAGGATGTGGAAACTTTTGAGAGGATGCAGAGTACATTAACCAGGATGCCACCTGTATTAGAAAGCATGTCTTATGAGGATAGGCAACACGAGTGAATCTACAGATGCTGGAAACAAATAAAAACACAAAATGCTGGCAGGACTCAGCAGGCCAGACAGCATCTATGGGAGGAGGTAGTGACGATGTTTCGGGCCGAAACCCTTCATCTTATGAGGATAGGTTGAGTGAGCTGGGGCTTTTCTCTTTGAAGTGGAGAAGGATCCTTAGGAGTTGGTGAAGATTCAGCATGACCTCTAAAACTGATTAACTTCTTTCATTGATTCTATTATGGTTATTCTATTATAGACTTATTGAGTATGCCCATAAGAAAATGAATCTCAGGGTTGTATATGATGACATATATGCACTTTGATAATAAATTTACTTTGAACTTGCAGGATTGTTAGCTCTGTCTTTTGCATTCTAATTTTACTATCCTTTGCTGCAGGTTTGTCAGATTGGCATCTCATTTTAATGGCTGCTTTCAGAATGACCTTATACACTTTACATTCAACTGACCTTGGCTAGATGTTAAGAGAAATGTGAAGAATATGCTGGGTCAGAGATTATAAACTGAGATGAAATACAATTTCCATTTTTATTCATTTTTGGCATTTGGATATCAGCTGCAATGCCAGCATTTATTGTGTGTTCCTAATTGTATGGGGTTGAGTGGGATCCTGGATCAGCTATGATGGAATGGCGGAGCAGACTCAAAGGGTTGAATGGTCTAATTCTGCTCCTATATCTTATGGTCCTCAACAAGAGGGTGATGAATTCAGGCACTTCCTGCCGTTGTCCTCTTTCATGATAGAGGATGAGAATCTGAGAGTTGTTGTTGGAGTAGTCTGGACAAATAAATGCAGTATATTTTGTAGATGGTACACAGTGCAGTCAAGATGCACCAGTGATAAAGGGAATAAATGAGGGTGTCAGGACATGTATTACATATAACAGGAAACTCAGCCTCTGATCTGTTCTTGTACAGGAGCTGCAGTATTTTTATGTGGGTTATAATCCGTCATCAATGATGCCCTCACCCGCATCTCCTCCATTTCCTGCACTTCAGCCCTCACCCCATCCTCCCATCACCACAACAGGGACCGTGTCCCCCTTGTCCTCACCTATCACCCCACCAGCCTCCGGATCCAGCATATTATCCTCCGCAACTTCCGCCACCTTCAACAGGACCCCACCACCAAGGACATCTTTCCCTCTCTACCCCTCTCTGCTTTTTGCAGGGATTGTTCCCTCCATGACTGCCTGGTCCACACGTCCCTCCCCACAGATCTCCCACCTGGCACTTATCCCTGCAAGCGTAAGTGCTACACCTGTTCCTACACTCATCTCTTACCACCATTCAGTGCCCCAAACAGTCCTTCCAGGTGAGGCAACACTTCACTTGTGAGTCTGTTGGGGTAATCTATTGCATCCGGTGCTCCCAGTGTGGCCTCCTCTACATCGGCGAGACCCAACGCAGATTGGGGGACCGCTTCGTCGAGAACCTCCGTCCGCCACAATGGACAGGATCTCCTGGTTGCCACTCACTTCAACTCTCATTCCCATTCGGATATGTCCATATGTGGCCTCCTCTACTGCTATGATGAGGCCAAACTTCAGTTGGAGGAACAACATCTCATATACAGTCTGGGTAGTCTCCAGCTCCTTGGTATGAACATTGAATTCTCCAACTTCCGGTAATTCCCTCCCTCTCCCTTCCCTATCCCACCTCTACTCTGTCTCCTCTTCTAGCTGCCTATCTCCTCTCATGACTCTGCCTTCTTCTACTACCCATAGTGCTTTCCCCTTAGATTCTTTCTTCACCTCTCCTGCCTATACCCTCCCTGCTTCCCCTCCCCCACCCCTTGATCTTTCCTCTGATTGGTTTTCCACCCTCCCCCCCACCTTCTTTATAGGGCCCCTGCCCCCTCCTTCTTTAGTCCTGATGAAGGGTTTCGACCGGAAACGTTGACTGCTTCTTTCAACGGATGCTGCCTGACCTGCTGAGTTCATCCAGTTTTTTTGTTTGTCTTGATTTGATCACAGCATCTGCAGTGCACTTTGTGTTTTTATATGGGTAGTCTAGCTCAATTTCTGGTCAATGTTAATGTATAGGTTATTGATGGTAGGGCTTGGTGATGATTAGGCTATTGAATATCAAGTGTAGGTAAAAAGATTTTATATGATTTGAGATGGTCATTGCCTGGCATTTTTTGCAGCATGAATATTACCTGCCATTTGTCAGCCCATGGACAAATGTTTTGGTCATGATGTATGCAGGAATAGGTTGGTTTTTTGCAAAGGAGATGTGGGATGGAATTGAATCTATAGCATTAGCAAAACATTCTAATCTTATGGTGGAAGAAAGGTTTGCTGAAACAGCTGAGATGAATACATCCAGGACACTGCCCTAAGTAGAAGTTACTTGCAGCAATCTGGAAGTAGCACATTTGCCCTCTGGCAGTCAACCATCTTGTATATGAGGTATTACCCCAATCATTCTTTTCCTTTAGCACCATCCCCTGTCTCAGTTCCTCCATCTCTCCCTCATTTGCTCTCAGTATGATGCTTTTCATTCCAGAACTACTGAGACTGCCCTCCTTCTTCAAAGAAAGGGACTTTCCTTCCTCCATCATTCCCACCGCTACACCAGGGATAGGGCTCCTCATGTCCTCACCTACCACCCCAGTAACTTGTACGTCCAGCCCACAATTCTCCAAAACTTCTACTATCTCCAATGGGATCCCACCACCAAGTGCATCTTTCCCTCCTCCTCCCCCCCCCCCCCCACTCTCTGCAGGGATTGCTGTCTACGCACTCCTGGCGTTTATCCTTAGGAGTGGAATAAGTGCTTCACCTGCTCCTACACCTCCTTCCTCACTACCACTCAGGGCCCAAACAGTGCGTCCAGGTGAAACGACACTTCACCTGTGAGTCTGTTGATGTTGTCTACTGTACCTGGTGCTCCCGGTGGGCTTACTGTATATCAGTGCACTTTGCCGACCACCTCTGTTCCGTCCATCACAAAAAATGGGATCTCCTGGTAGCCATCCACTTCAATTCCATTTCCCATTCCCATACCAACATCTCAGTTCACGGCTTCCTCTATAGCCATGATGAGGCCACTCTCAGGTTGTTGGAACAACAGCTTATATTTTGTCTGGATAGCCTCCAACCTGATGGCATGAACATCGATTTCTCAAACTTCTGTTAATTTCACCCCACCCTCCTTCACCATTCCCCATTCCTGTTTCCCACTCTCTTCTTATCTCCTTACCTGCCCATCACCTCCCTCTGGTGCTCCTCCCATTTCCCTTTCTTCCATGGTCTTTTGTCCTCTCCTATCAGATTTCCCCTTCTCCAGCCCTTTATCTCTTCCACCAGCCAACTTCCCAGCTCTTTACTTCATCCCCTCCTCTCCGATTTCACTTATCACCTACAATCTTGTACTTCTTCCTCCCCTCCTCCTACCTTCTTACTCAGACGTCTCCTGTCCCTTTCCAGTCCTGATGAAGGGTCTCAGCCTGAAACAATGACTGTTTACTCTTTTCCATAGATGTTGCCTGGTTTGCCGAGTTCCTCCAGCAGTTTGTGTGTGTTGCTTTAGATTTCCAGCATCTTCAGATTTTCTTGTGTTTGTGGTTCCTTTAACACCTCTTCAGTTTACTAGGGCACTTTGATGCCATACTTAGTCAAATGATACCTTGATGTCAAGGGCAGCCACTTTCACCTCATGTCTAGAATTCAGTAAGGTCAACTTGAAAGCAGAGTTGCTGATGTCTTCCATTACTATAGTGGTGTACTTGCTCTCATTGGGTAGCAATTAACCACAAACTGGTCTCGGCCCAAAAAGTCAACTATTGACTCTTTTCCATGGATGCTGCCTGTCCTGCTGGGTTCCTCCAGCATTTTATGTGTGTCGTTGTGTATGTGTGCAGGCCTCTGTTAGTCTCAATAGATCATGGATTTGCACCTTGGAAAGTTTCCAGGGCGCAAGCCTGGGCAAGGTTGTATGGAAAACTGGCAGTTGCCCATGCTGCAAGTCTCCCCTCTCCACGCCACCAATGTTGTCCAAGGGAAGGGCATTAAGACCCATGCAGCTTCGTACTGGTGTCGTCGCAGAGCAATGTGTGGTTAAGTGCCTTGCTCAAGGACACACACGCAGCCTCAGCCAAAGCTCGAACTAGCAACCTTCAGATCACTTGATGAACGCCTTAACCATTTGGCCACGCGCTAACAATTAACCATATTGAATTTGTTTTGCTTTTGTGTATTGGACATACCTGGGCAATTTTCACATTGTTATGTGGATGTCAGAGTTGTAACTATACTGGAACAGCTTGGCTTGAGATGCATTTAGTTTTGGATCACAGATCTTCAGTATCACAGCAGGTTGTTGACTGGTCCATAGCCCCTATGCTGTATACAGTGCTCTCAGCTGTTTCTTGAATGTAGTGAATAGAACTGGCTAAACATGATTATAATGATGGAGGAAGCTGAGATAGGCCATCTTTTTATCACTTCTGGCCTTTCTTTAGCACCTACTATTATAGTGCCTTGCTATTATAGTGATGCAACCTTAGTCCAATGCCAACCATAAAATCCTATCTATCACTCTTTCTCAAACTAGAGCAACTTACAATGGCTGTTTAACTTATTAAAGCACACATCTTTTAGGGATAGGAAGAAATTGGAGGAAACCCATGCAATCATCAGTGCAAACTCTATATATACGACAGGTTGGTAGATTGCGAAGTAGCTCTAGTAGTTGCATGCCCTCATTGTTGAGGATGAGGATTTTCCTTTTCCCATTAGCTTTTTAACTGTCCACCACCATTCACAATTAAGTGTGGTGGCAGTGTAGAGCTCTGATCTGATCATCTGGTTGTGAAGTCATTTCGTTCTACTTTTAGTATGCTGTATTTGACTACTTTCAATGCTTCTTCCAACTGTTATTCAATATGAGTGATCAGCTGAGGGAAGACAGCTGGTTGGAATCCTGTTTTCTTGCCCTTGAAACATCAAATAAAACTGAGAATGCTGTAAATGTAAAACAAAAATGAAAAATTATGGAGATACTCAGTGGAAATATGTGGAAAGAGAAATAGTCAATGTTTCGGATCAGCTGATGAAGGGTCTCTGATCAGAAACATTTACTCTATTCTTGTTCTAACAAATGTTAGACCTGCTAAATATTTCTAGCATTTTCTATATATATTTTTAATTTTAGAGTTCCTTGTCCATGCTTTACATGATGTTGCAAGATTTCATAAGGTTTGGAGTTGATATTGAGGTCTCGAAGGGCTACTCTCTCCTGTCTATACATCTAGCAGGACAAGGCATATCCATGGATTTTGATGAAGGGGTGTGTCAGGCTGTCAGCAAGGGGAGACTCTGATTCTAAGCAAAACACACAAAATGCTGGAGGAAATCAACAAGTCAGGCAGCATCTATGGAAAAGAGTAAACAGTCAATGGTTTGGGCGAGACCCTTGTAAGGCTTGATCTAATCCAATGATCCCAACGAACAATCCAGAAACCAAATTCAAATCCTATCGTGGCTGTGAAATTTAAGAAACATAGAAAACCTACAGTATGATACAGGCCCTTTGGCCCGCAATGCTGTGCCGAACATGTACTTACTTTAGAAATTACCTAGGGTTACCCATAGCCCATGAAATTTTGATAATAATGGTGAATTTGAGGAAGAAAAAACTGAACAGTAGAATTGATGGACTTGATAATGAAGCGTCAGTAGAGTGTGGAAATATTCAGTCTGGTTAATTAATGTCCTTTAGTAGGGGAAATTTGCCATCTTACCCCGTCTGACCTAAGAGCAACTCCAGATCAGTGTTATTAAAGCCAGCCTTAACAACGTAAAAGGAACATGAGTAAGCTAATCGGTCCTATAGTACAGTATTCAATATGATCATGGTTGATCTGATCCAGGCCTTATCTCCTCTTCTGTGTCAGTTAAATGATCAACACTGACCACCACTCTTTCTCCCATTTAAAAAAAAATATTTTGCCTTACTGATTTCAGTACATTTCATTTTATTCAGCATATAGTACTGATTCATCAGTTATTGCAAAGGTTGCATAACCATCCCTGATTCATCAGGGATAATTATGCAATCAGTGCAATTGCATTCCAAATTTAGACAGCAGTT
The DNA here is from genome assembly GCF_030144855.1 of Hypanus sabinus. Taxonomy (NCBI): domain Eukaryota; kingdom Metazoa; phylum Chordata; class Chondrichthyes; order Myliobatiformes; family Dasyatidae; genus Hypanus; species Hypanus sabinus. The sequence continues at coordinate 73,532,578 of NC_082711.1, read as the reverse complement.
TCTAAATGTTTTGCAAGGTCAATGTGCATGGAAACAAATTTGTTGTGTCTAATCTGGTGCTGAGATTAATTCCAGGTGGAGTATTTGATGTTACTATTATTTTAGTTTAATTTGGCATTTTGATACAACTGAATGACTTAATAGGCCATTTCAGTATGAAGTTATGGTTCATCACATTGATGTGATCTGAAACGATCTGACCAGATTGGGCAAAGACAGATGTCCTTCTCTGAAAGACCTTAGAGAACAAGATAGATTAAAAATTACCATACCATTAATAATAGTTATTTATTTAACATTTCAGATTTCAACTGAATCAAAATTTCCCAGGTACTATAAACAGGATAAAGTCATTTTTTTTTTGTTTTAGAATAAAGTCAGGATTTATTGGCCCAAAATTAAACTACAGAGCCCTGATTCCTCATAAGTGAAACTATGATTGATCAAGAGTACCGATTTTGTCAGATTTTTTTTCCCCAAGAGGATAAACTGGTGAAATGAATAGATAATTCTGTGAAAGGAATTAAAATAAACATGATCAGATTAAAATCAAAATAAATCTCAATTGGGAAGCACTGTAGGATAACAAGTCCAGAGAATTTGCTGCTAGTTAGAAAATGAATTTGGATGACCAAGTTTACAGAACAAAGTCAGGTGGGATGGGGTGGCAGGAGTACATCAGAATTAAAAGTTTAAAAGTTAACAAGACACAAGACAAGCTAAGGGCAGAAAACCAAGTTATGGTTCGAAGATTAAAATAGGTAAATAGATGAACAAATTAACAAAAATACTTCAACAGTGAACTCAATAAATACATAGAAAATGGCGAGGAACAAAAATTCAAAGATTAGAGGCCATAAGATGGCTAAGCTGCCTCACCACTTGTGGAATTCTATGTAAGTGTGAGGCTTCAGAGTGTTTGCTTCTGTATATTTCCATGTGAATTATGAAAAGGGTACTTGATGCTTACACTTGGTGTCTTATCATTTCCCATCATGGTGAAAATGTTAGCTTTTGTTAAGATTTTATGCAAATTTCCCACTTTAATTCATTATGCTGCTCTGGTGTTTTTTTGGTATAATCATATACATTTCAGTTTTTTTTTGACAATACAGTGTTCATTTATTTCTTTCCCCTCCTACATTCCTCTCACTCTCTATGTGTCATTCTCTGATGCATTATTGACTCATCTTTCTCCGTAAACGTAACAAAACCAAAGCCAAACTCAGGCTTCTGACCATTTTGCCTTTGGCTTCTGTTCTAAGTAGACAAAATCCTTCCAAAATTTCTCTAAGCCGGGACAGGACCAATACATATGAATAAGAGAAGCCTCGCCCCTTCTGCATTTATCACAAAGAGGACTAATATTAGGGTAAAATCGAGATAATTTAGATTTGGACATATGGGCTCTATGAACAATCTTAAACTGTAAAAGGCAATGGCGAGCACAAAGAGAGGTTGAATTAACTGATTTGAGAATCGAGTCCCAAATCTCATCAGATAAGGAGATATTTAAATCATGCTCCCAAGCCATTCTAATTTTATCCACAGGGGCACGCCGTAAGAATGCTAATTTATCACGAATAAATGCTATTAAACCTTTACCCAGTGGATTAATAGAAAGAAATAAATCCATAACATTTTTCTCGGGCATTTCAGGGAAGTTATGAATTAAAGGATTAATAAAGTGTCTAATTTGGAGCTATCTAAAAAAATGGGCATTAGGCAGAATCCACGAATTTATTTTAAAACAATCCAGCCCGCAAATACTTAGATCAACACTCTAATCCAACATTTTGTGTGGTGCCCAATATGTTCCTATCACTATCCTGAGGTACTACAACTTTTGATCCTCTATCAACCACCTGACATAAATTTATTATAAATCTGGAACAAGTGTGTTAACAGGCCATGGCATGAAATCCAATCTAGAAAACCTACCAAGGTCTTTGTTTACTGCTTTATCCAAAGGATGGGAACCCCGCAGCACTGCTCCCCCCCACCCCCACAACAGCTCCAACTTACATTTTTATGCAAAATTCTCTGAAATGGAACCAAACTGGGAAGCATCAGACATAAGAAAGGCAGTTGCTACCAAATGAGCTATAAACACTGCATTTGAAGCAAAATCCAACAAGTAGAACAATTTATATTGAGGAAAAAAGATTAGGAAGAACAAAATGACCACAGTGTGTTCAAAGTATAATTTATTGAAATAGTGTATGATTTATAAATTCCACAAATTAAATTTTTGTTTGAATTATTTTAATTTTTACTTTGATGAATCTCACAGCAATTTTTTCCTATAGCTTTTTATGACTATGCTTGTATACGTAAAAAGCAAAGCTGAATAAAAATAACCTTTATTAAAATTGGAGCAAGTATACATAATTATTTTCCTTTTTGAAGTCTGAGATCCTATCTTGATGAAATATGATTAGTTTGCAATCTAACGATGTCATGAAAAGGACTGATGAGAGCAACAATGTTGATATTCCTTTGGGCTTTCAAACAACATTGGCTCATTTACCTTATGTAGACTTGTTAGCTGCATTGAAGCCTAAGGGTCAAACAAACCTTTTTTGGTTTTTTACTTATGAATAGTTTAACCATTGTAATTCTGTGGCATAATGGGAAGCTTTCCCTTTGTAATTATCCAAGGAGATACTGCAGACATAGGCCCCTATTGGTCAGGGTCGCCCATGGATGTTGCATCCCAGTTATCTAGATATTGAGAGAAGAGCAGCACAATATGGAGAGCAAGCTGCTGTTCATGTAGCAAGCTTCCCCTCTCCATGCATCTGATGAACCCAAAGGAATGACAGAGATCAATACGGTTAGGCACCAGCATCTCCACAGGAATTGCCAGTGTTGAACCCAATGTAGGACTGCTTTAGGGACTCCAGCTCTGGGTTTTTAGAAACATAGAAAACCTACAGACCAATACAGGCTCTTCGGCCCACAAAGTTGTGCCAAACACGTCCCAACCTTAGAAATTACTAGGCTTACCTATAGCCCTCTATTTTACTAAGCTCCATGTACCTATCTAAAAGCCTCTTAAAAAACCCTATCGTATCCACCTCCGTTGCCGGCAGCCCATTCCACACACTCACCACTCTCTGAGTAAAAAACTTACCCCTGATATCTCCTCTGTACCTACTCTCCAGCACCTTAAACATGTGTCCTCTTGTGGCAACCATTTCAGCTCTGGAAAAAAGCCTCTGACTATCCACACAATCAATGCCTCTCATCATCTTGTACACCTCTATCAGGTTGCCTCTCATCCTCCTTTGCTCCAAAAAGAAAAGGCCGAGTTCACTCAACCTATTCTCATAAGGCACACTCCCCAATCCAGGTAACATACTTGTAAACATAAAGTGCACTGCAGATGCTGTGGTCAAATCAAGACGTACAAAAAAGCTGGATGAACTCAGCAGGTCGGGCAGCATCCGTTGAAAGGAGCAGTCAACGTTTTGGGTTGAGACCCTTTGTCAGGACTAATAAATACTTGTAAATCTCCTCTGCACCTTTTCTATGGTTTCCACATCCTTCCTGTAGTGAGGCGACAGGAATTGAGCACAGTACTCCAAGTGGGGTTTGACCAGGGTCCTATATAGCTGCAACATTACCTCTCAGCTCCTGAATTCAATTCCACAATTGATGAAGGCCAACCACGCCTTCTTAACCACAGAGTCAACCTGTACAGCTGCTTTGAGCATCCTATGGACGGACTCCAAGATCCCTCTGATCCTCCACAATGCCAAGAGTCTTACCATTAAACTATATTCTGCCATCATATTTGGCCTTCCAGAATGAACCACTTCACACTTATGTGGGTTGAACTCCATCTGCCACTTGTCAGCCCAGTTTTGCATCCTATCAATGTCCCGCCGTAACCTCTGACAGCCCTCCACACTATCCACAACACCTCCAACCTTTGTGTCATCAGCAAACTTACTAACCCATCCCTCCACTTCCTCATCCAGGTCATTTATAAAAATCACCAAGAGTAAGGGTCCCAGAACAGATCCCTGAGGCACTCCACTGGTGACCGACCTCCATGCAGAAAGTGACCCATCTATAACTACTCTTTGCCTTCTGGGGGCAAGCCAGTTCTGGATCCACAAAGCAATGTCCCCTTGGATTCTGCGCCTCCTTACTTTCTCAATAAGCCTTGCATATGCACTACATATACTGCTCTTCCTTCACCAATGTGTTTAGTCACATCCTCAAAAAATTCAATCAGGCTTGTAAGGCATGACCTTACAAAGCCATGCTGACTACTCCTAATCATATTATACCTCTCCAAATGTTCATAAATCTTGCCCTCTCAGGATCTTCTCCATCAACTTACCAACCACTGAGGTAAGACTCACTGGTCTATAATTTCCTGGTCTATCTCTACTCCCTTTCTTGAATAAAGGAACAACATCCGCAACCCTCCAATCCTCAGGAACATCTCCTGTCCCCATTGATGATGCAAAGGTCATCGCCAGAGGCTCAGCAATCTCCTCCCTCGCCTCCCACAGTAGCCTGGGGTACATTTCGTCCGGTCCTGGCGACTTAACCAACTTGATGCTTTCCAAAAGCTCCAGCACATCCACTTTAATATCTACATGCTCAAGCTTTTCAGTCTGCTGAAAGTCATCACTAGAATCACTAAGATCCTTTTCCATAGTGAATACTGAAGTAAAGTATTCATCAGGTACCTCTGTTATTTCCTCCAGCTCTATACACACTTTCCCACTGTCACATTTGATAGGTCCTATTCTTTCACGTCTTATCCTCTTGCTCTTCACATGCTTGTAGAATGCCTTGGGGTTTTCCTTAATTCTGCCCACCAAGGCCTTCTCATGGCCCCTTCTGGCTCTCCTATTTCGTTCTAAAGCTCCTTCCTAGTAGCCTTATAATTTTCTAGATCTCTAATATTACCTAGCTCTCTGAACCTTTTGTAAGCTTTTTTGTTTGTGACTAGACTTATTACAGCCTTTGTACACCATGGTTCCTGTACCCTACCATAACTTCCCTGTCTCATTGGAACGTACCTATACAGAGCTCTACACAAATATCCCCTGAATATTTGCCACATTTCTTCTGTACTTTTCCCTGAGAACATATGTTTCCAATTTAAACCTCCAATTTCCTGCCTGATGGCCTCATAATTCCCCTTAATCCAATTAAACGCTTTTCTAACTCCAATGCTATTGTAATGGAGATAGAATTATGATCACTATCTCCAAAATGCTCTCCCACTGAGAGATCTGACACCTGACCAGGTTCATTTCCCAATACCAAATCAAGTACAGCCTCTCCTCTCGTAGGCTTGTTTACATACTGTGTCAAGAAACCTTCCTGAACATTCCTAAGAAACTCCACCCCATCTAAACCTCTCACTCTAGGGAGATGCCAATCGATATTTGGGAAATTAAAATCTCCCATCATGACAGCTCTGCTATTATTACACCCTTCCAGGATCTGTTTCCCTATCTGCTCCTTGATATCCCTGTTACTATTAGACGGCCTGTAAAAAATACCCAGTAAAGTTATTGACCCCTTCCTGTTCCTAACTTCCACCCACAGAGACTCCGTAGACAATCCCTCCATGGCATTCACGTTTTCTGCAGCTATGACACTATCTCTGATCACAGAGTCCTTTGGGATTTACTCCCAAAGCATTACCCATGAGTGGGTATAGCCACAAGGCAGTGGAGGTTTTAAGATTAGTTTACCTTCTCGTAGCTGAGCTGCTAACCATGGCTGACAAGCCTCATCTGCCTGAAGTGCCTCCATTGCTTCCATTGGTAATGTGTTTTTTCAAAGAATAAAATTTCTTATTTTTAAAAATAAGATACTGAGCTGTATGACTTATCTAGGTTGGTATTCTTTCTTATAATGAAAGAATTAACTTGCAGTTATTGCACTTTCATAAAAACAGTATGTTCCAAAATATTTTAAAAACAATTAAGTAACTTCTGAGTGCTGTAAAGGACTGATTACAATTACATCCTACAAATAGTAATTAAATTACAATACAATTCAATTGATTAATTTGATAAACATTGGTTACGTCACTGTATCATGACGTCTGCTTACACCTAGCTGAGTATGCAGAGAGTTGTAACACACACAATATAATGGAGGAACTCAGCAGGCCGGGCAGTATCTATGGAAAAAACTACAGTCGACGTTTCAGGCCAAAACCTTTCGGCAGGAGTGGAGAAAGAAAGCTGAAGAGTAGATTTGAAAGGTGAGGGGAAGAGAGAGAGAAACGCCAGGCAATGGTGAAACTTGGACAGAGAGGGATGAAGTAAAGAGCTAGGAAGTTAATTGGTGAAAGAGACATAAAGCCATGGAAGAAAGGGTGGGGGGGGGGGGGGGGAAGCACCATAGAGAGGCAATGAGCAGGGTTTAAGCCCAAAATGTTGACTGTACTTTTTTCCATAGATGCTGCCTTGTCTGCTGAGTTCCTCCAGCATTTTGTGTGTGTGTGTGTTGCTCGGATTTCCAACAATTGCAGATTTTCTCTTGTTTGTGAAGATAGTTATTTTTAGCTGGTATCTCATAAGCTTAAGCATGACCTTAGTACTACTACTAAGCCAAGGCTGTCACACAGTTTGTCACAACATTGCATACATAAAGGTTGACAAACTTGAAACAGTTTGGGATATGTCAATGTTTAAATTTAGCACTGCTGCAGAAATTACTTACCTACTTTGTTACATCAGCATCACTTGAATGCTCCATTTAACACCCGTTCTCACCAGTACAGGGTTACTCAGGATTGATCAGAAACTGAAGTGATCTTTATGGAACTATGGAATGACAGATAAGTAGGGCTGGATGAAAAGGAACTATGGTGCATGAGATAGAAAGTCCTGAAACTAAGACAAGTTCAGTGAAAAATAAAAGGCCTTGAAATTGGAGAGGATGGTAAGAAATTGGAAGCAGAGTTGAGAGAGGAGCTCAAGAGGAATTAAGTTTTTTTTAGGAAGAGAGACTGGGAAAGGGAGCTTAGAAAGAGAATTGAAGCCTTAGCTCCCACCCCAGCAGTTACTATCCTACAACCATCAGGCTCCTGAACCAGCATGGATTACTTCATTCTCCACTACTCTAAACCCATGATCCACAGACTCACTTTGAAGGACTATTTCCAACTCATGTTTTAAGTATTATTTTTATTTGCACTTTGTCTTCTTTTGCGTAGTGATCATTTGTCAGTCTTTATCTAGTTTTTCATAAAATTCCATTGTATTTCTTTTATCCTGTAAATGCAGGAAAATGAACCTCAGGATAGTAAATGGTAACATAAATGTACTTTGATAATACATTTGCTTTGAACTTTAAAATGGGGTTATGTTAACATGGTACCCAGCTTTTCCTCGTAAACTGGAACCAATAATATGGTGAGTGAATGTGCAATGAGAGTAGAACTGGCAATGAAAGAATGAGTACATTCCCGTGATTTATTGTGGGTAGAATTTTTGCAATTGGTTAGCAAGGAGAGCTGCAAGACTAAAGATTTTCATAGCAACAGCTACAAATAATCCTGAACTAAATATGCTTAATTTGACCATCAGCACTTTAGTCAGGATCTTGCAGAATTTATAGTTAGAGCCAAAATTGGGTGTCAGCAATTTTATTTGAGCAATTGGCATTTGGCACACCTACAGAGATAGCTTGGCAAACCATGGGTTTTCTGCATTGCCAGAGGGTAACATAGCTAAAAATGGGTTGGCATCAGCTAAAGACTTATTTCAGAAGCCTCTTTAATGACTATTGTACAACTGTATGTAATTTCCCTAGTTTGCTTAATGCATACACCCTGTAGATTTTACCCTAACTTTGAAGAGAGACCCTGAAATAGGGCACTAGATACACTACCTTTTCTTATTCATGTTATCTATGACCTTTGTCATTTTATAAATTTCTACAAGGTCACTCCTCTTAAACTTGAGGGAAATAAATCCCAGCCAATCCAGTTTCACCTTGTAGCTCAAGCCTCGCAGTCCCAGTGACATCCTTGAGAACCTTTTAGGCACCATTTCCAGTTTAATGACATAGTTCCTTGTTACGATATGGCAACAATGAATATATAATTGAGACAGGACTTTTATAATAAATAAAACATTTATTAAACACTGCTCAAAAAAACCCCAAAAGTAAACAAACGACTAACTTAACCGGAAGTGGACTGCTATACAGCAGCTCGAACAGTTCTTAAAACGAGAAATGAGAACTCAGTTCTTTAAAGTAGCAGATGCAAAAGTCCAAATGATTTACACAGTCTGATAGGAGAGACTTTTCTTGAAGCCTTAAATTCTCTTACGTGACATTACTGCTGATCCCAGCCAAAGTATGCCTTGCCCGAAGGATTTACAATGAAGGAAATAAAACGGCTTAAAAGCACTGACCTTTCCTTGGCACAACCCTGCATCCAGCTCCTTCTGCTCTTTTAGCAATGCAGGAACTATCTTGGATTGCAGGTTACTAATTCCTTCTAAATGAGGATCAAATAAGGTCGAACCTGTTTTACCACCGATAACACCAACTTTCCTCGATTCTTCAGCTTCCTGAACTTCGATAAATCTTCACTCTCTGACTGGACTTTAACTGGCAGTGATTTTCAGAAATGCCAGCACAACAATTCTTACAGTAGAAATTAAAACTCCACTTTTAAAATGAAACTGCGTCATAAAATCAAATACGCAGCAGAACAGAGTTACTGACGAATTAAACCCCAAACTGACCTGCGTCACAGGGAGGGGTTCTCCTTTTATACTCTGTTGAAACAGGCCATCACATGACCTCTTACTAGAGGGAAAATTATATCACTCCACCATCACAAGACCATTACGTCATGCCCAGCATGATGTATGTAACGTGGCGGAGCAGACTTGATGGGCCGAATGGCCTACCTTTGCTCCTTTTTCTTGTGATCTTGATCCTAAATCCAGACAAGCAGAAATGCACATTCTATCTCACCAATGTCTTGTACAGCTGTAACATGACATCCTAACTCTTGTACTGAGAGGGGATAAGTTGAAAGGAGATGCAAGGGGCAAGTTTTTTTTCCACAGAGAGTGGTGTGTGCCTGAAATGTGCTGCCTGAGGAGGTGGTGTAGTCAAATACATTAGGGACTTATAAGAGACGTTTAGATAGGCACAGGAATGTGAGAGAAATGGGAGGATAGGGACATTGTGTAGGCAGAAGGGATTAATTTAGTTGACTATTTGATTACTAACTTAGTTGGTTCAACACAACATTGTGGGTCGAAGAGGTTGTTCCTGTGCTGTACCGCATTTGTAATATTGATATGAAAACCTAGTGTTGAAGTAGAAGCAATAGATAAGGAAGGAAACACTATCTTCATGAATGCATCTTTTCTATAACTCTGTTGCCATTTGCATTATTTTCATGAAAGATCAAGAAAACACAAGTTGTTTTTTTCTCTTTCCCTCCAAATCATTTGCTGGCCTATTAAACAGGTTTTATTTCATATGCCAAATATCTGTAGTAGTTTGATTTTGTGCACATCACTGCTCTGAGTTTGATGAATAGTATTTCATGAGCCTTTTGGAAGTACTTGTATACTATCATGTAAGGCCACCATAGTACATTTGGGATATGACAGTTTTGGAAGTATCCAGTCAGTGGGTCAGTTAATCTTCAGAATCTGTGTAAATTACAATTAATTTCTAAATGCCTTATTTGTAGTTGTCATGAACACATTGTAACTCATAATTTTTCGGCATTCTGAGATACACACTTGGGACCCATTTTTGTTTTAACTTCAGTTTAATTTGTATCAAAATCAGTAGTTTTATTATGTGTTAGTAAGTTTGCAGATTTCACCGATTTGTGGAAAGTGTGTTAAATTGCCAAAATATGCAGCAGGATATAGATCAGCTGTAGTTATGAGTGGAGAATGAGAGATGGAATTTCATCTAGAGGTGAGGTGTTGCACTTTGGGAGGTCTAATGTAAAAATAAAGTACACAGTTAATGTGCCGATGTACAGAGGAATCTTGTGGTCCAATTCCTTGATTCACTTAAAGTGGCTGCAGCATTTGATAGAGTGGTAAAGAAGGCAATATAAAGATGTGCTTGCCTTTAGTAGTCAAGGCACTGAGTTCAAAAGTGAGAAAGTTATGCTGAAGTTTTATAAAACTTTGGTTAGGCCTCATTTAGTTCTGTTCATCTCATTATAGGATGGATATTTTTGCTCTGGAGAGGGTGCAGAAGTAGTTTACGTGGATGCTGCCTGGATTAGAGGACATATATATAAGGGGCAGTTGGACAAACTAGGGTTGTTTTCTCTGGAGCAATGAAGTCTAAGGGGAGACCCGATTTGAAAACAGGAGAGGCATGAATTAAGACTAGAAAGACGGTATCTTTTTCCACAGGATCGAAACGCAATTATAGTGAGGGGGTGAAGTTCAAAGGAGATGTGAGTGTCAATTTTTTGTTTGTTTTTCACAGAGAATGGTGTGTGTCTGGAATGCCCTACCACATGTGCTAGTGGAGGCAGATACAACAGAGGTACTAAAGAAGCATCTAGATAGGCACATGAAAATGGAGAGGCATGCGCAGGCAGAAGGGATTAGTTTAATTTGGTGTCATTATGTTAAAACTTCATGGGCCAAAGAGCCAGATTCTGTGCTGTACTGTTTTATGTAATTTAATGTCATTTGACTTTTTTTACACATTTTTTAAACAGTGGATTTAGGTTAACTGGACCAGTATATTTTGGCCCAATTAAGCGGCTGCCCCAATTAGCCAAAGTTTCATGGAAATAGTTAAAAAGGTATATTAAAAAACTTGAGTAACAAATTATGTATTTAAGTGAAATACAGAACAAATTAGAGTACTATAAAAACATAATAGTTCCTAATAGTCATCAGAGAAATTCATTCAGAATACACTGCCTTGTTCTTTTGATTGACTCTAAAAGAACAAAACCAGTGCAGGCAGAGTATAGATAATGGATTGCCTTCATCCAATGCATCCTCCAAATCTTTATTTTCATTGCAACATTCAAGATTATTGTTGATACTTTCAAATTCTTTGTAGTTTCTAACTCCTGAAGTAGTGAAATCGTTTCATTTTCACTCCCAGCCATTTCTGGTACCTCCAAGTCAAAGTGATTGAAACTGCACTGATCAAAATTGTCAATTGTCTTACTGCTTATTTCTTGCCAACTATGAGTGACAAAAATCTCCACTTTTTGAATGCAAACACACACAATTGATGCTATTTAAAAACTTTCCAATCTGAGCATAGTGTAGCATTTAGGAGCCATGCAAATACACGTGACTGACACTAATTAAAAACTGTTTGGAACCAGTCTCCTGTCCCAATTAAGTGGCATAGTGTTGCACATAAATGAAGGGAATCCCGGCTACTTTCTCAATTAGTTTTTATTTTTTAAGAGTTGGCCCAAATAAGTGGATGCTTTGTTTAAGTGATGGGAGTGATGGCTGAACTGGGCCAAAATGTACTGGTCCTTATGTTTTCAAATTAACCAATCCTTACTCTTAATAGACTCTCAGTTATTAAGACCTGATGTCTGAATTTTCTTTTAGTTCCAAAACTGAAACAGCAATTCTCTAAATAAAATAGATCATTCTGCTAGAAAATTTCAGGAACTCCTAAGTAGTTTTCATGATTCAAGACTGTCTATTTTCATTCTTCAGTAAACAAATGTAAAGGGGACTGAAATAATTGTTACTTAGGACCTGATGCAGCATAAAAAAATACAATTAGCATAAGAATCACAATAAAAATCAATAAATGTCAATACACAAGATTAGCTTATATGCATAGACTGATTGTATGTACGTGAAGTGACACTAGGCACAGAAATAGCTCTACATAAGGTGACTGACAGGAAATGATAAAGTAGTAATGGGGGGTGTGGTGGGTTGGGTTAATGGTTGGAGGCACTGGTCAGCCTGATGGCTTGGGAGAAGTTACTGATTTTGAGTCTCGTAGTCCTGGTGTGAATGCTGCATGGTCTCTTCCTTAATGGAAGTGGGACAAACAGTCCATGAGCAGAATGGGTGGGGTCCTTCATGATATAGCTGACCATTTTCTAACACCATCTGCATATATGTCCTTAATGGGGGGTAGGCTGGTGCCAGTGATGTGGTAGGCAGTTTTAATTATGTGTTGTACAGCAGTTCTTTTTCTGTAGCACACCGTTCATATGTAATGTTTAACTGAATATGAGCCTGGCACAGATAATTCTAATAATGGCTTTGTTTGACATTTACATGTGTGGGGAAGTGCAAGGAAGGATGAGAACTTCAAGCAAGTTTTAACTATGAAAGAGGTTAAAAAGTAGAACCTCAATGGTTGTAACATCACAGTTACTCCTATTGTCACATGCTAAAAAATCTAGCTGAAAAGCGCAAATCAAAAAATGTAGCTCAGGTAGTGCAGGAAGCAGGCTTTAAATTTCTGGAACTTTGGGACTGTTTCTGGACTAATTAGAAAAGTTAACCTCAACAAGAACAGTATAAGTATAGGTATCATCACGTTTGCTACTTTTATTGGGGGGGGGGGGGGGGGTCCAGTTAACTTGGTAAGGGATGGGAAGCCAGAAGTGTTAGGAGAGAGAGAAAGTTAGAAATATAGTAATCAAAATACATTAGTAACAAAAACAAAGGCAACCAGGAAAAATACAATGTACGAAAACAATATTAAAAGGTCAAATTTAAAAACACTTTATCTAAATGCATGCAGCATCAGCAGCAAGAGAGTGAATTAGTGAAACAGACTATCATTAATGGGTAAAATCTAATTGTGGAAATATGAATGCAATGTGAAGGAAGCTGGAAACTAAATTTTTCTAGACCTTCAAGATGTAGAAAAGAAAGAAAAACTGGAAAAGGAGAGAGAAAGTAATGCTATCAATACAGGGTGGCATCTGTATAGTAGCTACAAAGGAGTTTGGGTCAGCAAATCATGGTATAGAATTAGAAACTGTTTTTCTTGATCTATGAGGTAATGAGCGAGAAAACAATATCTCCAGGCCTTTCTATGATGGTGGTGATGTAACTAAGGTACGATTGAGGGGATAAGATACTTGTAGCATTAGGAACTTTAATATAAATAGAGCAAATCAAATTAGTACCTACTACATCACAGATGAATGTCTGAAATGTACACAGGTAGATTTAGAACAGAGAATATAGAACAGTATAGCCTTTCGGCCCACAATATTGTGCCAACATTTTAAACTAAGATCAATCTAACCCTTCTCTCCAACATCGAATTCCATTTTTTCTTCATCCATTTGCCTTCCTAAGTCTCTAACATCCCCACCATACTTTCCTCCAATCACCTTAAAATGATGCCCTCTCATATTAGCCACTGCAAACCTGGGGAAAAAAGGCACTGGTTGTCCACTGTCTCTTAGCATCTTCCACACCTCCTACCACGTCACCTCTCAACTTCCTTCAATCTAGAAAGGCCCTGGCTTGCTCAACCTATCCTCATAAAACAACATCCTGGTGAAATTTCTCTGCACCCTCTCTAAAGCTTCCACGTCCTTCCTATGAGGTGACCAGAGTTGAATACAATACCCCAGGTGTGGTCTAATCAGTTTTTTAGAGCTGCTCTTGAATTCAATCCTCAGACTTACGAAGGCCAACACACCATACACCTTAAATCACTCTCTCAATTTGTACTGCAACTTTGTGGGATTTCCATTAACCCTGTATACTGCCTTAAATTTTGACCTTCCAAAGTGAATCATTTCACACTTTCTGGATTGAACCCCATCTGCTGTTTCTCAGCCCAGCTCTGCATCCTGTCAATGTCCAGTTGTAACCTATGAAAATCTTCTGCACTATCAAAACAGCAGCAAACTTTGTGTCATCTGCAAACTTACAAACCCACTATTCTGTCCCCTCATCCAAGTCATTTATAAAAATCATAGAGCAAATGTCAAAGAATGGACCCCTGCAGAATATCACTGGTCACCAACCTTCAGGAAGAATATGCTCTATCTAATTATTAATTCTAATACCACCCTCTGCCTTCTGTGGGCAAGTAAATTCTGAATCAACACTGCCAAGTTCCCCTGGACCACATGCCTCCTGACTTTCAGAATAAGCCTAAAAAAGGGAACCTCATCAAACACCTTACTAAAATCCATATACACATCTACTGCTCTGCCTTTATCAGTATGTTTGTCATCTCAAAGAACTCAAATCAGGCTCGTGAGGCACAACCAGTCCCTCAAAAAACCATATTGACTATCCCTCATCAGACTATGCTTCTCCAAATGCTCGTAAATCCTGCCTCTCAGAATCCTCTCCAATTGTTTGCCCACCGCTGATGTAAGATACACTGGTCTATCATTCCCAGGCTTATCCATATTACCTTTCTTGAACAAAGATATAACATTTGCCACCCTCCAATCATCTGGGTATTACTCTGGCACAAAGATCATCACCAAAGGAACAGCAATTTCTTTAGAAGTGGGATGTCCCTCATTCCGCCCAAAGGACTTAACGATCCTAATGTTTTTTTCAAAAGCTGCAGCACATCATCTTCCTTAACGTCGACATGTTCTAGTGTGTCATCCTGTTTTACACAGTCCGCACAATCATCAAGGTCTCTCTCACTCTAGGAATGTTTCCTGTCCTTGATCAGTCTTACCCTCACTCTAGTCATCCTTTTGTTCTTCACATACGTGTGAACAACTTGGGGTTTTCTTTATTTCTACTTTCCAAGGCCTTCTCATGCCCCCTTCTAGCTCTCCTGTCCATTCTTCAGCTTCCTGGTAATTCTCTACAGTTCTGCCTGATGTTTCCTTCCTAAACCTTAAGTAAGCATCTTTTTCCTTCTTGATTAGATGTTCTACATCTCTCGTCAACCATGGTTCCTTCTCCCTACCATCCTTTCCCTATCTCAGCGGAAGGGAAGCCTACCCAGAACACCATGCCAAATGCTCTCTGAACAACCTCCATATTTCCTTTGCACATTTTCAAGAGTATATCTGTTCTCAATTTACTCTCCAAAGTTACAACCAAAACAGTATCAAATTGACCCTCTCCGAAATACTTTTAACATTTCGTTTGCTCCTATCCCTGCCCGAGGCTATGTTAAAGACCAGGGAGTTGTGTTCACTGTCTCCAAAAGCTCACCCACTTAAACATCCGTCTCCTGATGAGGCTCAATACCCAGTACCAGATCTAGTACGACCTTTCCTCTAGTCTTTAATCAGCCTGTCTACATATCGTGTTAAGAATCCTTCCTGGACATGTGTAATAAATTTTACCCCATTTAAATCTTTTGTACTAAGGAGATGCCAATCAATATTCTTAAAATCTGCCTCTCAATCTGCACCTCTGTTGCTATTGGGGGGGAAGAGTGGGGGTCTATAGAATACTCCCAATAGAGTGATTGCTCACTTCCTGTTTCTTACTTCCATCCACTGATGATCCTTCTACAATTTCCTCTTTCTGCAGCTGTGATACTATCCCTAATAAGCAATGCCACCCTCTTTAGCTCTCTCCCTGTCCCTTTTGAAACTTCAGCAGCCATTCCTGTCCATGTGACAGCCAAGTCTCTGTAATAGCCACAGTCATAGTTTCATGCACTAAGCCATGCTTTAAGTTCATCAGCCTTGTTCCTGATACTTCTCACATTAAAAGAGATACATTTCAACCCATCCAACTGACAGCAATTAGGACAGTTCCACCTTCTATCCTTCCTCAGTCTCTCTACACGCTTCATCTACCTTTATATCAACTGCTCCACCCCCTGGCCTATCACTGGTTTCCAACCGGTTGCCAAACTAGTTTAAACATCAACAGCTTTAGCAAACCTGCTGGCAGACATTGGTCTCCCTTGAGTACAGGAGTAATTCATCCCTTCTGTTTAGTTTTAGTTTAGAATGTACAAACTACTTGCTTCAGTGGTGGGAATTGAATCTGGGTAACAGCTTTACACTAACCTCTATGCTATTGTGCCAGCCCCTTTGTACAGGTTTTACTTTCCTGAGAAGAAACCTCAATGATCTACAAACCTGAAATCCTGCCCCCTATACCGATTCTTAAGACACATCATCCTATGCTTAAGCTCACTGTTGTAAGCAACCACCCAGAGATTACGTCCTTGAGGTCCTTCTTTTCAGCTTCATACCGGCTTCCTATATGCTCTTCAGGACCTCATCCCTTTTCCTACTTATGTTGCTGGTACCAATATGTACCACAACTGCCTGCTCAATCTCTCCCTTAAGAGTGCTGCTAACCCAATCTGAGTCATCCCTTACCCTGGCACCTGGAGGCAACATACCATTCGGGAACACACACAAAACGCTGGTGGAACACAGCAGGCCAGGCAGCATCTATAGGGAGAAGTACTGTCGACGTTTCGGGCCAAGACCCTTCGTCAGGACTAACATTAATGCTTCTCCCTATAGATGCTGCCTGGCCTGCTGTGTTCCACCAGCAATTTGTGTGTGTGTTCCTTGAATTCCCAGCATCTGCAGATTTCCTTGTGTTTGCTTTTTAAATACCATTCGGGAGTCTTTTTCATAACCAGAAAATCTCCTGTCTGTTCCCCTAACTACTAAAACCCCCATCACCACTGCTTTCCTCTTCTCTCCCTTCCCTTTTGAGCCACAGAGCCAGATTCAATGCCAAAGATCTGGTTGCTGCAGCATCGGTAAGTCCCCCCCAACATCTAGATCCAAGTTGATAAACAAGCCATTTTAGGCTGAATTCTGTGTAATGAAAGGTTTGTTGCAACGGGCCTCCTAGGATAGAATGACTATAATAGGATAGAATTTCACTTTAATTTCAAAAGTTATGGCTTTCAATCTGAAATCAGGTTTCAAAGTCAAAGTAAATTTATTATCAAAATATGCAGATGTCACTATATATACCCTGAGATTCATTGTCTTAGACATTCACAGTAGAACAAAGAAATAGAATCAATGAAAAACTACAGACAAGCAAAAACTGACAACCAGTGTACAAAAAACAAATGACGCAAGCATAATAAATAAACAAACAAACAAATATATAAATAAATAATACCAAGAAGATGAGTTATGGAGTCCTTGAAAGTGAGTGCACAGGCTGTGAAATCAGTACAAGGTTTCAGATGGAAACCAAGGAAATTGTAAAGATATGAGGTGAAGTTTAGCTGTGATTAGTCAGGAAATTACATCAAAGGTGACATGCTATTACATGATTGACATTTAAGGAATTGATTTATGACATACGACAAATATACATTCCTTTAAGCCATAAAGACATGAAAGGAAAAGTGGTCCAAATTAAAGATATTAAAATAGTATAAAGAAGATAAAGCAGTAAGACTGACGATTGGGTATGTTTAAGAATTCAATATTCAAAATTGATAAAAGACAGAGTACGATCAAAGCAATGAGAAATGCAAAAATAGGTAGTAATTTTAGTACGCAAGCAAAAGATTAGCAAGACTAAATCTTAAACACAAGAGGTACTGCAGATGCTGGAATTCCAGAGCAACATAGATAAAATGCTGGAGGAACTCAGCAAGCCAGGCAGCATATATGAAAATAAATAAACAGTTGACAATTTCAGGCAGAGACCCTTCCTCAGGGCTGTGAAGGAAGAGGAAAGACGCCAGAATAAGTAGATGGGATGGGGGAGAAGGTGGACAAGTTAGAAGATGAATCCTGATGGGTGGGAAAGGTAAAAGGCTGGAAATGGAGGAATCTTATAGGAGAGAATGAACCATGGGAGAAAGGGAAGCAGGAGGGGCATTAGGGGGAGATGATAGGCAGGTGAGGAGAAGAGGTTAAAGTGGGGAACGGAAGAAGAGAGAAAGGGGAGGGGAAAAGGAAAAAGAAGTCCTTAGTAAGGGTCCTGATCCAGTCCCGAAGAATGGTCTTGGCCTGAAGTGTTGACTGCTTATTAATTTTATAGATGCAACAAAAAATTTAACTAAACATGCTTGTGAAAGGTGATCTCATTCAAAATTTGTTCTCATTTATCTGAGGAGTCAACTCTAAGAGGTTAAAATAAGAGAGAAGCCATTTTGGTGAAACAGCACAAAATTTCAAAACTTGTAGAGTGTGGTGAATCTTTGCAATTCATTAGAGGTATGTAGTGTAGACTTAGCTTTTTTAAAAAACATGAGTTTGGTAAAGCAGAATTACAGATATAAACACCGAGTAGAGAAATGGTGTTGAGGTAGAAGACTAAGCAACACACACAAAGTGCTGGTGGAATGCAGCAGGACTGGCAGCATATATAGGAAGAAGTACAGTTGACGTTTCAGGCCGAGACCCTTCATCAGGAGTAACGGAAAAAGATAGTAAGAGATTTGAAAGTAGGAGTGGGAGGGGAAAATCCGAAATGATGAAATCCAAAATTGAAGACTAGCTTGATTTTGTAGAATAGGTGAACAGGTTTGAGTGCCAAATAGTCTATTCCTGCTATTTATATTAGTACAGTATGTTTTCTGTTTCCTATAATCTTTGAATGTAAGTCTTAAGTCCATAGCAACTGACTCTTGAAAGGAGTCTCCTCAAGATCAGCAATTTGGTTGCAATTTTTTTACGTAAGATCGCATTCATTATCTGAAGGGGAATTTATAGCATGAAAAAGTAATTACAAGTAAAACATACTAAAACAACTAAAAATTGTATAATACTGTAATATTTTGGTAGACAATTCGTTTCCTAAAGAAATATTTAATGTAGAAAGAATATTTAAGCCGACTCCTCTTATCTCGTTCTCTCCTGAAAACAACAAAGGTATCCTGGAATCTGTTTTAACACATCCGACATCGCACTTATCTTGAACAAAACAGTCATTCATGGGCCTAGAGGTTGAAACTATTTCAGTATGGAATCGCTGTACCGATCACCGCCAAGCTTAATGCTGTCACGACCTGACCTTGTGGCAGAAGGTCACTGGATAGCGAGAAAGAGTGGGAACTCCCGGTTCCAGACAGCACTATCACTTCCTCCCACCCAATCATCAAATGGGTAAGCACATTTACAGTACAAAATGGAGTGACATCAGGAGATGAATAGAGTCAATCTTTCAGAAAATGCGATCAACACTGGAATCACACGACGGCAGTAGTCGGTGCCCAGCAGCCAATGGTCATCGGAGTCTTGATTTCAGGCAATCGACTATAAATAGAAAACTACACGTTATGTAGACTGAGCTTTGCGCGCGCGCAACATACAGACACACATACACAAGCTCAGAGACTTCAATGCCACATCTAACAACAGTTTGACACTGATATTACTAACTTGCCCTACCCTCATTCCTCAAAATCCAGTTACTCATCGCTTAACCAACCCACAAAGAAGCACCACATGGTCACATCCCACACTCCCGTGCGAGGCATCCGCTGGTTGGAAGGAAGTCGCCGCCTTTCGGCCAATGGGAAGAGACTTTGTTTCGGGGGTTCAGTGAGGTTTGATTAGATTGGCCGCACTAATTTCGCGCTCTATCTGTGTAGCCGGGCGGAGAAGGAAGACAAAAGAGATAGAAAGAAAAGAAGAGTAAAAGCCCAGCGCTGAGCAGCAGCGGGATAGAGGCAGGCGGAGAGCGCGGGCAACGTTTGCTGGACCCCAGTCGATGCTGGTCACAGCGCAGCCGGGCAGCAAACTCACCCGATAAAACTCTCGCAAAGTTTCAGCTCCAAGTTGGCCCCGCTGTCGATGCTTGTCGGCAGTGGAGGAGGAGGAGAACACGGCTCAGCTTCTCGCTCCCGGTAAGGAGACGGCGACAGTTCCCCCCCCCCCCCCCCCTAGTTTCCCGGCTGATCGCCACCGACGATCTAGCCCTGTTGAGCATTGTTAGTGGGGGCCGGTGGAGGCAGCGGCACCTCCGGAGCCCACGGTGGGGTTGGAGATCCAGCGGCTCCGCTCTCGCGGGTGGTTTGAGCGGGGAGCGCGCGCGCGCGATGACCCCATCCTCGGCGCGAGCCTCCACTGACCCTTCACCCCTGCCGCTGGCCACCCCCAGGGGCTTGAGCGCTGCACAGGTTAAGTGGTCGTTCAGCCTTTCGTCTGCGCTCACAGAGTGTGTTCGGTGATTGCACTCTGTGCTCGCTTTAGTTAACTGCCGGGTTGTTGGCATCTGTACAAATGGTAAACTCGGTGGAGTCGAACCGCGCTTTCAGTTGCTTACTAGTAATCCATAAGATGCTTGTCACTGTTTTCATTATTTCAAGAGTAAAAGTGAGAGATGTAATGAGCCAACTCCAGAATAATCAACCTGCTGGAGGAGCTCAGCAGGTCGAACAAGCATCTGGGAGTAGGGAAAATTGTCAACGTTTCATGATAAAACGCAGATGCTGGGTTTTGATTTGAAACATTCACCACCCTCATTACAAACGCTCCTGACTTGCTGAGTTCCTCCAACGGCTTGTTGCTCTATGTTATGACTTCTGCAGTCTCCTGTATCTCCAGAGTTGTCAAAATCGATCTAGGGCATGGGAAAATGCATGGTTTTGAAAAAAGAGTTATGGTACTATTTGGAGAGTTGTTTTGAGACAACTGCTATAGGACTGATAATCTTCCTATGCTGCATGATTCTCCTGGAAAGCTTGAATGGAATCTGGCAGTTATTGATTCATTGCTAGTTATAGAAAAATACTGGGATCTACACTTATTGATAGAAAATGTTAAAATACGGAAGGGCTAAGTGATGTTTGTTCAAAGAATTTCAACAAATATATCATGGTAATGATAATGTATATTGACAGTTTCAATTGCCTTCGCGTAGGTTTGTGGTGAAAATTGGGGAATATGGATCAAGTAAGCATGGCAGGAACAGATAAAGGGTTGGAGGATTAACTTGGTCGGGAAGCTGAAAGATCAGTTCAGATGTCACTATAGTTCATAATTTATTGCTTTGGTTAAGAGTCAAAATATCTCTCATTCAGGATTGTGGATGGTACCAAGCTGGGAATATGGTTAAGAATGAGGAAACCTGTAATGTAATGTTGTGATGTCAGGGAAAAAATAAGACTAGACTGTTATGTGACAAATAAACTTTAAAATAAAAATGAGTTGATGGTATAAGGATGGTACCAGAATTAATAGATTATCACTATGGTATATAGTTTTTAAAATAAAATTTGGGAATGATCTGCTATGAATCTTCAAATCAGCTAATGGCATAGCAGTTCAGATTAATCGTGATTTCAATGATGAAACAGGCTCCAGTTTGAATTTTAAACTTTAAAAAATAAACAATGTACAATACTGATATTTTATTCATTTTGTAAGCAAGGTAAGTTTTACAGCAGAAAATGATTCTAAGTGGAAATTAAATGCAATTAGTCAAAGGAACGATTGGCTGAGGAAAATGTCATACTGGTGAGACTATCAGAAAATCACAATTGATGGGGATGCTGTCATGAAAAGATATGTTACCATAATGAGTACCCTCTTTGTTTCTAACTTTCTAATATTGGCTGTTTTTATTAAACCATATGATTATTATTACAAAATAAGGACAATGCAAATAACAGTATTGAACATCTTACCTAGTCTGAAGCAAAGGTCTAACTTGGCCACCTTTTGAAAATGAATCTTGCCTGCAGTATTGCTTTAAGTACCCATTTTGTTGCCATCAATACAAAAGTCATATTTTTTTATGCCAATGTAGTTTTGACACAATAGTTCTTGACTCCCTTTGGAAAATGACAGTGTTCATTTTCTGATAGTGTTCCTGATGTTTCGTCACAAAGCAAGTTGTGACTGTGAAAGAGCTATCCATGTTGGTTTACTGCATTGTTTTTCTTGGCCATACAAGACTTTTACTTTAAAATATTTATTCAATATCATTTTGAAAATTGCCATGGAGTTTTTAGTAATATTCTTAGGGTGTAAAGTCATGTAATCATGTGAGGAAATTATTGGAAACGATTTCACGTTCTTTGGCAGTGAGCTTGGAAATCAAAATGCCTTTTACCTCTCTGTCTTCCTTTGGCGAAGTTTAGTTCTTGGGATAATCTAACCATCATCCCTTGACATTCAGTGGCATCACAATCACTGAATCCTGTATCAACATCTTGGGGATTACCATTGACAGGAAACTGAACTAGTCTAGACATATGAACACCATGAGCAGGTCAACGACTAGGAACCCTGCTCCATGTAATTCACCTCCTGGCTCCCCAAAGTCTGTTTACCATCTACAAGGCTCAGGTCAGGAATGTAATGGAATACTTACCACTCACCTGGATGAGTGCAGCTCCATCAACACTCAAGAAGCTTGACACCACCCAGTACAAGGCATACTTGATTGGTACCCCTTCCACAAGCATCCAATCCCTCCACCATTGATGAACAGTTGCAGCAGTGTGTACTGTCTACAAGATGCACTGTAACAGCACACCAAAGTTCCTAAGACAGCACCTTCCAAACCCATAGCTGCTATCATCTAGAAGGATGAGAACATCACCACTTGGAAATCCTCCTCCAAGTCACTCAGCATCCTGACTTGGAAATATTGTAGTACCTTCATTTTCACTGGGTCAAAATCATGGAATTCCCTCCCTAACAGTACTGTGGATGTACCTGCACCTCAGGGACTGCAGCAGTTCAAGAAGGCAGCTCATCGCCACCTTTTCAAAGGCAACTAGGAATGGGCAATAAATGCTGGTTTAGCTGGCGATGCCCACATTCTGTCAATGAATAACTAAAAATAATGTATATTTCATGTGTTTTTTTGTCCAGTATCTTAAACTGTAGCTTGAAGTTTGTTGTAGAAATGTAAGCATGTACAGTAAAAGAGTCAATATCTTTGTATATGCTAGTTGACTTGGTACAAGAGGTTTATGGGAACTGTTTAAATGCTATTTCACCAGTGTGTTAAGAGGAAAATAATTAGGCTCGTACATCAAGTGCTTGATTCAAAGTTGATATTTATCGAAATGACAAAAATGTTTAAATTGATTTGTTAATGGGAAGAATACGAATTGTACTGAGGGGATATAGTACCCAAGATGTTAGCTGCAGTTTAAATTAAGTAGTCTCAGTAATCAATCTGAAAAATTACATTGTGATACCCTTGTGAAGTTTTGAGTGCTTGGTGTCAGATCATAGTTACACAGGCAGAACTGGCCCATAATTTTATCAAATCCATGCTGACCATTAAACTCCCACATACATTGGTCCCATTTTATCCTTGGATTTCTGTCAACTCACTCCAGATTGTACCCCCATTTACACTAAGGTAGAGTACAGCAGCTGTTTAACCTACCAAGCCGTATGTTTTTGTGATGTGGGAGGCACCTAGAGTATCTGAAGAAAGCTGTCTTGGAGAATGTACAAATTTCATAGACGCAGCACCTGATGTCAGGATGGAACTTGATTACCAGAACTATGAGGCATGGCTCTACTAACTGTTACATTGTGCTACCCTTTAGATCAGTTTTGCTGTTGATGGATCAAAGGTGATTCTCCAGTGTCTTTTATGAATACTGCCAGGATAAGTAATTTGAAAGTTAGTAATGCCTTGTAATTACAGTTTAAAATTTGTAACATTTTATATTGGTATATAGGGTTATTTCAGTAAAACATACACTAAAACCTGTAAAAGAGACTAGTCATCTGTATTCTAAAAGTGTTTTAGTTTTTGCATTTATCACACAACTTATTGCCATCAAAATCTTGAAATTTCTCTGGTAAAGAAGATTTGCAGAATTTTAAACAATGAAGAGAATAACATCTGAATCTGAGTTTGAACATAAAATTTACAGATGATTGTTCATTACTTTTCCAAAAAGAGGAATGCAGCTTGGATTTGAGTCTTGCAGCCAAATAAACAGGCTGTTACTTTCTGCCCCCATTCCCCAAGTAAAAGTACTGACCGACTTGGTCTCTGACAGCCTGACTCCCTGAGTCAGAGGTTCAGTTCCACTCCATTGGAGCAGCATGGTAGTGTAGCCATTAGCATATTGCTTTAGATGGTTCAATTCCTGCCACTGACTATAGAGAGTTGGTACACTTTTCCAGTGATTGTGTGGGTTTCCTCCCACATTCCAGAGATGTACCATTAGGGTTTTAGTGTGTTGTGGGAATGCTATGTTGGTGCTGGAAGCGTGGCAACACTTGCGAGTTTCCAGGCACAATGTTTGCTGATTAGATTTCATTTTATGTTACAACTTTCAATGTATATGTGACAAAGAAAGCTGCTCTTGTTTTATAATTAATGGGTGTTCTGAACGATTTCCAGCTACTGGGGTTCACAGGATATACATCACTTGGGCATCAAGAAAAAGAACCACTAATATATATGGACTATGCGTAATCTGTATTTTACAAACATGGTTATTTTTGTTCAATAGGGTAGATTGCTGCATTATGGTTATTGAATTATTTTCCCATTGTTTTGAAAGAGTTACTTATGGTCCCCAATAGTAGTAGAATGCTGCAACACAGAAACAGGCTCTTCGGCCCATGCTAAATATTAATCTACCTGGTCCTATCAACCTGCACCCAATGAGTTTAGGTTAAAACATTTCTAAGTGTAATTTAACACTGGCATTTTCTTTGGTATGTTCCTGCAATAGTGTGGCAACACATACTTGATTAAGAATATGCTGCACTATGCTGGATGTTAGGTAGCTGTTAGTGTTGATAAGGGGGCTGCTTTCTGCTGATATGCACAAGGTTTAAAATGCCATAGGTGACTTGAGACGTTAAAAATGGTTCTGTGTAGGCAGGGAAAAAAATTAGTTTTACTGCTACTCATCACTTTTTCACATACTGATTAGTCACAGTTTCCCCTGCACAGTTGCAGGGGAGGCTATTGATGTACAATGACTGAATGCTGGCTACTGAAACTTGTTTTTGAGCAAAGCACATTCTGTTTCTCCTTAATATTTCTTCAGCAACCCTCTTTGGATTATAACTACTATCTGTTGGTTTCTAAATGTTGATCATCCTGTAGTAGTTTTAAAGGTTAATTTGGACTTTGTTGTCATTCTTTCAAATGTTACCAAACAAGAATGTCTTCCTAATTAAATAATTGGATCTTTCAGAAGCAAAGATTAACTTTATAAGGAGTGGGGGGGGGGGGGGGGGCGGAAGAATCTGTTTCACAAAGAATAATTAAAACTTAACAATTGCTCTTTTCTAGGACCCTTGACCTTGATGGCTATGACAGCATGTTAAGTACTCATCCAAGTGCCACTAATAATGTTTTGAGGACTGTTGGCTCAACTACCCTTTCAGTAATCCTCTTTTTACCAAAGCGTTGTGTTCTTGGGAAACAAGGTTAAGTGAAATTTCATTACCCAAAAAGAAATACATTATTGAAATGTAATATTCTGTTGTAATCAGACAGGCAATCTATTCATTACAGAAAAAAATGAAATTTGCTATATTCATTTTAAGGATTACCATGAAGAGTCAATGGTAGCACTGTAAAACATTATAACAGAGCATTTGTAAATGGAGGAACACCTATAGTAAATTCCACTTCTCCTTCATGCGTGGAAATATTTTTTCCCAAATGCTCTCTACTCCCTATTATCTTCAATCTTTGCTCCCTGGTTGTCGAGCCTTCTGCTCCATAAATCCTTTCTGTTCACCATGTCTATGCTTCTTATAGTTTTATAAATTTTAACCACATCCTCCTGCCTTTTCTAGCCAGGGAAATGGCTTCTGAAATAGAATGTTCTTAATTTTCTCAGTAAAAAAGTTAAATTCCTTTCTCATTATGGTTTCACAGGTTCTTGAAACCTACAGCTACAGTGTGCAGATAGGCAATTGTCAAGTGAGTTCTGGATTATAACTACGTGGTTTGGCATTGTGCATTGCTACATAACCTGTTCTTGTAGTGTATTTCTGCTTCAAACAGGAATATACATTTTAATTTAAAAGCTTCACAATTCTACATTTCAGTATTGGTTATGAGTATTTCCATTAAAACAAATGCATCCAGAGCTGATGAATTGGTGCTCCTAGTTTGTCTGAGTGGACATTATTCCTTGACTTCCTTAATTGTAAGTTTTCAAACTGTATTCTATGAATGATCTCTTACTGTGCACAAGTTGATTAGCTCTCTTGATTGCAACAGTTTCTCTATTTTATGATGTGTTGCTGCCTCTGTCTTACACTATAATAAAAATAATGTACATCATTACCATCTCCAGTTCAGTGCACAAGTTTTATTGGTCTATAGCTTACCATTCAAACCCAATTTCAGAAACATAATTAATACTGACTTGGGGGAGTATTCAATCTCGGTGGTGTTGTCTTCTTAATAGAGCATTAACCCACTGTCTCATTTGACCTGTTAGATACACATGAAATTCCAAGCTACCTTTCAAAGAAGTGGCAGGGAATTCTTTAGATGTTCTATCTGTTTTACAAAAAAGATTCAGTTAAATCACCAATCTCAGATTTTTCTGGTAAATCAGCTTTTTGCTGTTACTGGATTTTGTAGATTGACGGCTGTTTTTCCCATGTTGCGAAAATAAATTTTCAGAAGTATTTTTTGAACATATGACAAAAGTGTCTTTTAGCTCTACCTTGTCTTTTCTTGCTCTCTTTGGGATCAGATTTTGAGAAAATCGGAAGTGCACATTCTTTCTGGAAGTCCATTGTGGCATGGGATATGGAGCTACTCAATAGCTTGAAATAGTGGAATCTAAATTGGTGCTGAAACTCTATTTACATTATGCTGTTACTCTTTAAGATTAGGTAAAGCAGAATGTACTGCTTGAGGGCTCCATAATACACTCCTATTCCCTGTCCTATCTGTGATCTTTTGATAATACCTGGTTTTAGTTAAGTGGGTGTAGGGAAGGACAATTTTGTTTTAATTTCATTAATGCAGTTGGATAGTGGAATACAGTGGCGCTTAGGTGGATGTTAATGGCAGTATTTAAACATTAAATATTGCTGTAATTCTTCTGAAATGCCCTTCTGAAATGAATTTGTGCACTTGCATAACAAGCCGTATCAAAGTGCTTCAGAGGAGTATTAGCAAATAGATCCTGCACCAAATCACTTTAAGATGGTTTTGAGTTTGCTGTTAAATATTTGGAATTGTTGACATCTAGATGTCAGCCAATTCAGGACTTCCATGCACGTATAGTCAATTGTAAGTAGTTCAATGCTATTTGCAGTGATAGTACAGTATGTTTCAATGCTATCTAGGGTTGGAATGCACATGGAGTTTAACATTTGAGTTGAATTTGTTGAATAAGCCATCTTTTATTCACTGGGGAAGCAGCTCTAGGTTTTGTTTGTAGCATAATCAGAAAGTTACTGATCTTGATTGGGATGGTCAGTGCTATAGGAAGCACAAAGTTAAAGGTAAAGATTTTTTTTCAAATCTACTTATGACATAATGTTACTACCTATTTTAATGTTGATTTATTTTTCTCTCTCTAATGTTCCCTGAAGTTTTCACTTGTCAAAGTTTTGCTGACCCCAGTCGTTAGGGCATTTTAGAAGGTTGATATTTCTCCATTACATTATTTGAGGCACTGCTGGCATTCAGCTTCTGGAATCTTTTGCCCAGTAGGGTAGACCTAGATCGGGGGTCGGCAACCTGCGGCTCCCGAGCCATTTGTGGCTCTTTCACCTCTGTGCTGCGGCTCCCTGTGGCTTTGGGAAATAATTGGTCAGTATTTAATTAAAATGTATTTTATGTTAGTTTGTTAGCTTTTGAAATGTAATTATGGTGATCTTGTACAACCTAAGTGTAGCGACACATTTCCTGCCACATCCGAAACGGCTCACAATTAGCCAGCATTCCGGTTAAGGGAGATAGCCTACGGGGGTTTGTGAGTACGCGTCTTTTGCAGCATCTGCGTCCATGGGGGCTGGGTTGAGGGAGGCTTAAAAGCAAGGCTGTTTAGTTCGAATAAAGCTATCTTTGACTGCAGTTTACTGACACCGCTACAACGTGTTTTTATCGCTGGCTGTCCAGACGGAAGGTGCTGAAACGCTTTGTCGCGTGTCTGGAAGAAGTGAAAACTTTCCTGGGCAGCAAAGGGCTCACCTTTCCTGAGCTGGAACAGCCAGAGTGGCTGGAAAAGCTACACTTCATGGTAGACATGACAGCGCACCTGAACACGCTGAACACAGCTCTTCAGGGGAAAGGACGTACAGCCCTGCACATGTTGGAGGATGTTTTGGCATTCGAGCGCAAGTTGACAGTGCTTGCCAGAGATTTACAGAAAGGCACTTTGTCTCACTTCCCCAATTTGAGAGAGTTCAAACAAGGTCACGACATGATAATTTCGGAGTATTTACATTCTGCAATCATCGCAATGCAAACATCGTTTGGGAAACGCTTCTGTGAGTTCAGAGAGGAAAAAAACACATTATCCTTCCCGGTCACTCCCTTAAGCATCGATCCTTCCCTACTGAATACGACTGCATTGGCAGGTGTGAGTCAACCTGATCTTGAGATGGAACTGGCCGACATAGCCGACAAAGACATATGGATGTCCAAGTTTAGACGCTTGACAGCAGACCTTGAAGATGTTGCCCGTCAGAAGGCCGTTCTTGCTCAGAAACACAAATGGAGTGATATTGAAAACCTCACAGATGACAGCTTGCGATCCTGTGTAAAGATGAAGGTGACATCATACAGCCCTGATGTGCAGACGCTGTGCGCTGAGGTCCAGGAGCAGAAATCCCATTAACCAAGTATGATAAATATTTTAATTGCCTATTATTTTACTTATATTCATATTTTTTCATTGTTCAGTGAAATAGTCCTTTCATTTTTCAGGATGACAGCTGGCTGACGTTATTTTTGGTTTGCTGCTGGCGGAAAATTTAAGTTCGGCGTTTTTCATAAATACAAGAAGGACTCAAATAGACATTGAATATTTTACTTAAAAGTAACTTTCAACCCAACGTCTTTTTTTCGGAGTTCAAAATGTTTTTGTTGCATGCAGAAATGTAATTTCGTTTTCTCTGCAGGGGTTCATCAATTTCATAAATGCAACACATTATAGTTTGTTTATACATAGCATAAAGGCAAAAAAAACGTTGTATGCAGTGTTATTTCATTTTAAATGTCAAACGGGTTTTGCGGCTCCCAGTGTTTTCTTTTCTGTGGGAAACGGGTCCAAGTGGCTCTTTCAGTGGTAAAGGTTGCTGACCCCTGACCTAGATCGTGCAAATTCATACGAAGGTAACCAGCTGCAGCAAGTTAAGATCATTTAGAAGTAGAGAGGCTTGGGTTGCAGCAGTCTGGCCAAAGTGGAATATTTAAATTTGATCAAGGGTTATCTTGGAAAGTTGTAAGGATAGAGATGGGGGGCTGGGGGAATGTCCTGGGACATATGGTGACACTTAGAAAATTAGGTATTGCTTCATCAGGAGCTCTTCTCTGGATTAAGTTTCTGCTGTGGTTTGTGCCTGGTTCAGTTTTGGCAGTGAAGGGTTAGATTTGACAGTTGGGGAACCGACTTTGTGATTGGGACACAATATTTGAGTAATTCGGCACAGCAATGTGGGCAGAAGGGTCTGTATTGTGCTGTAGGTTTTCTCTGTTTCTATTTGACGATATTACCTGTTTTTCTCAATATTAAGTTGAAAGAAATCTGTTCAATCTGCTCTTGGTGTCAGACAAATTGTCTCAAAAATTAACAGACTATGGACAGTTCAGCTGAGTCACTTAAAAGCAAATATGTAGATCTTCCAAACATCAGAAAAACATGTAACCGCTTTTTAAAAAGTTATTGCATTTGAAAATGCGATAGGGTGAATTTATGTTGATGGGTGTTTACTTGTAACGGAAGTGTTAATTCTTGTACTATTTTATATTCCAGAATTGTACTTCTTCTGTTTTTGCTAAGTGTTACAATTTATGTGGAATGTTTATTTGAAAACAGGGTAAGAGACATTAGGTAACTGAACTACAGATTATGGAGGGAAGTTGCTGAGGTGAGTTTGGTTGGGATCAAGCATACATTGGTAAGGTGAAATGTTAACTGAAACCAGACAGCATGAAATAGGTTTGGAGATGTATCTTTTGCTGATGGACTAGGGTTGCTTGACCTTAAGGTGTAGGAAATTATAGCCTCTTGGAGCTGGGATACAGGAACAGAGATGAGGGGAGAGGATATGGTACTGTTAAATGAATAGATTGCATAAGTGCACAGTTAAAAATTGGAAATTATTTATTAGATCATAAGATTTCTAGAATTATGATGGTGTACTAATTGAATCAGTTACAGGAAATTAAGTTTTTGGAAGATATTTACTAGTTAGTCTTGTGTTGATAGGAGGAATAAAGTTAGAAATTATTAAGGAAACAGTCAAAGGGCATTTGGAAAATAATAAGATTGGTTAGAATAGAAATGGACATATGAAGAGAAGTTGTGTTTAATAGATCTGTTGGAGGCTAAGGTTGAAACTAGCAGGAAAAATAAGGAGGATACATTATACAAGATAGTAGTAGTACGATACTCAGCTGCTCAAGCCAGTACTGGCTGATCTGATTCATGCCTTAGCTTTGGATTCTAGTTTTAGATTCCATTTTTCTTTAAAGGAGAGTTCCAAAGGCATTTAACTGAGAGAAAATATTTTATCTTCTATTTTTGTGGGTTAACCTTGTTTTTAAATGGTTCTAGATTCTCCTAAGTGGAAATACCTCTATCATCACCCAATCATGATCCCTCTGGATCTTGTATTAAGTCCCCATTCGTACTTAGCCTGTTGAATCCTTCCTCCTAAGGTAACTCACCCTTTCCAATAAACCTTCTAAGTAATATCCTTTCTCCAGATGGTCTCATCAATTCTCTATATACCTAAAGTGAGATTTCACTGCTTTTGTATTCTATTTCATGGATACTTATAAATAAAAAAGATTCAATAAACTTTTCTAATTATATACATACTAGTGTGTACCTACATACTAGCCTTTTGTGAATTGTGGACAAGAAGACCCAGAACCCACTGTATTGTGTATATAGACTTCCACAAAACTTTTAAAGTGCTCTTAAGAGAGGTTGATAGTCGATAGTCCAAGTTACTGAGTTTGGTAAAGGCTGATAAACTGTCCTGGATTAAGAATTTGTCATCAGTTTAGAAAGTAGAAATAAGATCCATTTTTACATTTGGGAAGCTGTGACAGGTTGGTTGCTGAGGGATTGGTGAGGGGCACCAATTATTCATGGTCTGTATCAATGAGTTGAACAAGGACTTAGCTAGTTACTCTGATCCCTTTGTTCAATCATGGATGATGCTTCCTAGCTGTGTAGATATATATGCCAGGGCAGAATAATATGGAGAACAAGCTGTTGCCCATGTAGTAAGCTCCCCCTCTCCATGCATCTGATGAACCCAAAGGAATGATGGAGATCGATAGTTTGGGACCAGCAGCTTCACAGGAATTGCCAGCGTTAAACCCAACATAAGACTGCCTTAGGGACTCCAGTTCTGGATTTTTCCTCGGGTTTACTCCTGAAGCTTTCCCCGTGACTGGGTATAGTGGAGATTTGAGAACAGAGTTTTCCTTCTAATTGAGCTGCCAGCCACAGCTGACGAGTCCCATCTGTTCGAACTGACTGGTTTTAGGGCGCCAATAACCCACTTTTGTCCCATCTCCTGTCAGTAGAAACATTTCTCCCAGGCTTAATAGCAAAGTCCACATGTGAAGCCCAGGAGCTGCACTTGGTTGTCAAGATATTTGAGGCACATGTCATTGGGAGCATTTCACAGGTAGTGAGAGCTTGTCCCTATTACCACCCCGGCTATAACAATTTTAGGGAACCAAAGGGATCAGAACAAATTTGTTGATAATATAGAACAGTGGGAAAACTAAGAAGCTGTATTTATAAACTTCCATAAGCGATTTACCTTACTTACAGTGGGGGGTGGGGAGAGAAGAGAATTGATGTAGGTATTCAAGGTGCTTTTGACTAATTTATATTTGCATGATGCTGTATTAGTTACATGGGATATGTTTGAGCTAACTTAAAATACATGTCTGAGTGGAAAAACAATGGCATTTCCTTCAGGTATATGATCACTTTTATGACACAATGTCATAAGTGTAAGGAGAAATATTTTTTAAAAGACTGAATTTGGATTTGCAGATGTTGTTTTATTTTGCTTGTGCAAAAACCAATGTCAGAAGGCATTAATGTAACATTTTTGACCATGTAAAAGAAAGGGTTTTATATTCTAGGCCTCTTGAAATGAATGCAAATGTCACATTTGCCTTCCTCACCACAGACTCAACCTGCAAATTAACCTTTAGGGAATCCTGCACAAGCACTCCCAAGTCCCTTTTGCACCTCAGTTTTTTGTATTTTCTCTCTATTTAGAAAATAGTCGACCCCTTAATTTCTTCTACCAAGGTGCGTGAGCTTAAAATTCCGGACTCTGTATTCCATCTGCCATTTCTTTGCCCGTTCTCCTACTCTGTCTTGATCCATCTGTAGCCTCTCTGCTTCCTCAGAACTGCCTGCCCCTCCACCTATCTGTGTATCATCTGCAAACTTTGCAACAAAGCCATGAATTCCTTCAACCAAATCATTAACATGTAAAGTAAGAATTGGTCCCAACACAGCCCAGTGGAACACCACTAGTTACTGGCAGCCAACTGGAAAAGGCTCCTTTTATTCCCACTCTTTGCCTCCTGCCAGTCAGCTACTGCTTTATACGTACTAGAATCTTCCTTGTAATACTATGAGCTTGTAGCTTATTAAGCAACCTCATGTGTGGCACTTTGTGAAGGGCCTTCTGAAAATCCAAATACACATTAACCAATTTTCCTTTGTCTATCATGCTTGTTATTTCTTCAAAGTATTCCAAATAGATTGGTCAAGCAAGATTTTCCCTTGAGGAAACCATGCTGATGAGAGTCTAATTTATCATGTGCCTTCAAATACCCTGAAACCATATTCTTAACAATCAATGCCGACATCTGCAATTTTCCTGTCTTTTGGAGCCATTCCAGAATCTAGTGATTCTAGAAAGATCATTACTAATACCTCCACAATTTCTTTAGACACCTCTTTCAGAACCCTGGTGTCTACACCATCTGGTCCAGGTGACTTATCTAGCATCAGACCTTTCAGTTTCCCAAGATCCTTCTCTTTAGTAATGATAACTTCACACACTCCATGACCACTGGCAGCTGCACCTTCCACCATACTGCTAGTGTCTTCCACAGTGAAGGCTGATGCAAAATACTTATTCAGTTAGTCTGCCATTTCCTTGTCCCCCATTTCTATCTCTCCAGTTTAATTTTCCAGAGGTCTGCTATCCACTCTCACCTCTCTTTTACACTTAATGTATCTAAAGAAACCTTTGGTATCCTCTTTAATATTAGTTACTTTCGTATTCCATCTCAAGCTTCTTAATGACTTCTGCAGTTGCATTCTGTTGGTGTTTGAAATCTTCCCAATCCTCTAACTTCCCACTAATTTTTGCTCTATTACATGCCCTTTTCTATGGCTGTTATGTTGGCTTTGACTTATCTTGTTCGCCATGGTTGTGTCATCTTACCTTTAGAATACTTCTTCCTCTTTGGGATATATATACCCTGTGCTTTCTGAATTGCTTCCAGAAATTTTAGCCATTGCTGCTCTGCTGTCATCCTTACCAGTGTTCTTTTCCAGTCAGTTCTGGCCAACACTTCTCTCATGCCTCTGTGATTTTCTTTACTCCACTGAAATATTGACACATCTGACTTTAGTTTCTCCTTAAAATTCAGGGTGAATTTGATCATATTATGATTGCTTCCCGTAAGGATTCCTTCACCTTAAGCTCTCTTATTAATTCTGAATCATTGCACAACATCCAATCCAGAATAGCCTATCCTCTAGTGTGCCTTTGGAATCCAGCACCAACCTGATTTTCCCGATTTACCTGCATATTGAAATCCCCCGTGACTATTGTAACGTAGCCCTTTTGGCATGCATTTTTGATCTCCTGTTCTAGTTTGTAGACCACATCCTTACTGCTGGGAGGTCGTATAGAACTCCCAGCAAAGTCTTTTTACCCTTGCAATTTCTTAGCTCTATCCACAATGATTCAACATCTTTTGACCCTATGTCACCTCTTTCTAATGATTTGATTTCACTTTTTACCAACAGAGCAATGCCACCCCCTCAGTCTTCTTGCCTATCCATTCAATACAATGCGTATCCTTGGACATTAATCTGCTAGCTATAATCTTTCAGGCATAATTCATCGGTGGCCACAGCATCATTCCTGCCGATCTGTAACTGCTACAAGTTCTTCTACCTTATTCCATAAATTGTACATGTTGAAATCTAACACCTTCAGTCCTGTATTCATTCTTTTCAATTTTGTCCACCTTTTACGTTGCAACTCGTCCTGTTGACTGCAACCTTGCCCTGTCAACAGCCTCTCCTTGCTAGAAATCTCACTGCACATTGCCTCTGTTTATAAGCCAACTCACTCATTTTCAGCACTATCACTCTGATTCTCATCCTCCTGCCAAATTTGTTTAAACCCACCCAATACAGCTGTAGGCAACCTGGCCCCTTGGGTCCAGATGTAACCTGTACCTTTGCATCAGTTGGTCTGTTATGAAATAAATAGTCATAATACTGTAATGTTAACTGATTTTCTCCCGTTACTGCCTGAAATGACCATTGTCTCTTTTTAGTCTCATTTCCAGCACTTGAATTATTTAGATCTCAGAACAGCACAGAAGCAAGCTCTTCTGCCCACCATGTCCATGCTGACCATTCATTGTACTTATCCGTATTAATCCTACTTGCCCATATTTGATCTACATCCTTGTATGTCCTGATTACTCAAGTGTTCAAATAGATGCTTAAATGTGTGAGCATCTGCCTCCACTATTTTCTCAGGTAGTGTGTTCTAGATTCCAACCCCTCTGGATGGATCGTTAAGAGTTCTCCATTCTAACCCTCCTAGGCATCATCTTCTATCTCTTTCTTTTAGATCATTCTCTATGCTTCTCATATCTTTGTATACTTCTATTAGGTCACTCCTTTGCCTCCTCTGCTCTAGGATAACAACCTGTATAATACTATTAT